>NC_136527.1:89801787-89829287 GCF_053919585.1 Euprymna scolopes | reverse complement strand
TAAAATATATGCGAAAACAAACTGTATTAAACCAAAAACATTTTTTTTGTCTGCAACGAATACGAATACGGCTCTAAAAATGACAATAGAAAAGAATTAGAATATAAAGAAATCTAGTGGGATAACACAATCTGGGGACCAACACGTATGCTCAGTCGCAAAAAAAAAACAATAGGAAAGAACTTCAACTTGCTTTTTTTGTACAACAGCATTTATTTCCTCATTGTTACGACTGTGAAGACACCCACATGTTTCATGAGATACTGAATGTTCTGCATGCCTCTCATGTGATCTCGAACGTAATCCCTATCTCTGACGTGATCTCCTTTGTAATGTATTTATTTTTTATGTATATATCATAGCACAGACAGCTATATGCAAATGTATGCAAATTACGTCATTAGTAGGGAAAAATAAGTACATTACAAAGGAGATAACATTAGAGATAGGGATTACGTTTAAGATCAGTGTTAATTCCAGGATGGGAATTTCTTGATCTCTGTGAACTAACCAAACTCTATATGGAAAACAAACTATATTATATAAAAAGTATTTTCTTGTTTTTACAATATTCGAGTACATGGAACTGCTTTTAATCGTGTTAGTTTACTTCTAGTGACTTTTCGCCTTGTTTGGGGGTGATTTCCATAAAATGAATTCAGCTTTCACAGAACAATGGACTATATTTTCGTTATGCGTTAATTCCAATTTTAGGAGGAGCTCACTTGATCTCTAAGAACTCGCTGAACTAAAATAAAAACAGAAGAAACCTTATCTATCTGCATTTTCAGTCAATTAAAATCTTGTATGCAAAACTTGATTTAAAAAATGTATTTTTGTGATTTTTGGAATGTGACAAATAAGCACTTAGCATTACTTGATCAGTTTATCTGATTTTTGGAATGTGACGAATAAGCACTAGACATTACTTGAGACTGGTGATTTCTATCCTTGTCTGGAACAATTGCCATAAAAAATTTCACTTGGACAAAACATTCATCGCATTGATTAGACACTATACATAGTATGGATACTATATCAATAAAAAAAAAACAGAAGATAATGCCTGGGAGGATTGTCTTGTGACAGCAAAATGTATATTAGATTATTCTTGCAATGTGTTAATTTCAATTTTTTGAAAACAAATCTGGATGCCAGTATGGATAGCAGCCCTAAAGGGAAGAATGTCTATCATTAAAATCTAAACACACCGTCTAAGCACTTAGCATTACTTGATCAGTTTATCTGATTTTTGGAATGTGACGAATAAGCACTAGACATTACTTGAGACTGGTGATTTCTATCCTTGTCTGGAACAATTGCCATAAAAAATTTCACTTGGACAAAACATTCGTCGCATTGATTAGACACTATACATAGTATGGATACTATACATAGTATGGATACTATATCAATAAAAAAAAACAGAAGATAATGCCTGGGAGGATTGTCTTGTGACAGCAAAATGTATATTAGATTATTCTTGCAATGTGTTAATTTCAATTTTTTGAAAACAAATAGCAGCCCTAAAGGGAAGAATGTCTATCATTAAAATCTAAACACACCGTCTACATCTCTCTATCGCCACAACAGACGCCTGGTTGTCAAAATAAATCATATCGCTGAAACTGAAGTTGTTCATTTGTTATCAGTACCTTGAAACCACAGCATAATTCAACAAACCTGTGTCACTATGGTCCAGAGAAATCAATTGGTAAGCGAGTATACATTCGTATGCCTGAAAAAAAACAAAAAAGTAAATTAAAATTAAAAGTAACTCTAAATTCAAGATAATAGTTTTTGAAGCTAAAATAATATCTCATCAGCATGCCTACACACTTTATACATATAACATATATATATATATATAAGAGCAAATAGTTAATAAAACATTTTGAAAAAGAGTTAAAAACATATTTAATCTGAAAAGGAAACACTTGATAAGTGGATAGTCCTTAATCCGCTGAGTTTCGAAGAAATACTTTCCTTCTCATCAGAGGGCAGGAATTAGCAAAATGTGGGATCGGATTTCGCATGTAAAAGTATTTAATGAAACCACAAGTAAGTCACAGATCTTACTTGGTTAAAAAAGGGTGAGGTAAGGGGAATAGGAGGTAAAAGAAAAAATGATAAAAAGATTTCACATGAATGCATAGTCCGGTGAAGCGTAAAAAATCCAAGAATGGTAAAATCCAAACACGGTCGAATTAAAAACTTCCAATCCAACAGGTAAGTTCTAAAAGAATCGCAAACTGAATCGCGGATTAAGGACTATCCACTTATCTTGTGCTTCCTTTTTAAAATTAAATATGTTTTTAACTCTTTTTCAAGATTTTTTTAACATGTTTTATTAATCATTTATTCATATTATAAGCTCTATTTCCTTTTCAGTTTTATTGAGCTTTTACATCTGGTTGAGATTACTTTACTTGTAAATATTAACTCTTTAATATTTATAATATATTTTAAGTTTACCATTTTGATGACCTTGGTAAACTTATTGTAATTTGTATTCATATATATATATATATATATATATATATATTCACACACACGTTATACTTAGTTAGATTTTTGGAAAAAAAAAGATTCCATCTGAGTACTCTGTTATAAGGAAAAAATTTTGAAAATAAGTATTATTTATATTTTCAGAAAGTTTACATGAGATAAGTCATCAGTTCCGTTGGTTTCAAACCTGATAACAGGGTACCGTTTTAGATACGCATATCAAGCTCTCTTCGGCAGATAGTTATCTGGGCAAATTTGGGTTCTTGTACCAGAAAAATATCCAGTAAATACAACATTTAGGAACAAGGAACAGTAAATACAACATTTAGGAACAAGGAACAGTTGAGAAGAGAACACCGGTTTGGCTTCGTAGTTCTTTCATGTGAAGTTATTTAAAATCACTAAACTAAGCTGCAGTGCTCTGTGGCGTAGTGGTTATCGTGCTGGACAATTCACATTATATTTTCACGTTCGCGCCGACCTACCGTAGTCGTTTTTTTTTTTTTTTTTCCTAAACAACTGGAATGGACTTTTCTTGGTGGCCGAACTGTTAACGTTGCAGATGGTTTTTTTTTTTTTTTTTTTTTTTCATACTTTATTTTCCTACTTTTACTCATGACTCCGGGTTTGATCCTTCCTACTTACCTACCATAACATTTTTTAAAACTCCCCCCTCCCCGTCCCGGAAACAAACACTCGGGCAACGCCGGGTACCCCCGCTAGTATATATATATTGTGTTCATATTTTACAAAATAATAGTTTTTGAAGCCCAAATAATATCCCTTTGCTTATCCAAAGAATGGCACACCTCCGAATGTTGCTGTCTCAATTAATAACATTAAGCTGGACACTCAACCAGACTAGATGAATTATTGTTCTGGAATATGACAAGACCAATAAGCCATAACTACTATAATGAGTGGACGTTTGAAATGTATAGGAAACTTTCAATTGAACACGCGGATATTGATGTATCTCGTGTAGCAATCAAGTATTAGGACTGATTTCTGAAATATTAAGTGAAATGGAAAAGAAAGATCATTTATAAAACCTATCAATTATATATTCAATTGGTGAGAAGGCAATTAATGTGATCCACATCTTTGGTGACTCAAGCTTTGGTAACAGGAGAACCTTAACATTTGGATATTTCGTAAAGAAATAAATTGTTGGCTTCGAGAGGGAAGTTTTTGATTTCTGAGAATTATATTAAGTGAAATGAAAAAAAAGGTGGGTTTCTTTTTGTAAAATTTTTTTTTTGTAAAATTATTTTTTTTTTGTAAAATTATTTTTTTTTGTAAAATTATTTTTTTTTGTAAAATTAACTTTTTTGTAAAATTTTTTTGTAAAATTATTTTTTTTGTAAAATTATTTTTTTTGTAAAATCATTTTTTTTGTAAAATTATTTTTTTTTGTAAAATCATTTTTTTTGTAAAATTATTTTTTTTTTTGTAAAATTAACTTTTTTGTAAAAATTTTTTTGTAAAATTATTTTTTTGTAAAATTGTTTTTTTTTTGTAAAATTGTTTTTTTTTTGTAAAATTGTTTTTTTTTGTAAAATTATTTTTTTTTGTAAAATTTTATTTTTGTAAAATTAATTTTTTTTTGGTAAAATTATTTTTTTTTTGTAAAATTATTTTTTTTTGTAAAATTATTTTATTTTTGTAAAATTATTTTTTTTTTTTTGTAAAATTATTTATTTTTTTTTTTTGTAAAATTATTTTTCCGAAACTCATTCAACATGTAAGG
The DNA here is from genome assembly GCF_053919585.1 of Euprymna scolopes. NCBI lineage: Eukaryota > Metazoa > Mollusca > Cephalopoda > Sepiida > Sepiolidae > Euprymna > Euprymna scolopes. The sequence continues at coordinate 89,825,029 of NC_136527.1, read as the reverse complement.
ATTGAATATCAATACCAAAACTAACTGTCGGACCTAAAATGCACCAGACATTGATGTTATTGTTTTTTTTTTCTTTTGTAAAACTCAACCATGTTCTGCACAGCAAAAAAAAAAAAAAAAAGAAAATACACCAAATTTCCTCTATGAAACAACAAGACCAAATATTTGAAGATATAATGGAGATTACTATTCTCTGCATCTTTGGTAACTCAAGCTTTGAAAGAAATTAAATGCTGACCTCTGGAGCAGGGTTCTTGATTTCTGAGAATTAATTGAAGTAAAATCAAAAAAAAATAAGATATGAATGATATTGTTGTGAACGTTCATTTTTTATAACAAATTGTTTTATTATTTCTATTATTTGAATCTTTTTTTTTAGATGAGCAATTTATACATTTATTTATTCATTTATTTGCGGACGTTTACCCTCATCTTCTAGTTGTCGTTTTACGATGTTTCCGGGCCCATATCGCAGTTGGAGTTTATTTTTCAGGGTGAGGGTGCTGGCCCCACGCCCAACCTTCCCAGAAGGCACATACATCTGGTACTGGCCAGGCTCAACATTGCTTAACTTTGGTGATCCGGTATCAACGTGGTTTTGTAGTGCATATCGCAATGAATAGAGACGTTAAATCTCTATGGTTCCAGGTGAGCATTGTCTGAAGATGACGGTTTCAATCCTACCCAAAGCAAGCCAGAGGATTGGTTGGCCAAAACGTGGTGAGACGACAACAACTATGGAAGGCAGTAATTACTGAGGATACAGTTTACAGACTCAGCATTCCTGTCACGGTTAACCACCTGACGAGGGCCAGAGGAATAGTTGGTCGAAACTTTGTGAAGCAAAAAACTACGAAGATGAGGATAACAATCCCCAAAAAAATGGATAAATGCACCAAACATTGATGTTATTGTTTTTTCCCTTTTTATAAAACTCAATCATGTTTTGCCAAGCAAAAAAAAACATCAACTTTTTTCTATAAAACAAACCAGACCAAATATTTGAAGATGGAAAGGAAATTAATATTCTTCACATCTTTGGTAACTCAAGCTTTGAAAGAAGTTAAATACTGACCTTAGGAACAGGATTCTTTATTTCTGAGAATTAATTGAAGTAAAATCGAAAAAAAATATATATGATATTGTTGTGAACCTCTATTTCTTTATAACAAATTGTTTTATTTCTATTATTAGAATCTTTTTTTGAAATGAGTAATTTATCATTTATTTATTCGTTTATTTGCGGACGTTTATCCTCATCTTCTAGTTGTCGTTTTATGACGTTTCAGGGCTCATATTGCAGTGGATAGAGATGTTAAATCTCTATGGTTCCAGGTGAGCATTGACTGAAGATAGCGGTTTCAATCCTACCCAAAGCCAGCTATAGGCTTAGTTGGCCAAAACTTGTTGAGACAATAACAACTATGGAAGGCAGTAATTATTGAGGATACAGTTAAGAGACTCAGCAGTCTACCACCTGACAAAGGCCAGAGGAATAGTTGTTTGAAACGTTGTAAAACAACAACTATAAAGATGCGGATAAGTCTACAAATAAAGAAATAAAACTCAATCATGTTTTGCAAAGCAAAAAAAACAAACTTTTTTCTATAAAACAAGAAGACCAAATATTTGAAGAATAATAACATTAAAAATAAAATAAAAGTATTACGATAAAGCAAAATTAAAATAATGATAATAATAATAATAATGATGATGATAATAATAATCTATATTAATGAAACAGTAGATTATTTGTGTGTGTAAATCCAAGTGAAAATATATAACCAATAAGCTCTGAAACCAGTGATTGCCTAACGCTAACATCAACAACGTACTGTACTTGCAATAACCCTTATCCCTGAGTGGCTTCCGGGCCTTGATAAGTGGTGACCACTTTGTAAAAAAAAAACAAGCAACAGTAATTTTACACCAATACTGGTTTATTGCAAGTAAAATCTTTGGATGTATAAATAACGCGTACAGAAAGATGTCGGCAAATTGAAATGATATAATGGAGATTAATATTCTCCGCATCAAATCAAGCTTTGAAAGAAATTAAATGCTGGCCTCAGGAACAGGGTCCTTGATTTCTTCAAATTAGTTGAAGTAATGTTTCTGAATTTTGAGATGAGGATTAGTTATTTATTATTATTACTTCATCGGACTACTGTTCTCATCGTGAGTGTGATTTTCACAACGTTTCGGTCGATATAACCTCAGACCTTCTTTTTTTTTTTTTTTTTTTACACAGTGATCACCACTTATCAAGGCCCGGAAGCCACTCAGGGATAAGGGTTATTGCAAGTACATTACGTTAGTGAGGAGATTTGCTGAAGTGTTTACTTAAGGGGGTGGTTCATTAGGAATTTGTTAACATATTTCATGTTGAGGTTTTGGGATTTGTGGAAACAGGTTGGCATATTTGGTTAGAGCAGTACAGAGAGGCAAAGGAAGAGAGAAAAAGACAGGAAATTTTTTTTTTTTTTTTTTGTAGCACATGAAAAGGTAAAGCCGTAACAATTACCCACTAGTATGGCCTCGAGAGGCACCACCAGAGACTACTGCATGGTCCAGAATCCATTCACCAAATGGCAATACAGCAGTCCTAGTACTTTGCGCCTGCTGATAGGACAGCCTCCTTAATGGTTAATCCAAGGTTCGGGTCACTGACTATCAGGCGGATAACGTCAGCCCAGACAAAACGTTTACCTCCAGCACCTTTACTAGTGAAATGGTCACAAGGATAGACATAGAGACAGAAAAATTTCCGACGTCTCAGACTACTGTTCACCAAGTACTACCGACCTTTAAGCAGCTTTTTCTTCACCCTTTGTCAGAAAAATCACTCATTTGAATGAGGACTGAGGGACAAAAATGTGCATTGCTTAGGACCTCTATCCAGTCATGGCTGACAGAACAAGAACACGCTACCTCCCTGAAGTAAATAAAGGGTTTCCACTCAAAATTCCATCCAAATTCTTGAGTTTGACAAGATAAGAACAGTAGCCTGATGAATAATGATACAAGTAATTGAAGTAAAAAAAAGATATGAATGGTATTGTTGGGAACGTTTATATTTTATAACAAATGATTTTATTATTTCTGCTTTTTCTCTATCAGTGACATCTCTCTGCATATTTATACCATTAGCAGAGTTCATATAGTGTGTATATGCTTTGTAGCAGGAGGGGGGGCGGATAAGACGGAATACAGACAAAAAGACAGGAGAAATACAGACAAAATACATAAACAAACACGAAAAACAAGTTTAAAAACAATGTAACATAAAACATTTAGGATTAGTTTAGAAAATAAAATAAAATGAATAAATAAATAAAAATAAAAATACTTAACGTTTTTGCACTAGAGATTCCGTCCGCTGTCTTTTTGTCAACTGTTATAGTATATCTGACAACGGAGTGGCATACTCAACTAACAAGATAATATTTTAACTGCATCTATGAAAATATATATCACACGCGTGTTTCAATAAATGATGTTTAAAAAATCGATTTTGTTGGAAACCGAATGATAAAATTTGTTCTGAAAAATATACTTGAAAGCATTTCGATAAAACTTTAATGATTTTTTTTTATTATTCAATTTTCACCCCCAAACAAGGCACGGTGCCACTTCGAAATAGCGGGGGGGGGGGGGGGCTACTATCGGGGGACATAAGTTGCAGGAGTATTATGAAGGGAGATGAGCAGCAAAATGTCTGTTCACATTGCACTTGAACTTCTGCATGTCAGTACAGTTGGGAAACAGTATTCCAGAAGGGATTTCCAAAGTCTAGCAGTTCTGGGGAAGAAACTATTGAAGTAGAAGGCTTTCTTACACCTAGAGATCTCTACTGTGAAGGGGTGAGATTTAGCTGCTTGTCGGGTTTGTCAGGGGTATTTACGTTGAGGGGGTACAAGTGCTTGCAGTTCGTTGGAGCATTCGCTTTTAAAGTACTTGTAGAACAGGCAGAAGGATGCAACATTTCATCGATGGGACAGAGGCTGACGCCCATATGACAGTTCAAGACCTATCAGGTTGGGAGTTTCTCTAATTAAATATTTCCTTCTCAGAGAATAAATAAACATAAACTTTAATGTAATAAGTGAAATTACTATTAGAAAATCGGAACATTTTATTTTTCTAAATGAAAAAATTGATTCTTTTAAGATTAATTTGTGGATTTCTATGCATCTCATGAAAATACTGAAATTATATGTAATTTCAAGAAAACACTTCTTTGATTTCTGAGATTTTACTCAAAATAAAAAAGTATACGGCATAATCACGTTCGCACACCAGTTCCCATTGGATCACCGTTGGAGCCTGGTCAGTACTAAATCGGTGACCATTTGGTACTTCCAGGTGCTGTATGTGCTCTCTGCTTATCTCGGCATTGTTTCCAGTCATCTTGGAATTCTTCTTCTTATGACTGAACTCAAACTGTGCCGATCCAGGAGAGGTGTTGTTGGGATTGTGCAACCCTTGCCTCACAATTACACGTGCAACTGCCTCTACAGAGGGTATCCTTTGTCTTTTGAGACTGAACTGGGGCATTGAGAAAAATAAAAAAATTTATGAATCCTTACTTTTTTTATTTTTTTTTTTTAAACGCTTTTCCCCTACAAGTTTTTAATTTAATTCATGCCTGGCCAAGTAAATGTTGTAAAATCTAAATGTGACGACGTTCAAAATCTATTCAAAATATATAAGCAGAATATTCGTTTCTTTCCATCTCCTTCTCCTTAAAAAAAGAAGAGGATAGTTCCACTGGACGATCTCAAATGTAAAGTGGGTCTCCCCCCCCACTCCAATGACCTGGGATAGAAAGGGTAGAATTCCTTAACGTCATTTGCACGGTGGACGAAGAATCCACACCTCGAAGATGAGACTTTAAGCTAAGTACATTTTTATGCTCATTTTTTTAAAGTCAATCAAATCTAACTCACTTTTTTCGTTTGTGCTGATATCATTCTGTGTAGTTTTATTTTATTTTTATTTCTCACACATCTTAATTATTCTTAATTCACTTATTTTAAAACAATTTCCTGACTAATTTCTTTCTTTTTTACCATGTCACACCGAGGTAGTAGTGGGGGCGGGTCCCTATTAACTTATTTAGATGACAGAAGAACTTTATTTAAGTACGATACTTAATATTAACAGCCATGGTAATATGCAAAAAAAAATATATATATATATATATATATATATATATATATATATATATATATAAATAAAAAAAATTTTAAATTAGAAAATTAAAAATAAGTACCCCCCAATTAAACTTTCACTATATTCGTAACTGAAATATGCAGTATCTTAGCTATGATACATGAAACTCTAAATCCTAATGGAGATCTGTTATTTTTAAGTTAATAACCCCTGTCCTTGAACGCTAACAATCTGCTCCTTCCCACCAAACCGCCACTTAACTCCTACATTGCACAGCGTTTGTAGTGGAAGCTTTAACCCAGCCCCTTTACCCTCACATGCTTACTGCTTAATCACTAAACATCTATACAATCCTACCTCTTAGATATGCATTGGAGTTCATTCCTATTTCAGTTAGGTACTTAACAGCCAAAGTATGTACTCAGAAGCAAAGCGCACTGCATTACATAACTGTCCTTATCTCCTTTCTAACAAGCCTTCTTACAATCATAGTTGCTTACACTGCATGAGCTCTACTCAACCCCTTTATCCAGTAACAATGAAATAGCAATGTCCCTAAATCACTTTGAGGAGTGTAACTATTCAGCAGATATATAACCTCTACAAACTAACCCAGTAACATTAACTAACCACGCGGGGTCGCAGAAATACCTGGATTAGAACCCAGGCACGGAGCAAACCCTCTCAGTGCTGACGGACCCAGTAGATCTTTCCAGATCATCCGTCTAGGAGAAGGAAAACTCTGAAACTAAACCAAAGGGGAGGGAGGCCTCTTCAGTCTCGGATGACAACCTTCCTAGAGCTGGTGGCTCAAACAAATTACCGGCTTGGAAACCTAATTTTCTTAAGGAGTAGATAGGCTCTGTCTATCGCGCGGCTTCCATACTCCTTCTTTGCCTATTAGTCAGGCGCAGAAACACTACCACAGTGATTCAACAGAAACACCCATTGGTAGATCTTGTTTCTTGTCTAGCGCAATGAATGCCGTTTCCCAACTCCCGACACACCCCACCCCTAAAACTGGGCACTTGAGAATGCTTGAGTACCACATATGCCTGAGCAATTAGATTAGGTTGACCTTCCTCTGATGGGTTGAGGGTACCGGATTGACAGTTACTAGCTGCTGTTTCCGACTGGTAGTACAGGTGCCCTAACTCTTTGGTAGCGCTTAGAGCGGCTGCTCCATCAACAGTTGTATAATATCGTTGGTTGTAGTGCTATGTCGCGCATGGAAAGGGACACTGCACTCATCCCCGGTGGGCTTTCCTGAGGACACAGTCCTAGTTGAAGAAGGGTCAGCTGATGGTCTACTTGTGATGCATGTGTGATACTCAACATAACCTCCTGTTCAGCTCCCCCTTACCTAACTGAAACTCGTTAAAAAATATGATGACAGTACAATCTAAAAATAAGCTTAAACCAGGCTTAGGGTAAAACAAATCCAACATGCCTCCTCCCTTGAGGTTTGCATTCACAAATATCCGTGGGCTTAGAACTAATTTAGCTGATGTTAAAGCATTTCTCTTAACAAATACCCCGGATATCTAAGCACTAAGTGAGACTAACCTACACTCCTCCATCCCTTCTAACTACTTTAACATGCCTGGATATCTCCCACTCTGCGGTAAGGACTCTGACAGACATATGCATGGACTTGGAGTCTACATTCATAACACCCTCCTCCTGACTAGAGAAACAAACTTGGAATCTGATGATCAAGTCTTTATGTGCTTTAGACTAAACATACAACACAACATTAGCTACTTTTACTTTCTCTACCGCTCTCCCTCGACTCAGGACTGCACCATAATAAACAAAGCATAGACACAGCACTCTCCCTCGACACTAGCGCAAATTGTTACTTTTCCAACTCGTTCCCTGACCAGGAAGAACAACACGCATCACTATTAGATCTGTTTTTGACCACAGTTCCTGATGATTGTATAACGAATGACGACAGCCCACTCGGGAACGCTGATCATGCAGTGATAATGGTAGAAATCGCCCTAAACTTTAGAGCCAAAACTGAAGAGCCAGTGCTCAAAACAACGAGATATTATAAAAAGGCTGACTGGGAAGCCATCAGAGATCTTATCAGAGATGCCCCATGGGGAAATACGTTTTCTCTCCCTGTTGAACAGCATGCAAACGAGACCACTGAATGGTTCAAAACTGCAATCGAAGCGCATGTTCCCATGTGGAAATTTTATAGCAAGCCCCACTCTCCCCAATGGTTTACTTCGACTTGCGCAACTGCCATTGCTCAAAGGCAGCATGCATACCAAAGATTTAACCGACATGAGTCCAGTTCAAACAGACAGAAGTACATAGAAGCTAGAAGTAACGTTAAGAAAGAAATAGCGACAGCTAAGAGAGAATTTATGGAAACCACTAAAAAAACTCATCGAAGTACAAAAACCAGGAACTCGTGACTTCTGGAAAATCTACAACAGTGTAGTAAATAATGGGCAATCAACAATTCCCCCACTAACCAACAACCAAGAGGTTGTTTGCTCAGCAACCGACAAGGTAAACATGCTTGCCAGTCGATTTGCCTCAAACTCCACACTGGACCCTTCTAACCACCCCCTACCTCAATTTCCTATGCGGACAGACGCCACGCTAGACGATCTACAAATCACCCCTGCTCAAGTACATGCTATCATAAAAAACCTTGACACTTCAAAAGCATGTGGACCTGATCTCATCCCAGCTGTGCTATTAAAAAAGTGCTCAGCCGAAGTAGCTCCAGTTCTCTCCAAACTCTACAACAAATGCCTTAATGAATCTTGCTTTCCGGGCTGTTGGAAAACTGCTTCTGTGGTACCAGTATTCAAGAATTCTGGCGAAAGAACTGACCCATTAAATTATCGCCCCATTAGCATCCTCCCACTTTTTGCCAAAATATTTGAGACCTTAATTAACCATGCTCTAGTCCGTCACCTTACAGATGCTAAGCTTCTGACTGACAAACAATATGGATTTAGACAAGCGCGTTCCACAGCAAACATCCTAACTGTAATCTCTGAACGTATATACCATTCACTGGACAAAGCGGGCGAGGGCAGAGCGGTAGCTCTAGATATATCTAAGGCTTTTGACAGGGTATGGCATGAGGGTCTCCTCAGGAAGATTAGATCATACAGTATCACTGGTAGAATACTTAACATAATTAAATCCTTCTTAGATAAGAGAAAAATCCAAGTTGTCCTCGACAGTCGTACATCTAAACAATATGATATAAATGCGGGAGTGCCCCAGGGGTCTATCCTTGGACCTCTATTGTTCCTGATATTTATAAATGACCTACCCGACAAAATTGCCTCTGAGATGGGTATATATGCTGATGACACCACACTCTATAAAAGACACGACAGGAAAACAAATGAACACATATCTAAAGAAATGGTAGAAACACTAGAGGATGACCTCCAATCTGTAGTGGAATGGGGACAAAAATGGATGGTCACATTCAATGCCGCCAAGACTACACTAGTTTCATTCAATAATTACAAGAAACCTTTTCTACCACCTATAGCAATGGCCAACGACTCTTTATCTGAGAGTACGTCTTTCAAGTTCCTTGGCCTAACGTTCACAGGAAACATGAGTTGGAACAATTACATCGAGGGCATTGCCAGGGCCACTGCAAGGAAGGTGGGTTCTCTCTACCGTGCTAGAAAACTACTAACACCTTAAAGTATCCTGTACTTCTATAAGGCAACCATTCGCCCATGTATGGAGTATTGCTGCCATATTTGGGCTGGTGCATTGGCTACTAGTCTCTCGCTCCTTGACAAGGTTCAAAAGAGAGTTGCGAATATGATAGGCCCTGAACTGGCATCTAAGCTTCAGCCTCTGTCCCATCGACGAAACGTTGCATCCCTCTGCCTGTTCTACAAGTATTATAATGGTGAATGCTCTGATGAACTGCAGACACTTGTGCCCCCACGACGTAGACACCCTCGACAAACCCGACAGGCAGCTAAATCCCACCCCCACACAGTAGAGATCCCTAGATGTAAAAGATCTTTCTACTCCAGTAGTTTCTTCCCCAGAACCGCTAGACTCTGGAATTCCATTCCAGGTTCCTGCTTCCCTAACTGTACTGACATGCAGAAGTTCAAGTGTAACGTGAACCGACATCTTGCTGCCCAAATCCCAACATAGTGCCCCAGTAGTTGCTGCCCCTGATAGTAGTCCCCTACACCAAAGTGGAAATGTGCCTTGTTTGGGGTGAAAATGTAATTAAAAAAAAGAAATTATCAAAGTTGGGCGCCCAACTCCTTTATTGGTGAATAAGGTTAGAATTTGTTCGTTTCAATCCAATGCGTGAGTAAATCCAATGTTGGCCTTCCTTGCTTTTCACGTTTAAATCAGGACAATCATGGACTGATACTGGCAAGGTATGTTAGGCAATCTGTGCTATACAATGGAGAGTCACGCAATAGCAACTATGATGACTTACTTTGGGTCCACAGACCATGGGTTGGGAACTGAAGTTGACATAGGGCAGTGGGGGGTACGAGTAGCAATAATAGGCTAGAGTCGCCACTGTCGACGTGACATACACTCTATTGATGACTTGAAGACGTGCTTGGCAAGAGCTTGGAATGATATCTCACAAGTTACCCTTCAAAACGCCACACGAGCTTCGATTTTTAGGTTAAGACACTGCAGTGAAGTACACAGACGACATTTTGAGTATCTATGAATATAACCTAACATTTGTCTTTGAAAAACTGTAAAAATTATTCTTTGTAAAAATAATATAATGTTTTATCGTTACTCCCATGGCAGGTGCTCGTCTGAACTCCAATCTCTGGTCGCCCCTCACCAATCTTTCATGATAAACACCCGCCTAGCTGTGAAACCACTGTCAAAAATTTTCCCCACTCCTTATCTGTGCCAAAATCAAAACGTAGATTCCATGAACAAAACTTCTTTCTTAGAAGTGCACGCCTGTGGAACTTTGTTCCGGTTGCCTGTTTCCCACCTGACTACAACCTGGATGTCTTCAAGTCCAATGTAAACAAATTCCTGATGAACCGCCTCCTTAAGTAAGACACTTTATCAAATCTCCAACACTAACGTACTGTACACACAATAACCTTTATCCCTGAGTGGCTTCCAGGCCTTGATAAGTGGTGACTTCCTTGTAAAAAAAAAATGAATCGTTGTTTAACAAATTTGCCGCTCTTCTAGCGACCACCCTGTACTTAAGACATTTTTTTTTTTTTTTTTTTACATAGACATCACCACATTATCAAAGCAAGAGGCCACTCAAGGATAAGGGTTAAAGAGTGTACAGTAGAAATTGGACAATATAGTAATCATTAGTAATGAAAATTTGGTAAATTTGATAACTTATATGGAACAGCTCATCAAGAACTTATTTACGTTAGACTTGAAGACAACCATATTGTAGTCAGCCGGAAAGCAGGAAAATGAGTGGGGGGAATTATTGATAGTGTTTTCAGCTAGACGAGTGTTTCTTGTGAAAGTTTGGCGAGAGGGGACCATAGATTGAAGCTCAGTCGAACACTTTCCACTTCTATCCAGTCATGGCATGCTACTCCTATGAAATATATAAATAAAAAGTTCCATTCGAAATTCCGTCGAAATTCCCAAGTAGAAACACTCTTGAGTTTGATGAAATAATTGCTGATGCAATTCTCTATCTATATAAGAGCCAGGTACGTCCCAAGATGGAATACTGTTGCCACATCTGGTAGCTGCTAGAAAGGACTTGTCCTGCCTTGATAGAGTTCAAAATAGACTTCGTAGCCTCATAAGAGATGTCCTTTTCTCTTCGCTGCAACCTCTATCTCACAGAAGGGATGTTTCAAGTTTGGCTCTGCTTTATCGTTATTTTCATGGAAAGTGTTCGACTGAGCTTCAATCTATGGTCCCCCCTTGCTAAACTTTCACAAGAAACACTAGACTAGCTGAAAACATTATCAATAATTCCCCCCACTCTTTATCTGTGCCTAAACCTAAACATAGTTTCCATGATCAAAGCTTCTTTCTTAGAACTGCACGCCTGTGGAATTGTCTTCCGTTTTCCTGCTTTCCAGCTGTCTATAATATGGTTGTCTTCAAGTCCAACGTGAACAAGTTTCTGATGAGCCGTTCCACTTCAGTTAACAAATTTACCGAACTTCCATTACTATTTATTACTATATTGTCCTTTTGACTACTGTACACTCTTTAACCCTTATCCTTGAGTGGCCTCTCGGCCTTGATAAGTGGTGACGCCTATGTAAAGAAAAAAAAAGAAGAAGGTCGGAGGTTACATTGATCAAAACGGTGTGAAAAATGAGGACAGTAGTCTGAAGAAGGCAAATAGTACGAATCACAGACTTTGTTTTTCATACGAGCATTTTAATCGATAGTACGCACATGAAATTCAAGTTCCCTTCAAAGTACTCTCCTCCGGCTGCAATGCACTTGTTGTACTGTTCAAATAATTTCTGGAAGGCCCCATGGCATTCCTCTTGTGTAAGCATGTCAATGACCCTCGTCACAGCCTCTTTCATCTCCTCAATTGTCTCGTAACGACAGGCCTTACTTGAGCTTAAAGAATAATTAAGAGACACACAGAGCAAGATCTGGACCATCTTGCATGCCAATTAAATATGGTAGCAATTAATATTTAAGATAAGAAAATAATAAATTTATGCTCTTTAAATAACAACTGTTTCCTTCAGCTTAAGGAATAACCAAAAGTCACAGGGAGCAAGGTTTGGACTATAGGGCGGGTGAGGAACTGTCTTGATGCCCATCTTTGTTAAATAGTCTGTGAAAAGGATGGAGTTGTGGACTGGTGCAATGCACTTGTTGTACCGTTCCAACAACTTGTTGGAAGGTCCCATGGAAGTTCTCTTGTGTGAGCATGTTAATGACCCTCATCACAGCCTCTTTAATCTCCTCAATTGTCTCATAACGACAGCCTCTAAGGTTTTCCTTGAGCTTAGGGAATAACCAAAAGTCAGAGGGAGCAAAGTCTGGACTGCGGGATTTCCATTACTATCGATTACTATATTATCCTTTTGACTACTGTACAATAATTTCTGGAAGGCCCCATGGAATTCCTCTTATGTGAGAATGTCAATGACCCTCGTCACAGCCTCTTTCATCTCCTCAATTGTCTCGTAACGACAGCGTTTTCTTGAGCTTAAAGAATAATCAAGAGACACCCGAAGCAAGATCTGGACTATAGAGAGGGTGAGGAACTGTCTTGAAATTAAACAAATTGTACACTATACATATGCATAGATATATACATATAGGTATTTAATTATTATAATAAAAAAATAATTATGACAGCCCCTTTAAGAAATTTGTTTCTTATCGTTGAACACTTTCAGTTGAATTAAAAGTCGGTCAATTTAGCTCTTATGTATAGATCATCGTATAACGATTAGATCACTGTCTGACTGACATAAATGAACATTTAAAAAAAAATTAAAATGTTTAAATTCAACGTTATTTCACGCGGTTAATGGTAGCCGAATGGATACGGTCTTCGCTAATTGAGCCAGAGATGTTTTGTGTTGCAGGGTTTGAATCGTTCGACTGGTGTTAATTGTGACACCCTGCACTGAAGATTCCCGAAAGGATGAAACACTAGTGTCTGTAGGTATTTAATTATTATGGTAAAAAAAAAAACTATATATATATATATATATATATATATATATATATATATATATACAATTATCTATCTATTTATATATAAATTAAAAATATATCCATTTTGAATTTGGAAACCGATGAATCTCACAGGTAAGAAATTTATTTTTATAACATGAATAGGTTAGATAATGTAATTAAGAATAGGAAAGTAGATCTAATATATGTAACATGTCTTCTTCCTAAGATTAAGAGAGGTGGTGTTTGATCAACACTGCTGGGGATCCATGATCTAATATACTGTTTTGTTTTTAAATCCCCGAAACAGTGTTTCATGGTAAACAACTGATGACCCCTTAAAAAATAAATTATTACTGGTACTATAATGAATTCGAGAGCGAGTTGATGCAGTGATTGCAGGTGATTGAATGACTTACTGACTAAATAGTTTTCTAATGAATGATTAAATTTTTTTTTTTTTTGTATAGTTTTAAAGGTTAAAAACTTCCAAGACTATATATCTACAATTATATATATATATATACATCTACAATTACATAAATACACTTTTATGTGTGTGTGAGTTCGTTCCTTATAGACTCCAAAACGGCTGAACAGATTTTCTTTAAAATTTACAGAACTTTACTGTATAAGTCTGGGAGTGACCTTAGTTAAGTTTTGTCTCAGAATAATCCCGATAATTACCGATCGATAACCGAAGCTGTATTTTAATTTATCTATCATCGGTAAATTTTTCCCATGTTGTCACTTAGAACAATGGGCCGTTAAAATTCTACCGTGGGTAAGTTGAAAGCATGTTTTTATTTTTGCATGACGTGATCTGTAGGTTCAACCTCCGCATATAAATTTCTTAATTTTTTTTTTTCATTAACTGTAAAGAATTTTATAAGACTTTTTTTTTTTGTATTTGCATGATTCAAACCCTGCACATAAATTTCTTAATGTTTTTTTTTTTTTGTTAACTGGAAAGAATTTTATATAAAATAATTTTATGAAAGAAACAGTAGGTTCTCTACAGTGCAATGTAGAATAACATATATTTTGGACTGAGTTACTGCATGGAGGCATGTGAAGCTTCCTCCCTGGCGATTTCACGGATTTCGATGACAATAAAAAATATAGGAGTGTGAAATATTTGTTGATGATCATTAAATCCTGGGCAACGGGGTCTCCTTGCTAAACAATTTGAGCACTATAAAAGTGGTGGACGAATGTTTGTTTAAAATAGACATTTGTGGAGGTTATTTGTGGGCGCCGCTCTCGTAGGTCGATAGGTAGAACTGCCAACTATTAACGCGATGGTCCTAGGTTCAATTCTCTGCTTGGGAGAGATGCTAGTCTAGCGGCATTAATGAGTTGTGACACAACGAAACAGCAATGTATGTCGATGACTACAAAAATATATATATATATATTTTTTTTTCTGTAGAAATTTATTTCCTTATAATATTGATATAATGGACTGATCCAACACCAACAACAAATGATGATGATGATTGCAACGTCTTGTCAGACGAGTGCCACTCCCTCAGACATTTAAAATCCATGAGCCCAAATGCCTGAGGGAGTACCTATACAAATATGATGTTACAGAGTCTTAGCTTTGTACGACAGCTAAGTCTCTCTCTCAGTTCAAAATGTTGAGATCCAGCAACAAGCAAGAGCAAGATAGCCAGCAACAAATAAAACTGCAGAACAACTTAATGCGGGTAACGGTCTTCCGCTTTATGGTTTTTTAAATCAGAGATTTACTTCTCCTAGAAAGGTTGCCTTCACCACGGCTTACGGGAGCCCTCTCCACCCAATACACATATACACACACACAAATATACATGGTGCTAGTTGGCCGTTGACCCAAAAAAAGAGTTCATTCGCCCTTTGGAAGGTCTTGTTTTTAATCCTTCAGGGAGAATAGCCGCCCTCCTCACCAAACAAGTCTGGTGGGGGAACCAGTTTAGTCGCCGGTGACCCGACAAGGAGGCAGGTAGTACTGGGTTACATGGTACCAGTAGCATATCACATGACCTGCACATACATACATACATACATACATACACATACATACACACATACATACATGATGATTGCAACGTCTTGTCAGACGAGAGCCACTCCCTCAGTCACTAAAAGTCCATGTGCCCGAATATGACTTTTTAGCCCTGCCAGCGACTTGCACACCCTCAAGCAGACATGACACTGAAAACGCTCACTGATTTGTATCAGATTAACAGCAGCGGAACCTGTATTATCGTGGGCTTTCATGTGATTAACAAAACCTGCCTTCGACAGCAGAGCCCGATCGCACACCTTACAGATCCAGAGATCTCCATGGTTGGGCGACAAGGTTTGGCATTTCCTACATGCTCTCTTAAGCTTCTCTCGGTCTATTTTGGCTGCTTCATAGTGTTCTGCACCCCTGTATATCAGTGTCCTCCACTGCTTGCGATCATACGCTAGGGACTCCCAACTATCAACAGGAATATGAAAGCTCACCAGACTCTCCTTGATGCTATCACGAAAACGTTTTTTGGGCTTGTGCTGGGGTCTTTTTCCAAGGAAGAGCTCACCATAGAACAATTGTTTTGGGAGACGATAGTCTTCAAACCGGATGAGATGACCCGCCCAACGCAACTGGTTCTTAATAACAATGGTAGCAATACTGGTTGTTTGGCCTTTTTTAAGACATATGTATCAGGGACAAAGCTATACCACTTTAAACCAAGAATGTGTCTAAGGCAGTGCTGATGGAACCTCTCGAGCAATTCTATATGTGTCCGGTACAAGGTCCAAGTTTCAGATGCGTAGAGTATACATATATACACACACACATACATACATACACACACATACATACATACACACATACACACACATACACACATACATACATGATGATTGCTACGTCTCTTGTCAGACGAGTGCCACTCCCTCAGAGATTTAAAATCCATGAGCCCAAATGTCTGAGGGAGTATCTATACAAATATGATGTTACAAGCAAGAGCAAGATAGCCAGCAACAAATTAAACTGCAGACCAGCTTAATGCGGGTACTGGTCTTCCGCTTTATGGTTTTTTAAATCAGAAATTTGCTTCTCCTAGAAAGGTTGCCTTCACCACGGCTTACGGGAGCCCTCTCCACCCAATACATACATACACACACTTACAAATATACACTGTGCTAATTGGCCGTTGACCCAGAAAAAGAAAAAAGAGTTCATTCGCCCTTTGGAAGGTCTTGTTTTTAATCCTTCAGGGAGACTAGCCGCCCTCCTCACCAAACAGGTCTGGTGGGGGAACCAGTTTAGTCGCCGGTGACCCGACCATGAGGCAGGTAGTACTAGGTTACATGGTACCAGGAGCATATGACATGACCTGACATACATACACACACACACATACATACACACACACACATACATACACACATACACACATTTAAACAGACAGGTGAAATTTATATAACAAAAGTTCTATTAAATTAAGAATACATAGTAACATATCGAGGAATTTTTTATGTGATATAGGGTTCGAAAGTATTTTGCCGATCTGCTCTCAAGGAATATGTCGGATTATCATCATTTTTTTTACCTTACAATTTATAAAAAATTGCGCATGCACTCAAAAAATTGAAAGTAATCGAAAGAATAACAACCGCACTTTTATACAATCATAATTTTTATGTAAAAAAGCCCAAAATTTTATCAACAAAAAAGAAATAATTTTTAAACAAAAAAAGTCAATTTAAAATTTTTTTTTTAAATTCGATTTTCACCCCAAACAAGGCACAGTGTCACTTTGAAGTAGTGGGCTACTATCGGAGCCATAAGTTACAGAGATTCTATGTCGGGAGTTGAGTAGCAAGATGTCTGTTCACATTACACTTGAACTTCTGCATGTCAGTACATTTGGGAGAGCAGGAACCTGGAAGGGAATTCCAAAGTCTAGCAGGTCTGGAGAAGAAACTATTAGAGTAGAAGGCTTTCTTACATCTATGGATCTCTACTGTGAAGGGGTGGGATTTTGCTAATTGTTGGGTTTGTCGGGAGTACAAGTGCTTGTATTTCGTCAGAGCATTCACTCTTAAAGTACTTGTAGAACAGGCAGAGGGATGCAACATTTCATCGATGGGACAAAGGCTGAAGCTTAGATGACAGTTCAGGACCTATCAGATTGGTGACTCTCTTTTGAACCCGGTCCAGGAGCAAGAGACTAGTAGCAGATGCACCAGCCCAAATGTGACAACAATACTCCATACATGGGCGAATAGTGGCTCTATAGAGGTACAGGATACTAGGAGGCGTAAGAAACTTTCTAGCACATTAGAGAGAGCCCACCTTCCTCGCAGTGGCCCTGGCAATGCTCTCAATGTATCTGTTCCAACTCATGTTTTCTGTGAACATTATTGGTGGCAGAGAAGGTTTCTTGTAGTTATTGAAGGAAACAACCTTAATCGTGGCAGCATTGAACGTTACTATCCGTTTATGTCCCCATTCCTCTACAGATTGGAGGTCATCCTCTAGTGTTTCTACCATTTCCTTAGATATGTGTTTATTTGTGTTCCCCTCGTGCCTGTTATAGAGCGTGTTGTCATCAGCAAATATGCCCAACTCAGAATAATAAATAATATGACAACAGTACTCCATACATATAGATTGACTCCTATGGTACTCCTGCATTTATATATTATTTAAGCCAAAGAGTTTGAAAGAAGTACTTTCAGGTAATGTAACTTTAGTCATAACTAGTGGTGGTTGAGAAGGTTTCTTGTAATTATTGAAGGAAACAAGTTTAGTCTTGGTAGCATTGAATGTGACCATCCATTTTTGTCACCATTCCACTACAGATTGGAGGTCATCCTCAAGTGTTTCTGCCATTTCCTTAGATATGTGTTCATTTGTTTTCCCCTCGTGCCTGTTATAGAGCGTGTTGTCATCAGCAAATATGCCCAACTCAGAGACAATTTTATCAAGGAGGTCATTTATGAATATTAGGAATAACTAATAATATGATAACACTACTCCATACATATAGATTGACTCCTGTGGTACTCCTGCATTTATATATTATTTAAGCCAAAGAGTTTGAAAGAAGTACTTTCAGGTAATGTAACTTTAGTCATAACTAGTGGTGGTTGAGAAGGTTTCTTGTAATTATTGAAGGAAACAAGTTTAGTCTTGGTAGCATTGAATGTGACCATCCATTTTTGTCACCATTCCACTACAGATTGGAGGTCATCCTCTAGTGTTTCTACCATTTCTTTAAATATGTGTTCATTTGTTTTCTCTATGTGCCTGTTATAGAGTGTGGTGTCATCAGCAAATATACCCATCTCAGAGACTATTTTATCAGGGAGGTCATTTATGAATATCAGGAATAATAAAGGTCCAAGGATAGACCCCTGAGGCACTCCTACATTTATATCATATTGTTTAGATGTACAACCGTCAAGGACACCCTGGATTTTTCTCTTATTTAAGAAGGATTTAATTATGTTAAGTATTCGTCCAGTGATACTGTCTGATCTGATTTTCCTGAGAAGACCATCATGCCATACCCTGTCAAAAGCCTTAGATATATCTAGAGCTACTGCTTTACCCTCCCTTGCTTTGTCAAGTGAACGGTATATACGTTCAGAGATTACAGTTAGGATATCTGCTGTAGAACGGTTTTGTCTAAATCCATATTGAATTCAGAATAAGGGCATGTGAAAGAGAGAGAGGGGGAGAGAGAGAGCGAGACAGAGAGAGAGAGAGAGAGAGAGAGTAGAAACAGGGAGGCAAAAAACACATGAGCACCTCCATTTTTACCATACACTCCCTTTAACATATGGTCCATTCGATTCCTACTCATAAGCACTATATAGCACAAACAAAAAAGACGAAATTCATTCCATGAGTCATTTTTGTTGTTTTTTTTAACCGGGGACATTTCTTCCTTCAACACCGGTTGAAGAAATTTTTGCCTCTATTTTAGTTTCTTGCAAATATATTGTTTTTAATACCAAAATATTGGAAGGTAAGTAAATACCGGGCAATCCAGCATATAAACTGATTGTTCTAAGGGAGACAACTCTATTTTACTAAGAGATTGAAAATAAGAAACTTTGTACTGGGAGGGAGTTGAGCGATCACTTAAGATCAATTAAATACGGGGCAATCGGGGCATGAGATTTTCCGGGTGCTGGGCAGCAATTATCCTTAAAACAACATGCGTTATAACATAAGTTGGTAAATTTTCAGATTAGGTTCACTTTCTGAAACTGCGAATGTCCCCCCCCCCCGCCCCAACTAAAAAAAGAATTGAAAAAATGGTTATCCTGACGCTCCGCACTTCTTTGTTTACCTTGGAAGTGACGTCACACAAATCTTATAATACGGATTGCTACAATTGTAAAAATAATTTGTTTTATTTTTCTTTCATTTTGAGGTCCTTTTTTCTCCCGTTTGTTTTTGTTTTCTACAATTAATAAACCAGTTAATAAGTAAAAAATAATTTGTTTTACTTGTATAGTTTTTTAACAGGTGCTTATGCAGTTTAATTAACCGTTTTAACATAAGTAACGTGCCGACATTAACCAAGCGGAAGAACTGTTTATTATTTTACACCGCTTCCCACCAAATGTAAACAGGTAATTTTAAAGAATTTTTCGATGGTAGAAAGGAAGCCCCCCCCCAAAAAAAAATTCATTTTACGTTAAATTATTATAGAAAAGTGATCCCCCACTTTTTAAAACTAACATTTCTTCATATCTTGGAAACTACCCGTTTTCCGTAATTATAAACGTTATTTTCGTTTTCAGCGACCCCGAAAACATGTAAGAATGGTAATTTTAAAGGAATTTTCGAGGGTGGAGTAATTCTTCATATTTACCTTTTTTTTAATTGAATTGTTAGGTGAAAGTACAGAATAGTTACAATACACCCTCCCTTCCTCATGTTAAATAATAGGCCGCGTACCGGAAAACGAAATGAGACCTCATTTGATCTCATTTCGTTTTCCGGTACGCGGTTACGCTCGATCTGATTTTTTGATCACCCGTCTTGTCGGCCATATCAGAGAATTATCGTTAGTTATTTAGACGAGACATACACATTTAAATCATGATTTTCTCTAGTCCAGATGAGTGCAGTAAATAAACTTTTAACTCGAAATGACCCCTAATGTACTAATGTATAACATAAGACACAGAAAAGA
The DNA here is from genome assembly GCF_053919585.1 of Euprymna scolopes. Lineage (NCBI taxonomy): Eukaryota > Metazoa > Mollusca > Cephalopoda > Sepiida > Sepiolidae > Euprymna > Euprymna scolopes. Next base: position 89,805,005 of record NC_136527.1, on the reverse strand, counting down.
AACATTTATAATGCGTACACAGCTTTATTTTCTCATAGAACCATCGACCGCTTTCAATGGATTTTACCAAAATAATTTTTTTTTTTTTTTTTTTGTAAACAATTAAAGGTACTGGTGCACTTGATCCGTGGAGAGGGGTCGGGTGGGGGATGATGTTTTGAAAATTTAGAAAATTGTCCTGTTGGACTGAATGTATAAAAATGACCAATTTTTTTTTTTTTTTTAAATTTAAAACGTACCCGGAAAACTCGTCCCTGTCTGCTAGGTAGGAAAACTGGTCTCTTATCGAATAAAGAAGGGACCAGTTTTCCTACCTAGCAAACGGGGATGAGTTTTCCGGGTACGTTTTTTCCAAAGATGAGTTTTGGATGCGAGGGGGGGGGGCATTCTCAGTTTCAGAAAAGTGGATTTTTCCGCTAAGTGGAAGGGGGCGGGGCAATCCCAGAAAATGTTTCCGCTAGGTGGCAGCGTCAGTCATAGATGAGTATTGAGTAGATTTGTTTATGGCGCCGCCAAAGAATACAATGCATAATACAACTTTTTATATCTCCATAACTACTTATTTCTGCCAAATTTCAACTTGATTTTCGTATTCAGCATAGTCGAAAACCGAATCAAGTCGTCATTTAAAAGAAAATTGTGGCGGTGGGCCTAATCTGAAAAAATACCCATAATTTAAAGGCAATCTTGACTAAAGTCGTACGTAAGATGGCGGCCGCGACCGGATGTAAAAAATGGAACGGAATGCAAATTTTAGCGAAACGAAATGAGTGAGTCGCCTGTACAGCCTAGCAAGAAAAAAAAAAAAAAACAACTCGATTGCTGATGACAACAATTAATAATAAGTGTTTAACTACTTTGTACTTGTTACTCGTTGTTTTGTTTTTAATTTCATTGTTTTGTTTTTAATTTCATTGTTTTGTTTTTAATTTCATTGTTTAGTTTTTAATTTCATTGTTTTGTTTTTAATTTCATTGTTTTGTTTTGGTAATTATGCAGAGAAATTCAACTTTTATGGCATCTTTCGTTTATGAAATTGGGGTTTGTTTTACAATACGCATAGATTCGAAAAAGTTGTCAAAAAAACAAATATATAACAAATAAATATTATCAAAGGCAAGATAAGTTACTTTTCTACCTAACTGTATACTTTTTAGTGCTTTTATTTAATATAAAATGTCTATTCAACCCGAAAAAATACAGTGTTTATCGATATATTTGAAAAAGACAAATGGCTGCGAGGCCTCTGTTGAATACGTTAAGTTTGGGAAAATGAGTTCAAACTAAAAATTTATACAAAATACTGTTAGAAACTCACTCATATGTTACTGGGTAAACGGGTCACAACAAATCTTTTTTACAATAAAAATCTGAAAAACATCTTGTATGGTTTTCGAGCTGAATAAATATGTTACATTGAATAAAAAACACGAAAATTATATCCAGTTAGGTAGAAAAGTAACTTATCTCTGCCTTTGATAACATTTATTTGTTATATATTTGTTTTTTGACAACTTTTTCGAATCTATGTGTACAGTAATACAAACCCAAAAAGTGTTTTCGACATTTAAGAAGAAGAAAAAGAAAAAAACTAAAAATAGTCGATGACCGACATTTAAGAAAAAAAAAAACCCTAAAAATAGTCGATGGTCTGCCCACCACATTCTCTTTATTAAAAGACACATTCTCTTTATTTAAAGAAGTCAATTTATTTATTTATTATCTCTAAAAACCGTAAAATTTTATTTTCTTCAAAAAAAAAAAAAAAAAAAAAGTACTTGATTGATAAAATATTTGATGGTCTGCATGTACTGCCCTTGTTGACCCATATTTCTGCCAGGGGTCGTAAGTGGCGTTATCTCTCAAACAAGATGGCGTGTGGCAAAGCTTCAATAAAACGTCCGATAATATTAGACTTTCTTAAATAAAAAAAAATCTACTTGATCAATTTACGTGATTTTTGGAATATGATATCTTCATGCAGTGACAAGTACGTACATTATAAGGATTTTTTTCAATTTTTTATTGTAAAAAAAGATTTGTTGTGGCCCGTTTATAGACTTGCACCTGTTACTGTGACATTGTGAGTAATTGTAACAAAAGAAAACTGATTTAAAAAAAAAAATTTTACAACTACTTTATAATGTTACATGATAAGGGCTGTCCCCTTTTCATGTAAGTATAAAAATAAAGAGATCTACTTAAAATGAAAATAAAATGAGAGAAAGCAGAAATCGAACCCTGCATATAAGTTTTAAAGAACAATAGGTTTAAATGGAATGTCCAGTAAATTGTGCATTCTGATGAAATAAATAACAAATAAACTATTCAATTGTTAGAAAGAATGTGGATAATAAAATATGGGTTAACTGAATTAAATATGTAGGTTGAATTCCTTTGTAAAAACAACAAAGAAAAAAATAGGTTATTGAGAAATCAGAATGTTCGGAAACGTGCGACTCGCGCATGTTGATGGCACGTGAATTGTGGTCACGTGGCCGGACATGCATGGATTTCTCGATATAGGAAATGAGAGTTAGTTAGTTAGAGTTAGTGAGAAACTCAGAGGGAGTTTGAGAACGACAGACGATAATCTGGAGTTTGGAATTCAAATGTCTAGGAAGCGAGACGGTCACTTTGAAACTTAATATGTGAAGCTTTGAATTCTTGAATGCAAAGCCTCCAACCGGTCAGGGAAGAATAAATGTTCAATGTGTTTTTATAACTGCCGTCTCCTGTGTCCATCATTACATGAAAAAGGTATTGTCTATTTATGTGTACAATCTATTTGAAATTCATCATCTAAAAAATATATGTGTTAGAAAGTAAATGTGTCTATTTATGTTATACAAACACTCCCGTTCATACGAACTGTCAAAGCATAAATGCCAACCTGTCAATCCATCGGCATAAATGCAAACCTCTCGATTATCGGTCTGTCTATCTAGATAGCGAATCACCTCTCAAAGTTTTTTTATATCTACGTGTTAATGTCCACATTTCTTCTCTAACAATGTGTTAATGTTTCCATATCTCACAACATGATCACACACATGAACCTTCGAATATCTCTTACTAAACATGAACACTTAAGACTCTTATCCGTATCCTTACTAACAAGAACAATAACAACTATTAATAAGAACAATTAATTAAAATATAACACTTAGCGCTTCTACACTATCAGAACAAAATATTGTAGTTGATAAAGGAAGTTT
>NC_136527.1:89734287-89794287 GCF_053919585.1 Euprymna scolopes | reverse complement strand
AGTTTAATTTGTTGCTGGCTATCTTGCTCTTGCTTGTTGCTGGATCTCAACATTTTGAACCGAGAGAGAGAGACTTAGCTGTCGTGCAAAGCTAAGACTCTGTAACATCATATTTGTATAGGTACTCTCTCAGGCATTTGGGCTCATGGAGTTTAAATGTCTGAGGGAGTGGCACTCGTCTGACAAGACGTTGCAATCATCAATGTATGTTTGTATGTCTGTATTATGTATGTATGTATGTGTATGTCGTACAAAGCTAAAACTCTGTAACATCATCTTTGTATAGATATTCCCTCAGGTATTTGTCTATTAAAAAAAAAAAAAAAAAAAAGAAAAAAGTCCTGTGGCGATAAAAAAGCTGTGACGTGTGTACGCGTGTAATGCTGGATGCATGTAACAATTATTCTGCCATCATTATATGTATCTATGTACGTATATGTGTATGTATATTTATATATGTATGTATGTGTATATGTATATACGTACATGTGAGTTTATATGTATTTATATCTATGTGTATATGTATGTATATGTGTCTATGTGTATATATGTTTGTGTGTATACATATATACATTTATAAATGTTTGTATGCATGTATGTGTGTATATGCATGTATGTGTATGTATGCAGGTGTGTATGTATATGTATTTGTATGTGTGCATGTATGTGTGTATGTGTATTAATGCATATATATGGATGTGTATGTATATGTAGGTAAGTGTATGTATATATATGTGCATATGTGTACGTATATGTATGTGTAAGTATATGTGTGTATGTATTTGTATATGTAGATGTATATGCATGTATATGTGTATGTATGAATGTGGGTATGTATATGTATGTTTGTGTATTATGCATTGTGTATGCATATGGGTATATATGAGCGTATCCTTATAGACATGTATGTATGTATGCATGTATACATTTATATGTATGCATACCAATGACCGTCTTGTTTATGTTTGCATGTGTGTATGTATGCATATGTATGTGTGCGTATTGTGTATGTATGCATGTATATGTGTGTGTGCATGTATATATATGTATGTATAACAATGACCGTCTTTAGTGTCATGTCTGCTTGAGCATGTGAATTCGCTGGCAGGACTATACGTCTTTTTTTCGGGCTCATGAACTTTCAGTGTCTGAGAGAGTGGCACTCGTCTGACAAGACGTTGCAATCATCATATGTGTGTATATATATGTATATATGTGTCAGATCATGTCATATGCTACTGGTACCATGTAACCCAGTACTACCTGCCTCATGGTTGAGTCACCGACAACTAAACTGGTTCCCCACCAGACTGGTCTGCAGTTTAATTTGTTGCTGGCTATCTTGCTCTTGCTTGTTGCTGGATCTCAACATTTTGAACCGAGAGAGAGAAACTTGTTTGGTGAGAAGGGTGGCTAGTCTCTCTGAAGGATTAAAAACAAGACCTTCCAAAGGGCGAATGAACCCTTTCTGGGGTCAACAGCCAACTAGCACCATGTTTGTTTGTGTGTTTGTTTGTGTGTGTTGGGGTGGAGAGGGGTCCTGTAAGCTGGGGTGAAGGAAACCTTTCTAGGTGAAGCAAATCTCTGATTTAAAAAACCATAAAGTGGGAGACCAGTATCTGCAGTTTAACTTGTTGCTGGCTATCTTTCTCTTGCTTGTTGCTGGATCTCAACATTTTGAACCAAGAGAGAGACTTAGCTGTCGTACAAAGCTAAGAATCTGTAACATCATCTGTGTATAGATACTCCCGCAGGGATTTGTCTATTAAAATGGTCTGGTGGCGATGAAAGTCATTTTTGGGCTCATGGACTTTAAGTGTCTGAGGGAGTGGCACTCGTCTGACAAGACGTTGCAATCATCATGTATGTATGTATGTTTGTATGACATGTACCTTTGTCTGTATGTATGTTTGTATGTCTGTCTGTATGCATGCATGTATGTTTGTATGTATTTCTGCCTAGAAAGAAATGATTTAATAATTGAGAAGACATTTCCAGCTTTACCATAGCTCGCGATCTTATGAAGTAAACCTTTATGCCATACCCTATCAAAGGCCTTAGATATGTCAAGAGCAATTGCTCTAGAAAGGTTGCCTCCGTCGAGAGATTTGTTAATCCTATGAGATATAACTGTAAGCACATCTGCTGTAGATCTAGCAGAACGGAAACCATATTGAGTGTCACTAAGAAGGTTATTTTTGTTGAGATGGTTGATTACTTCTGTATTTAACACAGATTCCAGCAACTTACTCATGACGCACATGTTCTTTTGTGTTCTTCATTGCGTGCGGATTTAGCAATTGTAGCCTCTTTGTGAGTTGCTGCACACCAGGAACATCTGCCTTGAGTTAGTTTTTCCCATGAGTTTGTTGAGAAGAGGATAACCTATTTATGTTATAGATGACACCATCCGCATGGTCCTGTGGCGATGGAAATCATTTTTGGGCTCATGGACTTTAAGTGTCTGAGGGAGTGGCACTCGTCTGACAAGACGTTGCAATCATCATGTATTTATGTATGTATGTCTGTCTGTATGTATGTCTGCATGTTTGTATGTCTGTATGTATCTCTGCCTGTATGTATGTATGTATGTATGTATGTACGTTTGTATGTCTGTATGTATGTCTGTATGTATGTACGTTTGTATGTCTGTATGTATGTCTGTATGTATGTACGTTTGTATGTCTGTATGTATGTCTGTATGTATGTACGTTTGTATGTCTGTATGTATGTCTGTATGTATGTACGTTTGTATGTCTGTATGTATGTCTGCATGTTTGTATGTCTGTATGTATGTACGTTTGTATGTCTGCCTGTATACATGCATGTATGTTTGTATGTATTTCTGCCTTGAGCTTTCAACAGAGGAGACGGATTTCCACGCGATCAGTATCCTTTTGAAGCTCGACTCTTTGGATGACAAATATCGAAAAATTGGCCATAAACATTAATTCCTTCACCCACAACTGGGCAATTTTCTACAGGGAGGGTCGCTTTTTCATGACATTTTTTTCAAGTCATTCAAAGTTTGCGCAAACGATGTCGCATAAAAGGTGTTATGTTGACTGCCTGTGACGTCATAACCACGGTAGGCTCATTGATAAGAGCGTGTTTTTTTTTCACCTCTTTTGTTTTTTTTTTTTGTTTTTTTTTGTTTTTTTTCCCCTCTTTTTCCTCTGGCGTGTTATAGGTTCGAGTCTGCTTACTTCTCCTAGTTGGTTTTTTTTTTTTTTTTTTTTTTTTTTCCTCTGGCGTGTTATGGGTTCGAGTCTGCTTACGACTCCTATTTGTTTTTGTTTTTTTCACTCGCAATTTTCCTTTTTTGCTCAACCAACCCCCTTACACACGCCTCCACTTTCTTTTTCACCTCCATGCCACGGGTTCAAGCCTGCTTGCCTGCCTGCCTACAATTTTTTTTTTGCTCAACATACACCTCCAAACCCCCAGGCAATGCCAGCCACACAGGCTAATTTAAAATAAAACTAAATTTTACTTAAAAATAAAAGTTGTTTAAAAGCTGCTTAAATTATTTGTCATTCTAAAGTGTGTGTGTGTGTGTTTGTATGTCCAGAAAAAAATACCCACAAAAAGAAGATACCATCCATGTTTTTGGTATTCCAGAGACCTAATCATTTTTATGGTTCCTTGTTCTTTGGCAAAGATAAAATTTTTATATTTGTTCCCAGCATTCCAGCGACCTTATAATTTTTATGGTTTATTGATCTTTTTGGCTAAGATGAAAGTGTCAAAGCTTAAAATAAAAGGGGTGATAATGCCTTGGAATATTGTTTTGCAACAACAAAATGTACACTACTCTACCTCCGCTCTCCAGCCTTCAAAAGTAAGTTTAGGTAATCTCTGGGAATACGCCATCATAAAAACAGTATAGATACAACATTATAACTATTAATCAACAAAACAATTAATTATAACTATTAATCAACAAAACAATTAATTATAACTATTAATCAACAAAACAATGGAGAAGATAATGCCTAGGATGATTGTTTTGTGACAGCAAAACGTATATTTCAAAATATTAAATGAGAATTGCTACTTTTATCTATTATTCCAAAAAATAATATTAAAATCTTCTAAAAAAAACTTAATATTAATTGTATGGGATTTTCTGGTATGTTTTGTTTAATGTTTTCTTATTTTTAATCCACAGGAAACACGTCGGGAACTTACTACTGTGAAATTTTTGTCTTCATCTTTTTTTTCGGGGCCAATGGATGTTAATTTTTATAACATAGATTAAAAACTATTTTAGTAAAGTTCTTTTTTATACACACGAAAAAAAACGAATTCCATAAGTTATTCTTGCTAGTGATGTAGTCTCTACTCATAACGCTAACCTGGATATTCCACTAGACCAGATGAATTTTTGTCCTGGAGTCCAATAAGACCAAGAGACTTCAAGAAAGATAAACTATAACATATGTAACTGCTCGGTTGGAAAGGAGGAAAATTGAAGTTAATTGTTGTTTTGCTTAACGTTTGAGAGGTAAAAGAGTACAATTTTAGACGAACAATTTGAGATCGTTGTATCCAAGGCAAAACCCTTTAATTTCTGAGAACTTGAAAATTTGCAAACTTAGTTGCAAGAAACTGCATTCGTTTAAAATATGTTTTATATTGACTTTATTCTTACAACAATAACCTTACTAACTTGGATACGCAACTAGATGAGATCTTGTCCTGGAGTCTGGTAAGACCAAAGGATAACAAGTCCGGTAAGACCAAAGGATAACAAGTCCGGTAAGACCAAAGGTTCACAAGTCCGGTAAGACCAAAGGATCAAAAGTCTGGTAAGACCAAAGGATAACAAGTCCAGTAAGACCAAAGGTTCACAAGTCCAGTAAGACCAAAGGATCACAAGTCCGGTAAGACCAAAGGATAACAAGTCCAGTAAGACCAAAGGATCACAAGTCCGGTAAGACCAAAGGATAACAAGTCCAGTAAGACCAAAGGATAACAAGTCCGGTAAGACCAAAGGATAACAAGTCCGGTAAGACCAAAGGATAACAAGTCCGGTAAGACCAAAGGATAACAAGTCCAGTAAGACCAAAGGATCAAAAGTCCAGTAAGACCAAAGGATCACAAGTCCGGTAAGACCAAAGGGTAACAAGTCCGGTAAGACCAAAGGAAAACAAGTCTGGTAAGACCAAAGGATCACAAGTCCAGTAAGACCAAAGGATCACAAGTCCGGTAAGACCAAAGGATCACAAGTCTGGTAAGACCAAAGGATCACAAGTCCGTAAAGACCAAAGGATCACAAGTCCGGTAAGACCAAAGAATCATTAAAATAAAAAAGAAAAAATTATAACATATTTAACTGTTGGATTAGGGAAAGTTTTGACATAACTTCATATGAGGTTATTTTTTTTTACCTACTAGTAAAACGTGATGGAATACTGAAAATAAGATATTGAAATCCAAACATCTCCTAGGTATGGCTACTTCACCCTGGTTTATACAAGTTATGTTTATGCAAAGTTCTTTTTTATACACAAAGAAAACGAATCTTACAATTTATTCTTGCTAGTGATGTGGTCTATACTCACAACACTAACCTGGATATTCCACTAGACCAGATAAATTTTTGTCCTGGAGATCTTGTCCTAGAGTTCTGTTAGACCAAAGGATAACAAGAAGAAAAAAAACTATAACGTATTTAAATAATCGCTTTGGGAAAGTTAGGTTATATTTCTCTACTAGTAAAACTTGATCAAATGCTGAAAATAACATATTCGAATCCAAATAATATCTCCTCAATATGGCTACTTCACACTGGGTTATATTAGGTTCAAACGATATTCCACTAGACAAGACGAATTCTTGCTACAGAATTCAGTAGTACACAAAGATATAGCATAACAGATTTCCTAACTCAACCTTTGATGATGCAAAAGAATATTGATGTGTTTCATATAGAGATAAGGGAATACAACATATGGGAATACATGCTAATTGAAAAATGTGTGTCCACCCTACAGATAATAATGAATGATGAATGCTTTCATTTATTATAAAGATGGGGAAAATGATCAAACATACGAGAATACATGTTAATTAAAACGAAAATAGCAAAATGTGTGTCCACCCTATAGATAACAATGAATTCTTTCATTTATTATAAAAACCAGTAGAATATGAATTCGTGTGCTGGAGTCCAGTAAGACCAAAATATTACAAGAAAAAAAACCTATAAAATATTTAAATTGTCGATTGTGGAAACGTTGATAATTGCTCAATGTTCAGGGATTGATAACTTAAAAAAAAAAATGCAGTCACAGATTGAAGACGGCAACCGTAATTCTTGTCAAATATGTGGATCGCAATTTTCAAGCAACTCCGACTTAAAAAGGCATAAGCGAACACATACGGGTGATAAACCTTTTTGTTGTCGAATATGTGGATGTTCGTTTGCACAAAAAATCTCATTAACAAAACATGTCCGAACTCACACTGGTGAAAAACCATATGGTTGTCACGTCTGCAAATCGATGTTTTTCGATAATTCTGCATTATTAATTCATATGAGAACACACAACGGAGAGAAACCATATTCTTGCAAACTATGCACAACGGCATTTCGAAGCCGTTCAGCATTAAACACGCATATGCGGACGCATACGAAAGAGAAACCTTATTCTTGCGAAATATGCGGCAAGTCATTCTCACAGATCGGTAATTTAAAAACGCACTTAAAACAAACGCATCTCGGAGAGAAACCATATTCGTGTCGGATATGTGGATTGGCATTGTCTGGGAAAACATCGTTGGTGATGCACCTGAGGACCCACACTGGCGAGAAGCCATATTGCTGTGAGAAATGTGGATCTTCATTCACACAGCGTCCATCTTTGCAACGACACATGCGTGTACATAGTGGGGAGAAACCATTCTCCTGTGACATCTGCGCATCGTCATTTTCCGATAGTTCTAATCTAAACAAGCACCTTCGTAGACACACGGGAGAGAAACCGTTTTTGTGTCGGATTTGTGGGTTTGCGTTTTCACATAATTATAATTTGAACAAACATATGGGAATACATGCTAATTGAAAAATGTGTGTCCACTCTACAGATAACAATGAATTCTTTCATTTATTATAAAGATGGGGACAATACTCAAACATAGGAGAATACATGTTAATTAAAACGAAAATTGAAAAATGTGTGTCCACCCTACAGATAACAATGAATTCTTTCATTTATTATAAAGATGGGGACAATACTCAAACATAGGAGAATACATGTTAATTAAAACGAAAATTGGAAAACGTGCGTCCCCCCTACAGATAACAATGAATTCTTTAATTTTTTATAAAGATGGGGAGAATATTCAAACATAGGAGAATACATGTTAATTAAGATGAAGATTGCAAAATGTGTGATCCACCTACAGATAACAATGAATTCTTTCATTTATTATAAAAAACCAGAAGAATATGCAAATATGTGATAACATGGATGTACTAAAAATAAAAATATATTTTCTTTTGGAAGTTTTTTAGATAAAGATTCATATTCATATTGTTTGGATTCTTCAGACTACTGTTCTCATCTCGAGTGTGATTTTCATAACGTTTCGGTCGATGTAACCTCCGACCTTCTTCAGGTGTATTTTCTTGAACTTGGGGATCTTTCTGTTGAACTTGGGAATCTGGACAGAATTTAGAACAGAACACTTTATTTAATCACATGCTTCTGATCCGTCAGCCATGACTGAGTAGAAGTGCTATGTGATTTGCAATTGTATTTTCCGATCACACGCACTGACGATTGAATTTTCAGCCTTCAGGAGAATATCACTTTTTTTACAATGAGAACACATGCAAAGAGAAAATGGAATTGAAAAATAAAGGGTGTGTGTCCATCTTACAGATAATAATGAACTCTTTTATTTATAATAAAGACCAGGAGAATATGCAAACATATGATAACATATGCAAAGAGAAAACAGAATTTAAAAATCTTGTGTGTCCACCTTACAGATAATAATGAACTCTTTCATTTATTATGATGTTCGTCCATTACTTGTGAATAAGACCATGATTATGCAATTGTTCTGTGGGTTCAGAGATGGCTTGTTAGACCGATCCAAGCTTTGAATTATTTTCCGCATGTTGGACACCAGTGAAATAATTCTGTATCAGAGATGTAGATTGTTCTGTCTTTCCTAAGGTTACATGTTCTTTTTTTTTTTTTTTTTTTTTTTACATAAGCATCACCACATTATCATGGCCAAGAGGCCACTCAAGGATAAGGGTTAAAGAGTGTACAGTAGAAATTGGACAATATAGTAATCATTAGTAATGAAAATTTGGTAAATTTGATAACTTATATGGAACGGCTCATCAAGAACTTGTTTACGTTAGACTTGAAAACAACCATATTGTAGTCAGCTGGAAAGCAGGAAAACGGAAGACAATTCCACAGGCGTGCAGTTCTAAGAAAGAAGCTTTGTTCATGGAATCTACGTTTAGGTTTAGAGTGGGGGAATTATTGATAGTGTTTACAGCTAGACGAGTGTTTCTTGTGAAAGTTTGGCGAGGGGGACCATAGATTGAAGCTCAGTCGAACACTTTCCATGAAAATAACAATACATCAGAGACAAACTCGCAACATCTCTTCTGTGAGATAGAGTTTGCAAGGAAGAGAAAAGGACATCTCCTATGAGGCTACGAAGTCTATTTTGAACTCTATCAAGGCAGGCCAAGTCCTTTCTAGCAGCTCCTGCCCAGATGTGGCAACAGTATTCCATCCTTGGACGTACCTGGCTCTTATATAGATAGAGAATAGCATCAGCAGTGAGATATCTACCGGATCGATAGAAAAATCCTACCATTTTTCCAGCGGCCTTGGCAACAGATTTGATATACGTGTTCCATTTAAGATCAGGAGTAATGGTCAAGCCAAGAAGCTTGTCAAAACTTGAGGCCTCCTGAAGACGAGAGCCATTCATTTCAATTGATGCCATTTGTGGATCAGAATGTTGATGATGTAAAGAGAGAAGCTTGGTTTTAGATGCATTAAAAGTAACCAGCCACTCCTTACCCCATTGTACTACGTGCTCAAGATCAGAGGAGAGAGAATTGGAGAGAACTTGGTCGTTTACTGTCTTAGATATGCTACAATAAATGGTAGTGTCGTCAGCATAAATGTCTACAAATGATGTAAGGATGTGATTTGGAAGATCATTAATGTAGATCAGGAAAAGAGTTGGGCCCAGGATGGACCCTTAAGGGACACCGGCATTAATACTGTGAGCTTCTGATTTTTGCTCCTCAACTACTACTCTTATGAACCTATCAAAAAGAAATGATTTAATAATTGAGAAGACATTTCCAGCAATACCATAGCTAGAGATCTTATGAAGTAAACCTTTATGCCATACCCTATCAAAGGACTTAGATATGTCAAGAGCAATTGCTCTAGAAAGGTTGCCTCCGTCGAGAGATTTGTTAATCCTATGAGATATAACTGTAAGCACATCTGCTGTAGATCTAGCAGAACGGAAACCATATTGAGTGTCACTAAGAAGGTTATTTTTGTTGAGATGGTTGATTACTTCTGTATTTAACACAGATTCCAGCAACTTACTCATGACGCACATGTTCTTTTGTGTTCTTCATTGGGTGCGGATTTAGCAATTGTAGCCTCTTTGTGAGTTGCTGCACGCCAGGAACATCTGCCTTGAGTTAGTTTTTCCCATGAGTTTGTTGAGAAGAGGATAACCTATTTATGTTATAGATGACACTATCCGCATGGTCCTGTGGCGATGGAAATCATTTTTGGGCTCATGGACTTTAAGTGTCTGAGGGAGTGACACTCGTCTGACAAGACGTTGCAATCATCATGTATTTATGTATGTATGTCTGTCTGTATGTATGTCTGCATGTTTGTATGTCTGTATGTATCTCTGCCTGTATGTATGTATGTATGTATGTATGTATGTATGTATGCCTGTATGTATGTACGTTTGTATGTATGTACGTTTGTATGTCTGTCTGTATGCATGCATGTATGTTTGTATGTATTTCTGCCTATTTCAACAGAGGTGACGGATTTCCACGAGATCAGTATCCTTTTGAAGCTCGACCCTTTGGATGACAAATATCGAAAAATTGGCCATAAACATTAATTCCTTCACCCACAACTGGGCAATTTTCTACAGGGAGGGTCGGTTTGTCATGACATTTTTTTCAAGTCATTCAAAACAAACGTCAGATAATGAAGAGACAAAACATACCGATATAGTGCATTGGACGTGAAGACAACCATATTGTAGTCAGCTGGAAAGCAAAAAAACAAGAGAGTTCTACAGGCGTGCAGTTCTAAGAAAGAAGCTTTCTTCATGGAATGTATGTTTAGGCTTAGGCACAAATAAAGAGTAGTGGAAATTATGTATAGTGGTTTCAGCTAGATGAATATATATATATATATATATATATATATATATATATATAGTGTATAGTGCGGGACCGATTAGATTGAAAACTTTTGGAGCTGTGTAGGAGACTTTTTGGACCTGTGAAGGACGTAATGGCCTGCTTATGTAATTGGGATCTCATCCTCCATGGGCATTAAATGTGTTGAATGGTAGAGTGATTAAGAAGCAAAGGTTGCATAATGAAGAGACAAAACATACCAATATATTAGTGAAAGAATGCAGATTCATTTACATAAATTTACACGACGAAAGAAATGAATAGAGAGATAGTAAGAATACGAGTTGGTTGTTGATAAGGAAGGATTAAGTAATGTTTCTTGTGTTTAGTATTTGGTGAGAGGCTGATATGGAAAGCATTTCGGTTGGTTGTTTTTGTTTTACAGCATATCAACCTTTTTCAGGTTATTTAATGCCGAATCTCGCTATTTTGAGGAACGATTTTTAATGGAGTATATTTTTTTTTAAGTCAGATTCTATTTAACCCATAGATAGGGACCCTAACAGGTACTACCACTCCGGGTCAGAGTGGACCTGGGAGCAATGGCAATTAAAGGGTGGCTCCACACTCTCCAAGGCCCGCAAGGTGGGAGCCTCACCATTGGATACAGTTTTAGGTCATATCCAGGACCGGAAAGCATTTTGATGTGAAATACAGACTATCATCTTGAATAGAGATCTAGTAAGAATACGAGTTCGTTACTTGAAAGTATTTTGATGAGAGGCTGGGCTGGTTGGCCAGGAGGACTATGTTGCAATATTTTTCATTCATAATGAGGTATGATCCGACACAGTCGGGCGATTCTATTTAAACGATGCTGCTAGGAACTGACAAATCGAATTAATTCACGTTCTGCTATCAACCAATCAGAAACCGGAATTGCTCCATAAATATTAAACCTTTTCTTTAGCAATTTCACATGTTTTTTCCGTCTCGACATGGTAAGAATATTTTGCTCTGTGGAACTGTCTACTGCAAACCAGTCACCTCTCAGGACTTGTTTAGAACAACGAACCATCGGAAACTGTTCTCAAACTAAACATGGCTTACAATTCTAGAGGCTAGTTGGCTAAACATGTCAACCGGAGCGTGTTTTGTCACATGTTGACTGGTCAAGGGTCTAGCGGAAAGAGATAGAAATATGCAGAACAGGAAGTGATGTTGCTGTGTCGCTCTCTGGTTACCAGAGTTAAAGGGTGATAATCGAGTTAGCTTGTGAATCTCAATTCCTACAAGTTAGAATACAACTATCAAACTAAGTTAAAACTGCACAGCAGGCATTTATGAAATCCTCACCAAACACAAGTAAATCGAAAACAAGGAAAGAAGGCTTCTTAGACCGATCCAAGCTCTTAATTGTTTTCCGCGTGTTAGACATAAGCAGAAAAATTTGCACTCCATTCAAAATCACGAAGTCGCTATCAGATAGATAGATAGATAGATAGATAGATAGATATAGATATAGTGGAGCAAGTTCTCATATATTAATAAATGGCCTTGAATAAATAAATAAATAACCCCCAAAATGTTTTTTTTTTCAAAATTTGCGTTACAAATAATCAACGCAACATGAAACCTTTTTGTTTTACTGTGTACGTTTTCAGCGTCCTAATTGTTTTTTTTCGCGTTTAAATTATAAGATATAGCAACATTTGAATTAAATTTTAAGTATTATGGTATCTATTTACTTACAAGTATGGCAAACCACTTATAATAAAGTTTTTTTTTTAAATAAACAATTATAAACGGAACGACTCGTAGAAATCTATCTACATTCTTTTTTTCATTTTAATATACTTTCATAGAAATGTTTCTGTTATGTCAAAAAAACAACTATTTTCTTTACGTCACAAGTGTCATGCTCATACATTAATTCCATAGCTAGTATAACATACTGATCCAACGGATCACGGGTAGCCTAGTATCATCACTACCAAATCAAACCCAACCTCTTCTCAGTAGACATAATAACAATCATCACCCTAACTTGATCCTCCCTTTAATTTTTTTTTTTAAAGCAGCCATCATATGACGAGATTTATTGCAGGTAAAATTTACCACTCTCCCTCCAGCAAATATCCTCCTATAACCAATTGTATTAATGTTAAATAGAAAAAAAAATGCAATATATATATATATATATATATATATATATATATATATATATATATATATATATAAACACTTCATCAAATCTCCACACTAACGTAATGTACGTACTTGCAATAACTCTTATCCCTGAGTGGCTTCCGGGCCTTGATAAGTGGTGATCACTGTGTAAAAAAAAAAAATATATATATATATATATACCCGTCTAGCTGAAAACACTGTCAATAATTTTCCCCGCTCTTTAGCTGTGCCAAGACCAAAACGTAAATTCCATGAACAAAGCTTCTTCTCAGAAGTGCATGCCTGTGGAACTCTCTTCCCTTTGCCTGTTTCCCACCTGACTACAACCTGGATGTCTTCAAGTCCAACATAAACAAATTCCTGATGAACCACCCCCTTAAGTAAGACACTTTATCAAATCTCCAATACTAACGATTACTACGATTCTATCCCATTGATTACTGTAAATGCAACCCTTATCCCTGAGTTGCTTCCAGGCCTTGATAAGTGGTGACTACCTTTACTGTCCTATGTTCTATTCAGCAATTGTAGCCCCTTTGTCAGATTAGTTTTTCCCATGAGTTTGAATGCAAACTGAACTGCTTTGAGGGAGACCTTCAGATTTTCCTTGAACCGTTTCCACTGTCCTCCTCCAAATCTCTTTCTTTTGAACAGTAGTTAATGAATGGTAGAGTGATTGAGAAGCAATGGTCAGATAATGAAGAGACAAAACATACCAAAATATATATTAGTGAAAGAATGCAGATTCATTTATATAAATTTACATGAGAGGAAATGAATAGAGAGATAGTAAGGATAAGAGTTTGTTGATAGAAATATACGGAACAGGAAGTGACATGGCTGTGTCACTCTGTGGTCACCAGAGTTAAAGGGCGATAATCGAGTTAGCCTGGGAATTTCAATTCCCACAATACTCCCTTCCTGGTTAGCTGGAATCTAGAGAAAAGAAAAGATAATTGGAGAAAAAACATGCATATATATGTGTGTGCGCGTGTTTGCTGATTACAGAACAAAAAAGATTTTTTTATATTTATTAAGTGTCAAGGTGAAAAGAAGCAGTTGCAACGTTAAAGGATATCAGGCAAAAAATATTCAAAACTTGTATAACTGTGGCTGTGTTGCTCCGTGTTAAAGAATAATAACCGAGTTAGCCTGGGAATTTCATGTTGTCAACGAATGGTAGAGTGATTGAGAAGCAATGGTCGGATAATGAAGAGACAAAACATACCGATATATTAGTGAAAGAATGCAGATTCATTTACATAAATTTACACGACGAAAGAAATGAATAGAGAGATAGTAAGAATACGAGTTGGTTGTTGATAAGGAAGGATTAAGTAATGTTTCTTGTGTTTAGTATTTGGTGAGAGGCTGATATGGAAAGCATTTCGGTTGGTTGTTTTTGTTTTATTATTATATCAACCTTTTTCAGGTTATTCAATGCCGAATCTCGCTATTTTGAGATACGATTTTAATGGAGTATATTTTTTTTAAGTCAGATTCTATTTAACCCATAGTTGGAACCCTAACAGTTACTACCACTCCGGATCAGAGTGGACCTGGGAGCAATGGCAATTAATGGGTGGCTCCACACTCTCCAAGGCCCGCAAGGTGGGGTGCCTCACCATTGGATATAGTTTTAGGTCATATCCAGGATCGGAAAGCATTTCGATGTGAAATACAGACTATCATCTTGAATAGAGAAGTAGTAAGAATACGACTTCATTGACTAGAAAAAGGAATTAAGTAATGTTACTTTCAAAGTATTTTGATGAGAGGCTAGGCTGGTTGTAGGGAGTTAGACTTGAAGCCAATCAAACTTTTATTCGAATACCTGTTTAATAGTGTATAGTTTTTCGGTGCTCTTTACGAAAGACATAAATATTCCTTGCAGGAATGAGATGGCGTCATAAAGATCTTGTCTTAAACTGAATTTGTTTTTCTACTGGTGCCATTGGTTTGTGGAGGACAGGATGGCCTGTTTATGTAATTGGGATCCCATCCTCCATGTTGTCAACGAATGGTAAGTGACTTAGAAGCAAAGAAGAGACAAAATATACTGATATATATATTAGTGAAAGAATGTAGATTCATTTACATGAGAAAGAATAAGGACATAGATAGTAAGAATGAAAGTTGGTTGAGATGTTACTTGCGTTTAGTATTTGGTGAGAGGCTGGCGATAGGTCAGGAGACGGCATGCCAAGAACATTTGTCTCAGATTAGGTTTCCCCATGAGTTTGAATGCAAACTGAACTGCTTTGAGGGAGACCTTCAGATTTTCCTTGAACCGTTTCCGCTGTCCTCCTCCAAACTTCTTTCCTTTGAACAGTTTTACTGTAAAGGAGCTGTTTTGGGAGACTTGAATCAAGCATGCAGCACATATGACCTGCCTAATGCACCTGGCATTGTTGTAACACATCATATGGAAATGGTTCAGTCTCTTGGCAAGTCTGCATTTCACAAGCATACATGAGGTTCTTAAGAATTTATTATAAAGACCAGGAAAATATGCAAACATATAATAACATAGAAAGTCCCATTCAAAGTAATCTCTTCCGGATGCAATGCACTTGTTGTACCTTTCCAATAAATTCTGAAAGGCTCCATGAAAGTCCTCTTGTATGAGCACGTCGATGACCCTTGTCACAGCTTCTTTGATCTCAGTTATCTCATGACAAAAGCCTCTTAGGTTTTTGTTAAGCTTAGGGAATAACCAAAAGTCACAGGGAGCAAGGTTTGGACTATAGGGCGGGTGAGGAACTGTCTTGATGCTCATCTTGGTCAAATAGTCTGTGACAAGGATGGAGTTGTGGACTGGAACAAACTTCCTGCAAAAACATCTTCAATTCCTCGCAAATAATTGTATTCAGTTCCCACACTGACATCAAACTGTGCACTTATTATCTCTATAGACACACGATGGTCCTTATCCATGAAATTCTTTATTTGGCCAATCAACTCTGGTGTTCTGACTTCCTTACTTCTCTCACACCTCTCATCATCCCTCTCAGACTCCCTTCCGTCCTTGAATCTCTTATGCCACTCAAAAACTGATGTCCGATTCATGCAAGATGCTCGGAAAGCAGTCTGAAGAATTCCATTTTTTTTTTCAAATTTAAAACACAATCTTATTGCATATCGTTTTTCTAAAATGTCCTCACATCCAGATTGCATTTTTGAAATTCATCAGCTGTGACAATCAGGCTTTAGGAGGGTGTATTCCAATTCCTGCTCTAGCTGTTCATTTGAAAATGAAATCATAAAAAAATGGTCATCTCATAAGATGTATACTGAATTTTCAAGAGTCTACGACAATTTTTAATGCAGGCACAAAAATGTCTGGAAACTTATTGAAGGAACCTTGTAACTCTGAAATTGAGAACAGTTATTGCCCTCAATTATTGATGTTCAGGTGCTTCTATATTTTAATTAACGAAAAAATATTGATTTTCATGTAAAGCAGTTCATATAAGGTTAAAATTAGTTTGATAAAGTTACATATCTGGGTCAGACATATTGGGTCACGTGACGTAAACAAAAAGGGAAGTAACTCAATCGAAACACACAAAGCAAAACTAAACATAACACATATACATAGATTGCAAATTTTTTTTTTAATAACTTTTTTCAAGTCTTTTGCAAATTACTTTCCCGAAATTGACAATTTTTTTTTTTTTTTTTTTATTACATTTTCACCCCAAACAAGGCACATTGCCACTTTAATGTAGGGGGCTACTATCAGAGGAAACATCTACTGGGGTACTATGTAGGGATTAGGGCAGCGAGATGTTGGTTCACATTGCACTTGAACTTATGCATGTCAGTACAGTTGGGGAAGCAGTGACCTGGAATGGAATTCCAAAGTCTAGCAGTTCTGGGGAAGAAACTACTGGAGTAGAAAGATCTTTTACATCTAGGGATCTCTACAGTGTGGGGGTGGGATTTTGTAGCTTGTCGGGTCTGTCGAGGGTGTTCACGTCGTGGGGGCACAAGTGCTTGCAGTTCTTCAGAGCATTCACCATTATAATACTTGTAGAACAGGCAGAGGGATGCAACGTTTCGACGATGGGACAGAGGCTGAAGTTTTGATGCCAGTTTAGGGCCTATCAGATTTGCGACTCTCTTTTGAACCCTGTCAAGGAGCGAGAGACTAGTAGCCGATGCACCGGCCCAAATATGACAGCAATACTCCATACATGGGCGAATAGTGGCCTTATAGAGGTACAGGATACTTTCGGGTGTTAGAAGTTTTCTAGCACGGTAGAGAGAGCCCACCTTCCTCGCAGCGGCCCTGGCAATGCCCTCGATGTAATTGTTCCAGCTCATGTTTCCTGTGAACGTTAGGCCAAGGAGCTTGAAAGACGTACTCTCAGCTAAAGAGTTGTTGGCCATTGCTATAGGTGGTAGAGAAGGTTTCTTGTAATTATTGAATGAAACCAGTTTTGTCTTGGTGGCATTGAACGTTACCATCCATTTTTGTCCCCATTCCACTACTGATTTGAGGTCGTCCTCTAGTGTTTCTGCCATTACTTTAGATATATGTTCATTTGTTTTCCTGTCGTGCCTGCTATAGAGTGTGGTGTCATCAGCATATATACCCATCTCAGAGGCAATCTTGTCGGGGAGGTCATTTATGAATATCAGGAACAGCAGAGGACCAAGGATAGATCCCTGGGGCACTCCCGCATTTATATTATATTGTTTAGACGTACGACCGTCGAGGACAACATGAGATTTTCGAGACGTTGGAAACTTGGTTACCTCCCCTGGTAACTCTTCAATTCAAATCGGTAGATTTTGAAACAAAATCGCTTTTTTTCATGAATAATTAATTTTCTACCTTATCGTTTTTCATCATTTTTGGATATGTTACTATTTGCGACACAGCAATTACATTTGTATCATTTGTTTTACTTGAAATTCAATATTCTTTTCGTTATTATAATATGGAAGCAGCGATTTTTTTTCTTGTAGTGGCATCTCATAAATAAAGCATAAAAACTAAGAAATCTTGAAAATACAACCGTCAAATGTTTTGAAATTTTTGCAGTTTATTTTCGATAAATTTATTTGACAAAAATAAATAGTTTTTTTTGTTGTCTTTTTTTTTTCAAAATAAAATAAAAGTCTTAAAATGTTAAAAAATTAACTTTTTGGTTATCTCCCCTTTTTCGTAGTATAACTCTTCCAAAAATAAAAGCAAAAAAATACTTCTTGTTTTGCATACATGATTTCACCATTTCTGGGACATTTTAGATTTTTTAAGGCCTGTAAGCAAAAACATTTTTTACGCGGGACAAAGTCTCCTAAACAAAATTATTATATATATTTTTTTTATTACATTTTCACCCCAAACAAGGCACATTGCCACTTTGGTGTAGGGAGCTACTATCAGGGGCAACAACTACTGGGTCACTATGTAGGGATTTGGACAGCAAGATGTCTGTTCACGTTGCACTTGAACTTCTGTACGTCAGTACAGTTGGGGAAGCAAGGACCTGGAATGGAATTCCAAAGTCTAGCGGTTCTGGGGAAGAAACTATGGGAGTAGAAAGATCTTTTACATCTAGGGATCTCTACAGTGTGGGGGTGGGATTTAGCAGCTTGTCAGGTTTGTCGAGGGTGTTCACGTCGTGGGGGCACAAGTGTCTGCAGTTCGTCAGAGCATTCACCATTAAAATACTTGTAGAACAGGCAGAGAGATGCAACGTTTCGTCGATGGGACAGAGGCTGAAGCTTAGATGCCAGTTCAGGGCCTATCAGATTTGCGACTCTCTTTTGAACCTTGTCAAGGAGCGAGAGACTAGTAGCCGATGCACCAGCCCAAATGTGACAGCAATACTCCATACATGGACGAATGGTGGCCTTATAGAGGTACAGGATACTTTCGGGTGTTAGAAGTTTTCTAGCACGGTAGAGAGAGAATGGTCTGCGTTATAAGCCCTGCCCCCTTAAACTCCCCTTAAAGATACCACCAACCTTAAGTCAAAGTAACAACCCTCCTTTTCAAAATAATATCTTAAAATTTTAATGCATCTTAAACCAAGTTTCTATCTTTCTATCATCAATGCTCTGATCCTCATCTGGCATCAATTAAAATGAACGGTTCCTGCCTTGGGAAGCTCCATGTTTTGACAACAATCTTTGTCTGACCTCTACTCCTGATTAGAAATTTAAAACGTACATCAAATCTATTGTCAAGTTTGCTAGAAAAATGGTTGGATCATTCTACTACTTCAATAGATATATCACATTTTAAGAACCTCATGTATGTGAAATGCAGACTGTATATGCCAGACTTGCCAAGAGACTGAACCATTTCCATATGACATGTTACAGCAAGATTTATATAATAGGGTGTATTTATTTCTCTACCACTGCAAGAACTGTAACACCAGTGAGATTGAGAAGTCAGCATCCCCAAGGTGGAACACTCTGACCTGCAAAAATTTTCTGGACAGCCCGTCGGCATTCCCCAGTAAGGGCGCTTTAGACGATTAGCAATAAACTAACCCCTTCTTAAAGATAGAAAAAAAAAGCCCTGGACAGTGGACCTCTTAGGACTACATGGCAACCAACAGAGACCAGGTCATTACAGGAATAGTCTAATTCTCTGTGGATTTTGCCCCCCCCTCTCCCGCGAGGATAAAAATCCCTTTTGAAGAGTACGGCTAATCTTTCTCCATGTAGAGTTTTCTTTTTATGTCCATTGCCGTGCTGTTCTTTAAGTGGAAATGATAACTCTGCTCTAATGTATCGTGGGAAAAGGAAGTGGACCCTTACAATAAACACTTCTGAAGCAATTTGAAGACACAAAACATTCAGACTGTATATGCCAGACTATTTGACCAAGATGAGCATCAAGACAGTTCCTCACCCTCCCTATAGTCCAAACCTTGCTCCCTGTGACTTTTGGTTATTCCCTAAGCTTAACAAAAACCTAAGAGGCTTTTGTCATGAGATAACTGAGATCAAAGAAGCTGTGACAAGGGTCATCGACGTGCTCATACAAGAGGACTTTCATGGAGCCTTTCAGAATTTATTGGAAAGGTACAACAAGTGCATTGCATCCGGAAGAGATTACTTTGAATGGGACTTTCTATGTTATTATATGTTTGCATATTTTCCTGGTCTTTATAATAAATTCTTAAGAACCTCATGTATGCTTGTGAAGCGCAGACTGTATATGCCAGACTTGCCAAGAGACTGAACCATTTCCATATGACGTGTTACAACAATGCCAGGTGCATTAGGCAGGTCATATGTGCTGCATGCTTGATTCAAGTCTCCCAAAACAGCTCCTTTATATAAGAATCAAGTACATCATAGAATGGGGTACTGTTGCTACATCTTGGCAGGGGCTGCTTGAAGACCCTATCTTGCTTGACAGAGTTCAAAATAGACTTTGTAGGGGATGCCCTTTTCTCTTCCCTGCAACCTTTTTCCTACAGAAGAAACGATGCGAGCCTGTCTCTGCTCTATCGTTATTTTCATGGCAAGTGCTCAGCTGAGCTTCAATCTATGGTTCCCCCCTCTCATCAAACTTACACAAGAAACACTCGTCCAACTGAAACCACTATCAACAATTTCCCTCACTCTTTATCTGTGCCTAAACCTAAACGTAAATTCCATGAACAAAGCTTCTTTCTTAGAACTGCACGCCTGTGGAACTCTGTTCCATTTTCCTGCTTTCCAGCTGACTACAATATGGTTGTCTTCAAGTCCAACGTAAACAAATTCCTGACGAGCCGTTCCCCTAAAGTAATCCAATTTACCAAATTTACACTACTAACAATTACTACGATATTGTCCCATTGACTACTGTACACTCTTTAACCCGTATCCTCGAGTGGCCTCTTGGCCTTGATAAGTGGTGATTCCTTTGTAAAGGAAAGCAACAAAGAAGATTACCAAATCGCCTTAAAAGTAGATCCCTAAAATAAATCTAATATATAAACAGCTATATGTCTGTCTGTCGGTCTGCCTGTCTCCATATTTTCAAACTCTGTCATCTCTGAAACTAAAAGACGCAGAGCGACCGTAGGGGCCTCAAATGATTGGATTTTTTTATGGACCGTTCTTGTATGGGTTTTTAGCCAGTTAAAATTGTTTTTAAGGGTTTTTTTTAGCCAGTTAAAATTGTTTTTAAGGGTTTTTTAGCCAGTTAAAATTGTTTTTAAGGGTTTTTTTAGCCAGTGAAAATTGTTTTTAAGGGTTTTCTAGCCAGTTAAAATTGTTTTTAAGGGGTTTTAGCCAGTTAAAATTGTTTTTAAGGGGTTTTTAGCCAGTTAAAATTGTTTTAAGGGTTTTTTAGCCAGTTAAAATTGTTTTTAAGGGGTTTTAGCCAGTTAAAATTGTTTTTAAGGGGTTTTTAGCCAGTTAAAATTGTTTTTAAGGGTTTTGCTTAGCCAGTTAAAATTGTTTTTAAGGGTTTTTAGCCAGTTAAAATTGTTTTTAAGGGGTTTTTAGCCAGTTAAAATTGTTTTAAGGGTTTTTTAGCCAGTTAAAATTGTTTTTAAGGGTTTTTAGCCAGATAAAATTGTTTTTAAGGGTTTTTTTTAGCCAGTTAAAATTGTTTTTAATGGTTTTTTAGCCAGATAAAATTGTTTTTAAGGGTTTTTTTAGCCAGTTAAAATTGTTTTTAAGAGTTTTTTAGCCACTTAATATTGTTTTTAAGGGTTTTTAGCCAATTAAAATTGTTTTTAAGGGTTTTTTAGCCAGTTAAAATTGTTTTTAAGGGTTTTTTTTTAGCCAGTTAAAATTGTTTTAAGGGTTTTTTAGCCAGTTAAAATTGTTTTTAAGGTTTTTTTTTAGCCAGTTAAAATTGTTTTTAAGGGGTTTTAGCCAGTTAAAATTGTTTTTAAGGAGTCGAAAAGGGGTCAAAAGTGAAAAAAACATCGTTAAACATTTTGTACATTCATTTAATTTATTTTTAATTTTTAATCCGTTTATATCCATGTCATGTTAGTATAGTGGTAACGTCACCAGCTTTGAATGGTAAAGTTTCAGTTTCGATTCTAGCTGATGGCATCTAAATACTTTTTTCTTTTTTACTTTTGGAATCACGACTTTATAACAACAATGAAATCTGGACAAATTAAAATATCATAATAATAATAGCAAATCCGGGTGCAACCCCCTCACCCCATTTGTATATATTTATATATCAATAAAAGTGACGGTGACTCTGTGTGTGTGTGTGTGTGTGTGTGTGTGTGTGTGATTGAGGAAAGTTAGATTACATTTCCTTACTAGTAAAACATGATTAAGTTATCTATATATATAAAAGCGAAAATGTATGTATGTATGTATGTACGCTTTTTCTCGATGTCCACAAAAGACTTCTTTCAGAGAAGCGCTCGCTCGGTTCACAACTTCTTAAAACTTTTTATATCATCTATAAATTGTAATATCTCACACTTAACCACGGAGCTTGCCTGTCTATTTAATTTTATTGACTTTCAACGTTAATTATTCGACATTTCCCGCATCGGCACGCGTTACATTCGGTTTTCGGTAGAAACAAAAAGTGAAACTCGACTCTATCTAGTCACAGGCCCAGAGCCAGTGAACGTTTGGTCAATGTCGACTTCGTCATATCAGATGGGGGAGCGGGTTTTTAAAAACAAACAAACCGATTTATTGACCTCATTAAAAACTGTCCCGCACAAAATGCTATCTGCTGAATACCTATCGCCGTCACGTCAATCAAAAACGCGCACCTGTTTTTTTTTTTCACACTTTACAATTTTCTAACTGCGTGTCGTCAAAGCTTTGTTTTTTTTTTTCACGAGCACCTGTTTTTTTTCACACGCACCTACAAACACCCGGGCAACGCCGGGTACCCCTTGCTAGTCTATATATATAAAAGCGAAAATGTATGTTCGCTTTTTGTGTATGTCCAAGAAAGGCTTTTTTCAGAGAAGCGGTCGGTCGCCTAACAACTTTTTAAAACTTTTTATATCACATGTAAATCGTAATATCTCAGATTTAACAACGGAGCTCGCCTGTCTATTAAATTTGCTCGACTTCGGGGAGATAAATATTCAACATTTGTCGCTCGCCGCATGTAGGTTAGGCCTTTTCCTATACTGTTTCCCCCTACCCCCAACGTCTTGGGGGAAAAAAAAAAAGAAGCATTCCCGCACTAAATGAAATGCCACCCCAGCGGTCAAAAGTTGACCTCATTAAGTCATTAAAACGTGCACCTGCCAATTTAAGGAATTAAATAAATTCAAACATGTCAGTATGTCGCGGTGGCGCAATGGTTAACGTCGCACGTTTTTGTTTTTCACACTTTAATTTTCAACTTTGCCTCAAGGGTTTGGGTTCGATCCTCATACTTACCTACCAAAACTTTTTTTATTTTAACCACCCCCCTGGAGATTTGATTTACCCAAAACCACACACCCCTCCAAACACCCGGGCAACGCCGGGTACCACTCACTAGTAGATAAATAAAAGTGACTGACTCTGTGTGTGTGCATTTCTCTACTAAACTACTCTGTCAATTTTCAGTCTACAGACTCGAGATTTCACATAAGGGATATTGAGATTTGAGAAAATCTTTTTAATTGATTTTCGGCCAGAAATTTAGCTCTCAACAGGCCAAAATTCAACGATTTGACCTTTGAAAACTCTACCAAACTCCTCTGCCAATTTTGAGACTAAACGCTTGAAATTTTAGATGTAGGTTACTTGGACATGGATCAAACTTTTTAATTTGATTTGAGCCCCAAACAATAAATGTTAAGAGGTCAAAATTGGGGTCAAAGTTTTTTAAAAAATTGACCTCTGCGGTCTCTACCAAATTACTCAGCCAATTTTTGATCTAAACATTTGAAATTTTATGTAATGTGTAGTCAGACATAAGGCAAGGGTTTTAATTGGTTTTTGGCCGAAAATTTAGCTGCTAAGAGGTCAAAGTTAAAAGAAATATTTAAAAAAAAATTTTTTTTATTCAATTTTCACCCCAAACAAGGCACAGTGCCACTTTGAAGCAGGGGGCTACTATCAGGGACTTAATTAGCAGGGTACTTATGAAGGGAGATGAGTAGAAAGATGTTTGTTAACATTACACTTGAACTTCTGCATATCATTACAGTTGGGAAAGCAGAATCCCGGAAGGGAGTTCCAAAGACCTGCAGTTCTGGGGAAGAAACTATTGGAGTAAAAGGCTTTCTTGCACCTAGGGATCTCTACTGTAAAGGGATGAGACTTAGTAGCTTGTCGGGTTTGTCAGGGGTAGTTACGTTGGGGAGGTACAAGTGTTTGCAGTTCGTCCGAGCATTCACCATTAAAGTATTTGTAGAACAGGCAGAGGGATGCAACATCTCGTCGATGGGACAGAGGTTGAAGCCTAGATGACAGTTCAGGACCTATCAAGTTGGCAACTCTCTTTTGAACCCTGTCCAGGAGTGAGAGACAAGCAGCAGATGCACCAGCCCAGATGTGACAACAGTACTCCATACATGGGCGAATGGTGGCCTTATAGAGGTACAGGATACTTTAGTGTCTATTGCGGTAGAGGCAAGTCTAACCGTATCTAGTTGAAGGGAATAGCGGTACCCTAGCACTTTTTCATAGGTGGGAAGAAGGGAGGTAATAGATCCATCCTCAGTCATCCTGTTTTGAAAGTCTGTGCTGTTGCAGTTGTAAGACCGAAGTTTGAATCCTGTATTGTATACATACATCATTATGTATGTGATTTATATAAGCAAAGTTTATTTATTTGTGAGTGTGACAATAAAATAAGTTTGTCTTACCTTGCAAATAGTTATTTAATATCATTATGAGCGAGTAGAGATCAGGATGTCCTGTGGAAGAGATATGAGGAAAGAGATTGACTCCGAGTAGTTTTCTTTTATTTTTTTTTCTTTTACAAGGTGTCACCACTTATCAAGGCCCAGAGGCCACTCGAGGATAAGGGTTAATAGGTATACATTAGTCATTGTGATTTTAGCATAGTAAACAGTGGGAATTTTGTAACTTGGATTACTTAGGGAGACGATTCAATTAGAACTTGTTCACATTGGACTTTTTCTTTTTTTCTTTTTTTTTTTCATAGGTATCAACTCATTATCAAGGCCAAGAGGCCACTCAAGGATAAGGGTTAAAGAGTGTACAGTAGAAATTGGACAATATAATAATCATTAGTAATGAAAATTTGGTAAATTTGATAACTTATATGGAAGGCGTGCAGTTCTAATAAAAAAGCTTTGTTCATGGAATCTACGTTTAGGTTTAGGCACAGATAACACCTTTTTATTTACAGAAGACCATCTTACCCGGCCCTGTCGGTGGGGCATTAGAATACACCGACTGCCCCCCTGCAGAGGATAAAAGTGCCTCAATGGGGGTCCTGGATATGACCTTAAACTATATCCAATGGTGAGGCCGCAGCTTGTCGGCTTTAGGGAGTGTGGAGCCACCCTTTAATTGCCATTGCTCCCAGGTCCACTCTGACCCGGAGTGGTAGTACCTGTTAGGGTTCCAACTATGGGTTAAATAGAAACCGACTTGAAAACAACAAATATATTCTATTAAAAAATTTTTTCTTCAAAATCTTTGGATTCGGCATTAAATAACCCGAAAAGGTTGATATGCCATAAAACAAAAACAACCAACCAACCAACCATCTTACTGGAAGCCCCAGCTACCGGAAGTGTCCTCAACTGTCAACCCGCAGTAAATGTCTTTCGTATATAAATATATATATATATATATAGAGTACCCTTATTCCCCTCTGTTTTATATGTATATATATATATATATATATATATATATATATTTATATATATATATATATATATATATATATATATATATATATATATATTTATATATATATATATATATATATAACAGAGGGGAATAAGGGTACTCTAGCACCTTTTCATAGGTGGTAAAAAGGGAGGTAACAGATCCATCCTCAGTCATCCTGTTTTGCAAGTCTATCCTGCATCCTTCAATCTGTCATGGACTGTACAATAAACAGAAAGGAGTAAGTCATAATCACAACCAGTAGTGACGTCAATTGTCAACATAAAAATTGTTAGTACTTACAGAGGAAGACACATCTGAGTTATATCTCTCTGCATAAAACTTGAGTATGTAGCTCAAAATGAAGGGGCTGGCATTAAAGCTAAAAACGATAGAGTTATATATCTTTTAGGGTTTGTGCTTTTGGGGCACAACCTAAGAAAATAAATAATTCAACACAAGCTTCTGAAACAACGAACACAACAACTTCAATAAACGCAACAAAGAAAAGATGGTTTATTCTGGCGAATGTTCACAGGGAGATATATTCCTCGTCAAAACTGGACTCTGGCCACCTGGTGCTGTCACGGTAGTTATTCCCAGATACCTGATGAGATGACACAGAGATGGAAAGAGAGCGAGGAAAAGGGTCCAACCTGGTTGGCGCCTCTCTCGGTTAATAGACCTAACAAAGAAAAGGTTTATTCAGGCATAAAACTTGAGTATGTAGCTCAAAATGAAGGGGCTGCCATTAAAGCTAAAAACGATAGAGTTATATACCTTTTAGGGTTTGTGCTTTTGGGGCACAACCTAATAAAATAAATAATTCAACACAAGCTTCTGAAACAACAAACACAACAGCTTCAATAAACGTAACAAAGAAAAGGTTTATTCAGGCGAATATTCACAGGGAGATATTATCCCTGGGTAAAAACTGGACTCTGGCTACGTGGTGCGATAGCGGTAATTATTCTCAGTGGGAATCATCGATACTGAATGAAATAACACAGAGATGGAGAGAGAGAGAAAAGAGGGTTCGATCCGCTTGACGTCTCGCTCGGTAAGAAAGAGTTTTTTCCTTCAAACGCAACAAAGAAAAGGTTTATTCAGGCGAATATTCACAGGGAGATATATTCCTGGTCAAAACTGGACTTTGGCCACCTGGTGCTATAGCGGTAGTTATTACCAGTGGGAATCGACGATACCTGATGAAATAACACAGAGATGGAAAGAGAGCGAGGAAAAGGGGCCAACCTGCTTGGCGCCTCTCTTAGTATACATACACACATGTTCGCTTTTATATTTATAGTTTATAGAAGGAAATATTGTGCATCCAGGTGAAGCTGAATAACCTTGCTAGTTATGTCTAAGAAAACAAAAATGGCAGAATTTTAATTCGGAGAAAAACTATCTGAAAAAAACTTTAGGGTTCCTATTTACAATGCCTCCCCACGGGACAGAGTAAGACACCAGGGTCGTTTTTTAACGTGGAGAAAAGGAACAAAAATTAAAAATTGTCTCAGTCGTGAAGGACTTCTCCTAGACTGATAGAGAACAAGAAATTGAAGTGCAGCATCTGAAGAACAGATACTACACTGTGATCTCGGGCCAAAAGTGTTTGTGTTTTTGGGGCACAACCTAAGAAAATAAATAATTCAACACAAGCTTCTGAAACAACAAACACAACAGCTTTAATAAACGTAACAAAGAAAAGGTTTATTCAGGCGAATATTCACAGGGAGATATTATCCCTGGGTAAAAACTTGACTCTGGCTACGTGGTGCGATAGCGGTAATTATTCTCAGTGGAAATCGTCGATACCGGATGAAATAACACAGAGGTGGAGAGAGAGCGAGGAAAAGGGTCTGATCTGCTTGGCGTCTCTCTCAGTAAGAAAGAGTTTTTTTTCCTTCAAACCGGAAGCTGTCCGAGTTCCTTAGGGGAAAGAAAGGATTAATGTGCCACACCCCTGATTGGTCAGTACGTGGCCAAATAACACAGGGGAGAGGCATTGATTTGCGAAAGAAAATGTTCCGTTTGTTTCTGCTACAACCTATTCGCATAAAATTTCTTGTTCACTTTGAGAAAAAAAAAAAAATCAGTTTTTGTTTTGATTAGGTCTCAGGCGGAATTGCATGAAAGCCATACGAAGATCTCGACATCGTTATTTTTCCTCAAAACCAATAACAGGTCTAGTAGTTGTGCCGTCAAGTTTACTCCAGTGGTTCAGTGGGGGAACATGTGGCTGGTTACCTTTAATGCATCCAAAACCAAACTCCTATCCTTACATCATCAACGCTCTGATCTCCATCTGGCATCAATTGTGATGGATGGCTCTCGTCTGGGTGAGGCCCCGTGTTTTGACAAGCTTCTGGGTTTGACCTTTACTCCTGATCTGAAATGGAACACGTACATCAAGTCTGTTGCCAAAGTCGCTGGAAAGATGGTGGGATCCATCTACCGCTCCAGAAGATGCAATTCTCTATCTATATAAAAGCCAAGTACGTCCAAGGATGGAATACTGTTGCCATATCATATTGCTAAAAACAGCCTATCCTGTCTTGACAGAGTACAAAATAGACTTCGTGGCTTAGTGGGGGATGCCCTTTTCTCTACCCTGCAACCTCTCTCCCACAGAAGAGACATTGTGAGCCTATCCTTGTTTTATCGTTATTTCCATGGCAGGTGCTCGTCTGAACTCCAATCTCTGGTCACCCCTCGCTAATCTTTCACGAAAAACACCCATCTAGCTGAATCCACTGCGAAAAATTTCCCCCACTCTATATCTGTGCCTAAATCAAAACGTGGCTTCTATGAACAAAGCTTCTTTCTTAGAACTGCACGCCTGTGGAACTCTATTCCGTCTGCCTGCTTCCCACCGGACTACAACTTGGATGTCTTCAAGTCCAATGTTAACAAATTCCTAATGAACCGCCCCCTTAAGTAAACACTTCATCAAATCTCCACACTAACGTAATGTACTTGCAATAACCCTTATCCTTGAGTGGCTTCTGGGCCTTGATAAGTGGTGATCACTGTGTAAAAAAAAAAAATCTAGCATATGCTGCATCATTAATTGTACAAATAGCCTCGAACCCTGTTAGCAAAAAATTTTTTTTAAAGGGGACTTTTCCAACTATCAATAATTCCCCCCACTCTTTATCTGTACCTAAACCTAAACGTAGATTCCACGAGCAAAGCTTCTTTCTTAGAACTGCACGCCTATGGAATTGTCTTCCGTTTTCCTGCTTTCCAGCTGATTACAATATGGTTGTCTTCAAGTCTAATGTAAACAAGTTCTTGATTAGCCGTTCACGTTAAGTTAACAAATTTACCGAATTTCCATTACTAACGATTACTATATTGTCCAACTGACTACTGTACACTTTAACCCTTATCCTCGAGTGGCCTCTTGGCCTTGATAAGTGGTGATGCCTTTGTAAAAGAAAAAAAAAACAATATTGTAAATGCAATCCTGTGATTAAAATTTAATTTAAAATTAACAAATAAAAAAGGGATAATGTGGGATGAGGTTTTAAAATGATTAATAATTTCAAAATAAAAACATTGAACAATATAAATAAAATGTTGGTTTTGTTCTCGAAAAGAAATAATGAAAGATGAAGTTAAATATTGAATTATTGTGGAGACGCAGCATCCAATGCATCTGAGAACAATATAAAATGTAAAATCAAACCAAATTCTTATTTGTATTGTTCCATGTTTTTAATGTTAAATTATAAAATAAAAATGTAAAATTATTAAATAAAAATTTAAAATTATAAAATAAAAATTTTAAATTATAAAATAAAAATTTTAAATTATAAAATAAACATTTTAAATCATAAAATAAAAATTTTAAATTATAAAATAAACATTTTAAATTATAAAATAAACATTTTAAATTATAAAATAAAAATTTTAAATTATAAAATAAAAATTTTAAATCATAAAATAAAAATTTTTAATTATAAAATAAAAATTTTAAATTATAAAATAAAAATGTTAAATTATAAAATAAAAATTTTAAATCATAAAATAAAAATTTTAAATCATAAAATAAAAATTTTAAATCATAAAATAAAAATTTTAAATCATAAAATAAAAATTTTAAATTATAAAATAAAAATGTTAAATTATAAAATAAAAATGTTAAATTATAAAATAAAAATTTTAAATCATAAAATAAAAATTTTAAATCATAAAATAAAAATTTTAAATCATAAAATAAAAATTTTAAATTATAAAATAAAAATGTTAAATTATAAAATAAAACATATTTAATCATTTTAAAACTTCATTTTTCATTATTTCGTTTTTTTATTTGTTAAACAACGTATTATTTGTATTGTTTAATGTTTTAAATTTTAAATTATAAAATAAAAATTTTTCACTTTAAAAAAAAACAAAAAACTTTTCAATTACTACATTGTACTAAATTGAACTCGAAATTTGTGACCACGATAAAAAAAAATAGCAACTCTCTCTGATGTAGCCGGAGGAGGGGTAAAAAAAAAGAAAGATTTATTTACCCCCCCACCCCCGTTCCATCTATACATCTAACCCCCCCTCTCTCTCTCTCTCTCTCATCTATCTATGTATCTTTTCATCGTGGTCACAAATTCCATGTTCAATTTAGCACAACGTTAGATTTGGAAACTGAACCCCCACGTGAAAAATTATGAAAAAAATTTTTTTTTATAATCTGAAACTTAAGTTTGTAATCGATATTAACAGGAAAAGGTTTCAAAAAAAAAAAAAAAAAAAAAAGTGAAAATTGTGGAATTTAGAGGTGGGGGAGGGGGCACTCTCGACAACGTCCGCCAATTTTTTTTTATTATAAAATAAAACTCATTTAATCCTTTAATTTTTGAACTAATATGGTTAATCAAAAATAAATTATACGTCAACAAACTTCTGGATATATACCGGTGACGACCCAACGTGTCCCTTTTTTGATAACAGGGTTCGCGAGGCTATTTGTACAACTAAACGGCAAATCTGCGGCTTAACCTGCCTTTAAAAATCAATTTTTTAAAAGTAAGGCTTTAGTTGGTACTCTAGCGCATTTTCACCTTATTTTTAGCGCACCTGTCTTCCGATTGTCTCCCTTTACTTGAGTGTGAAGTTTTTTCTGGTTGGACCCCCCCCCCCGCAAAAAAAAAAAAACGCAAAAAGAAATTTACAAAACCATTTTCTAATTTAATTGAAAGAAAAACAAATTTAAATGAAATCCCAGAAAAAAAAAAAAAAAAAAAAGGAACCGTAAGTCTAAATTTGATTTTCAGTTATTTTGCTTGTAAAATTATTTTTATCAACCATGAAACAATGAAGATGTTTTCGTTCCGGTTTCTTTGTTTCGTGTTTATGCGCTTCTCGTACTATTTTTTTTTTATTATTATTATTTTTTTTATAGTATTTTCAAGTTAAATTAGAGCTTGACGATGAAAGTACAGAATAGTTAACAAAGTCCCCTCTCCCCATGTTAAGAATGGTTTTCTAACCAATAACGTTATTATTTCATCAGGGTCCGTATTCGGCACAAATACTCTTTTTGTTTATTAAATTGTGGCAATCGTGAAGAAAGAGAGAGCCTGTTTCCTCCGTTTGACTATAGGTGGCGTTACTGTCTGTCCACCCCGTTACGGAAGCACCACCCTTGAAATAAAAATAAATGTTTTTGTTATATTTTAATTTTAAACATGTTTTTTTTTTTTTTTTGTTTTTTTGCAAATATATTTAAGTTTTATTTTTTTTTAAACATTTACGTTTTGTTTTTGTTTTTGCAAACATATTTAAGTTTTATTTTTCCAAATATTTACGTTTTGATGCTTGTTTATTTTCAAACATTTACGTTTTTTTGTTTTTACTTTTTTTTTCTTTTTGCAAGCATAAACTAAATGTTTTTGCTATATTTTTCTTTTAAACATATTTATGGGTACAACCGTTTTTCCGCGAGTATTTTTTACGCTCTTATGATAAAAAAAAAAAATCAACGTTTTTTTTTTTTTTTTTTAAATCTTTTATGGCCCCCCCTTTTTTTTTTTTTTAAATTTTTTCTGCACTTATTTTACCTTTTCCGCGAGTATTTTTATATATATATATATATTTGAAAAAGGATATTGTAAAACCTGAATCTTACTTGAAACTACTATTAAAAAATAGCGCGGTACAATAAGTGCATAAGCAAACTTTTCAAAAAGAAAAATATTTAAAAAATATTTAGTTTATGCTTGCTAAAAAAAAAAAAAACGTAAATGTTTGAAAATAAAGAAGCAACAAAACGTAAATGTTTGGAAAAATAAAACTTAAATATGTTTGCAAAAAAACAAAAAAAAACATGTTTAAAATTAAAATATAACAAAAACATTTATTTTTATTTCAAGAGTGGCATTATAAACATTTTGTGCTTCCGTAACTGGGTGGACAGACAGTAACGCCACCTATAGTCAAACGGAGGAAACAGGCTCTCTCTTTCTTCACGATTACCTAAATTGTTAGGTGAAAGTACAGAATTGTTACAAAAACCATCTCCTCCTCATGTTAAGAATGGCTTTCTAACTAATAACATTGTTTCAACACAATCCGTATTCTGCGTAAGGACCTTTTTTTGTTTATTAAATTGTTGGTATTATTTTACTTTAAGGCCCGTCTCACGTTCGTATATAATAAAAAATTTTTTTTTTTGTAGATTTCTGTGTGCTAAAAACGAATTTGCAAACCGTTTCCGTCGCAAAAAAATAGTTTTCATATGAAGAAATTACTTTTCGAAAAGTGGGTGATCACTTTTCCCTGTAAATTTAACTTAAAATGAGCACCCACCTGAGAAAGGGGGCATTTTAGTCTATAATATTAATCTTACCTGTCTGTTTAAATGTATGTATATATGTATGTTTGTATGTTTGCCTAAAACTTTCGACAGAGGCGACGGATTTTCACGAGATAGGTATCCTTTTGAAGCTCGACCCTTCAGGCGACAAATACCGAAAAATTGGCTCAAAACATTAATTTCTTCACACTTTTTTTACAAGGAGGAGTCGATTTTTTCGCAACTGGGCACTTTTCTTCAGGGAGGGGTCCATTTTTTTTTAATGATATTTTCGAAAGTCATCCCCTCTTTTCGATTGACTAGCCTTAATTTAAACATTTGTCATTTCCGGTTTTGCAATGGACACAACAGCAAACACATCATGTTTTTTTTTTGTTTGTTTTTTTCACATTCTTTTCCTTCTTCGCCTGCCTACTACCACTTTTTTTTTTTTTTGCTCAACACATATTTCCAAACACCCGGGCAATGCCGGACACCCAGGCGACGAGGGGAGTGCAGTAAGTAATGCCCCTGACCCACTTCTAGGTGTCTGATCTAGCTGAAATTTTGCATGTGCAATGATTTATATCTCTACGGGTTATGTGGCAAATTACAGCTCTGAACTAATTGTGGTTTCTGTTTTACAGGTGTTTGAACTGAGTCAGGTGTGAAATGGAGCCTGTTGAATGTCGAGCAGTGATCCGGTTTTTGTATTTGAAAGGACGCACACTACAGGAGACTTTGATGAAATGAAACAAACTTATGGTGATAATGCTCCATCATATGACCTTGTAAAACGCTGGCATCGTAAATTCAAACATGGCCGGAAGTCTGTGGAAACAGCTCCCAGACCTGGTCACCCTCCTTCTGCCATTGATAAGGCATCTGTCCGTCAAGTTGAAGCTGCCATTTTGGAAGATCGGCGCATTACTATTCGCCAAATAGCCCAAAATGTCAAGATTAGTGCAGGGACTGTGGAAACTATCATTCGTGACCATTTGCATATGCATAAGGTGTCTGCCAGATGGATTCCCAGGTTGCTCACACCATTCCAGAAGCGAGAACGCGTCGAGTGCTCGAGGATGAATTTGGAGGTGTGCCAAGAAGATGAGTCCAAGTTTTTCAAAAGACTGATTACACAGGATGAAACCTGGGTCCATCACTATGATCCAGAGATCAAAGCCCAGTCAATGCAGTAAGAAGCACTTGGACTCACCACCTTCAAAGAAGGCAAGGGTACAGCCCTCCGCTGGCAAGGTCATACTCACAGTCTTCTGGGACCAGGACGGAGTAGTGATAACAGACTTCCTGGCAAAGGGTATCAAAATTACAGGAGCCTATTATGCTTCACTTTTGAGGAAATTAAGGGAAGCTGTGGGAGCCTTTTCTAGTCTCACACAAAAACACGCGTTCACATTTCAAGCTATATTTCTTGTCATATACATACACGCACACAAACATATGCGCGCACGTCCACATACGTACGTATATTCACATTCACGTATATACACTCACATTCACGTGTATACACACACACACGCTAACGTACACACATGTACTCACATGGACGACGTCACTTCCCTTTCAAAGGAAATCCACACATGCGCAGAAGACCACCGGAAACAATTATAAAAGCAAGAGACAAGCT
Organism: Euprymna scolopes; assembly: GCF_053919585.1. NCBI lineage: Eukaryota > Metazoa > Mollusca > Cephalopoda > Sepiida > Sepiolidae > Euprymna > Euprymna scolopes. Next base: position 89,760,477 of record NC_136527.1, on the reverse strand, counting down.
GTTTCCTACCCTTTTCAAGTCGGCTTCTGAGCTGAGTGGTCTACAAACCAGCCGCCGCCGTTTCGGCAGGCGCGCGCCTCATGCCACCCGCTACTATGCGTGGAACAAGAGCTAACACATTTTCTATCGCCATGGCCTGGATAGACTTTTTCTCATTCTCTCTCTCTCTCTATACGACAATAGACTTTCCTTCTCACCAGTAAACAGCGAGAGACACACGCCAAACTAAACATGTGTAGTACTCTTTTCTTTCACTTGTTTCTTCATGAAATAAATCCTAGTTCGTTTAATCCAAGAAAACGCGTTGTTCGTTCCTTCCTCAATTCAATTCATTTCTCATATTTTGTACGACTGGGGGATATGTATAACATATCCACCATTCCACTACAAATTGGTGACACCTGAACGTGAGATGAACACGCATTTCCTTCTATACCCTAGTCGACTACAAAGCTATCAAAATCAATATTTTTTTTTTTTTTTACACGGTGGTCACCACTTATCAAGGCCCGGAAGCCACTCAGGGGTAAGGGTTATTGCAAGTACAGTACGTTAGTGTGGAGATTTAATGAAGTCTTTACTTAAGGGGGCGGTTTATTAGGAATTTGTTAACGTTGGACTTGAAGACATCCAAGTTGTAGTCCGGTGGGAAGCAGGCAAACGGAACAGAGTTCCACAGGTGTGCAGTTCTAAGAAAGAAGCTTTGTTCATGGAATCCACGTTTTGATTTAGGCACAGATATAGAGTGGGGGAAATTTTTCATAGTGGATTCAGCTAGACGGGTGTTTTTCGTGAAAGATTGGTGATGGGGGACGAGAGATTGGAGTTCAGACGAGCACCTACCATGGAAATAACGATAAAACAAGGATAGGCTTGCAATGTCTCTTCTGTGGGTTGCAGGGTAGAGAAAAGGGCATCCCCCACTAAGCCACGAAGTCTATTTTGTACTCTGTCAAGACAGGATAGGCTGTTTTTAGCAGCTCCTGCCCAGATATGGAAGCAGTACTCCATCCTTGGACGTACTTGGCTTTTGTATAGACAGAGAATATCATCAGTAGTGAGATATCTTCTGGAGCGGTAGAAGGATCCCACCATCTTTCCAGCGACGTTGACGACTTGAGGTACGTGTTCATTTACAGCCTTTGATGTGTTGCCGTAGATGGTTGTGTCGCCAGATCAGAAGCACGGGCGTGTGGTTATGAAATTCTGCCCCATCCCCCCTAATCTCCTGACCTTGCACCCTCTGACTTTCATCTCTTCCGAGCCATGAAGTTGTTTTTGAAAGGAAAGCGTTCCCCAGATGATGCAGCCTTGATTTCTGAAGTTGCGTCGTGGTTGGAGGACCAACCTGGGGTGTTCTACAAAAACGGTCTCCAGAGCTGCATCAAACGATGGGAAAAATGCATAACTCTGGGTGGTTCCTATGTAGAGAAAGACTAATAACTGTGCCAAGTTTCGTTGCTCTACTGCTATGGGAACTGGGTCAGGGGCATTACTTATTGCACACCCCTCGTAGTCTATAAATATAAAAGCGAAAATGTATGTATGTACGTGTGTTCACTTTTTCTGTGTGTCTACAAAAGGCTTCTTTCAGAGAAGCGGTCGCTCGGTTCACAACTTTTTAAAACTTTTTATATCACATATAAATGGTAATATCTCAGTTAACAACGAAGCTCGCCTGTCTATTTAATTTGGTCGATTTCGGGAAGATAAATATTCAATATTTGTCGCTCGCCGCATGTGGGTTAGTCTTTTTCCTATAACATCTTGGGGGTGGAAAAAAAAGCGTTCAGCACTAAATGAATATTATCCCGTAGTCAAACTCATTAAAATGGGCACCTGCTAAATCCAACTAATTAAATAAATTCAAACGTCTTTCCGTTAGCATCTCACGGTGGGGCAATGGTTAATATCGCACATTTTTTTTTTTCACACTTTAATTTACAACTTTGCCTCAAGGGTTCGGGTTCGATCCTCATACTTACTTTTTTTTTTAACCCCCCCCCCCAAACACCCGGGCAACGCCGGGTACCCCTCGCTGGTTTATAATATACATCTCACCTGTCTGTTTAAATGTATGTATGTATGTATGTCTGCCTAAAACATTTTACAGAGGTGATGGATTTTCATGAGATCGATATCGTTTTGAAGCTCATCCCTTCGGACAATAAATATCGAAAAAATTGGCTAAAGACATTAATTCCTTCATCCTCAACTAGGCAGTTTTCTACAAGGAGGGGTCGCTTTTTTTTTGGCAATATTTTCAAAAGTCATCCCCTCTTTTAGATTGTCTAGCCTTAATTTAAGCCTACGTCACTTCCGGTTTGATGATAGGCACAACAGCAAAGACGTCACTTTTTTTTCACGTTCTTTACCTACTTTGCAGTACGGGTTCGAGCCTGCCTACTACCACTTTATATTTTTTTTTTGCTCAACGCACACCTGCAAATAACCAGGCAATGCCAGGCACCCAGGCTAGTATATTTGTAAACCTTGACTTATCATTTCAACCGAAAAGGTAAATGTGTTTTGTGATCATCTTTGTAAATGAACTTCCCACCTTTATAAATGACATATATCTCCTCGCTGTGCTAAAAAAGTACTGTCCATGTCGCATCTCTCCAGCCTTTGTTAAAAATATAAAGTTCCCAAGATTGTTGTCATTGCTGTGTAACTTGGTACATAAATGTCTCTCCCTTAGTGGGGGTACCCGGCATTGCCCGGGTGTTTGGAGGTGTGTGTGCTCTTTTTTTTTTTTTTTTTTTTTTTTACATAGGCATCACCACATTATCAAGGCCCAGAGGCCACTCAAGGATAAGGGTTAAAGAGTGTACAGTAGAAATTGGACAATATAGTAATCATTAGTAATGAAAATTTGGTAAATATGATAACTTAAATAAAAAGAAACTGGGTGTGGGGGGGATCGAAGCCGAAGCCCTGAGGCGAAGTTTGAAAATAAAATGTGAAAAAAACATGAACCGTTCGGCCAGCCAGAATGAGTTACTGAAAGATGTTTGAATTTATTTAAGTAAGAAACAAATTGACAGGTGCCCGCACGGACGTCGTAGAGCGTTACGACGGCGATGGTGACGTAAGCAATAGCTATTCAGCAAATGACGTCAATAACCAGGTTTGTTTGTTATAAGTGAAGTAAAAAAAATAAAAAATAACAACGAACGTTTGTTTGTTATAAGTGAAGTAAAAAAAATAAAAAATAACAACGAACGTTTGTTTGTTATAAGTGAAGTAAAAAAAATAAAAAATAACAATGAACGTTTGTTTGTTATAAGTGAAGTAAAAAAAATAAAAAATAACAACGAACGTTTGTTTGTTATAAGTGAAGTAAAAAAAATAAAAAATAACAATGAACGTTTGTTTGTTATAAGTACAGTAAAAAAATAAAAAATAAAAATGAACGTTAAAACTTAAGCGCGGGGAGGGGGGGGGTAATCAAAAGATCGAAAAAAAAAACACAAAAGAAACTAACGTAAGGCAAACGAACGATGTTTAATGTAAAAATCGAAAAACCAAAAAAAGGAAACAGAAAAACTAACACGTGAAAAATGGCTTGAATAAGCCTGTTTTGATATTAAAATTTAAAAAATCGGTGGGTACCCGGGTGTTTTGGGGTGTGTAGTGAGGGGTGGATAAGCGAAGTAAAAAAAAACCCAGAAAAACGAACGTTACGTGAAAAATGGCTTAAATAAAAAATCAAAAAAAAAAAAGACATCTCACACCACGATTCAAACCCAAAACGTTTAGATAATGAACCAACGCGCTAACCAACTGAGCTAACGCGACGTACATGAAATTTAGTCAGTTTTTCAACTATTTAAACTAAATCAGGTCATGACATCATCTGACGCATGCGTAGAACCGGTCGTCGTCACAAAAGGACCGTTTTTGTTGACCCCCCCCGTCGAAAATTGTCGATTTCGGGGTGAAAAAATTAACGTTTTTGGCCAATTTTTCAATATTTTCTGGGCGAAGGATGCGGCTTCAATATTTTACCGAGTTTGTGAATTTTTGTCATGTCTGCTGAAAGTTTTTAGCAGACATACAAACACACATACAAACATACACACATTTTCGCTTTTATATATATAGACTAGTGGGGGGTACCCGGCGATGCCGGTGTGTCTTGAGGTAAATCAAAATTCGGGGGTGGGGGTAAATAAAAAATGTTTTGGTAGGTAAGTATGAGAATCGAACCCGTACCCTTGAGTTGGAAATTAATGTGTGAAAAAAAAAAAAACGGGAGACGTTACCCATTAGGCCACCGCGACATACATACAACATGCTGAAGTTTGAATTTATTTATTAAACTATAAAAACAGGCGTGCGCAATAAAAGTTAACTCTGCTGCTTCCATTTGACCTAATTAAGAAGGTCAAATAGAAGTCACGCAGTTGTTTACCCAAGTTTGACTGTTTTTGTTTTTTCCCCCCAACAGACTGATGTACAACATTGATCAAAGCTGATTGCTTCTGGACATTTCCCGGCGCAATGCAGAGAACGTTGTTCGTTGTTAACTTTGAATTAGTTTCGCTTTTTATACGAAAAAGCCTCATCAACATGCGAGAAGCCAAAATAGCAATAATTTTGTAAAAGTCGACATAAATAAATTTAGATGCGACGCACCTTCCCAAATCGTACATATTATTATTTAGGACCCATATAAACAGTTGTAAGCGATCGTAACGATATCGGAACCGTGTGCGAGAAAAGCCTTTTGAAGACATACACGAAATGGTCACACACATTTTGCCTTTTATATATAGAGATGATCTGAGTTATAGATGTCCCATTCCCTGATATGTTGTTCACGATATATACACACACCTATATAACACCCTCACTATCCAACAATAGTATGTAGAGAGTTGAGCAGCAAGATGTCTGTTCACATTACACTTGAACTTCTGCATGTCAGTACAGTTGGGGAAGCAGGAACCTGGAAGGGAATTCTAAAGTCTAGCAGTTCAAGAAAAAAACTATTAGAGTAGAAGGCTCTCTTACATCTAGGGATCTTAACTGTGAAGGGGTGGCATTTTGCTGCTTCTCAGGTTTGTCGGGGTTCTTACATCAAGGAGGTACAAGAACTTGTAGTTTGTCGGAGCATCCACTGTTAAAATACTTGTAAAACAGGCAGAGGGATGCAACATTTCATCGATGGGACAGCAGTTGAAGCCTGGCTGACAGTTCGGAACCTATCAGGTTGGTGAATCTCTTTTGAACCCTGTCCAGGAGCGAGAGACTAGTAGTAGATGCACCAGCCCAAAGTGACAACAATACTCCATACATGGTGAATGGTGGCCTTGTAGAGGTACAGGATACTTTCAGATGTAAGTAACTTTCTAGCACGGTAGAGGGAGCCCACCTTCCTTTCAGCGGCCCTGGCAATGCTCTTGATGTATCTGTTTCAAACTCATGTTCCCTGTGAACGTTAAGCTGGGAAATTTGAAAGTAATCCCGTATGATCTGATTTTCCTGTGAAGACCTTCATGCCATACCCAGTCAAAAGCCTTAGATATATCTAGAGCTACTGCCCTACCCTACCTTGCTTAGTACATAGTATATAATTATGAAAAAGTAATGGGGCGATACTTTAATGGGGCGATACTTTATCCAGTGCATAGTATATACGTTTAGAATTGCAGTTAGAGTATTTGCAGTAGAACTAAATCCATATTGATGGTCGGACAAAAGTTTAGTAATGGTAAGGAGCTTGGTTAATTATGAAAAAGTAATGGGGCGATACTTTAATGGGGCGATACTTTAATGGGGCGATACTGTTTTAGTAGTCAGGAAAAAATGATTCGTTAAGGCATTTGTTGAAGAGTTTTAACAGAACTGGAGCAATCTCAGCGGAACATTTTCTTAATAGTACAGCTGGGATGAGATCGGGTCCACATGATTTTAAGATGTCTAGTTTTTTATGATATGTACTTGAGAAAGGGTGGTTTTCAGATCATATAGTGTGGTTTCTGTCTGCAAAGGAAAATCATGGAGGGAGTGGTTTGCTGGGTCCAAAGTAGAGCTTGATGTGTGGTGTTTTTTTAAATGTCTGAAGAGAAGCCATTTTGGAATATTTTTGAATAACATAATGTTTGAAATTGTCCGAATGAGATTGAAACAATTGTAACAATCAGAACAAAAAATATGATACTCTAATTTTTGTTGTCTTGTTTTTGTGAAAATTTTATATATATATACTAACAAAAGTACCCGTCGTTGACTGGGTTCAAAAACAACCTACAGAAAATGGACTCTGATTTATGAAAGTATGATAGGTTATAAAAAGGAAGGGTTATAAATTTGGGTTGAATTTGGGGTATCAAAACCAAAGCAAAATATGATGAAAGTAAAAATAAAATAGATAAACCCCATAATTTATTATACCATACCTGTTCACACTGAAACACTTATCACAATATTCTGTGGATCTATATTAAAAAACCTTGTTAAACTTTGTGACATATTTCCATTCTATGGAGGTCAGGTGCGAACAAACACCTCATAATTTTATTATACCATATTTCTTCAAACTGAAACATAATTATCAAAGTATACTTACGCAAATAGATATGAAAAGTCTTTATAAAAGTTTGTGCCTATTTCCATTCTATGGAGGCCAGGCGCGAACGCAGACCCCACAATTTTATTATAGCATCCCTATTTAAGTTAAAACATACTTATCAAAGTATTCTTATGTATAAAAAAAACTCTTATAAACGTTTTTTTTTAATTTTTTATTTCCATACTTTGTGAACCAGGCGCGTATGCAGACCCCACAATTTTAATGAACCACCGTTCTGCCAGATCAAACATATCAATTCCTGTGTCTCGATACATCTTCTATCATTATATGTAATCAATTTTTTAAAATAGTCAACCATATAGGAGCCTATTCGTGACCAGACACACACACACATTTAGCTTTATATATATATATATATGTATATATCTATTATAATAACTAAAACTCTGTCATTCTTGGTTGTTTGCTTGTTTGCTTACGCACTATCCTCCTTCTCCTACTAGCCCTGTCGGTGGGGCATTAGAATATGCCGACTGCCCCCCTGCAGAGGGTAAAAGTCCCTCAATGTGGGTCCTGGATATGACCTTAAACTATATCCAGTGGTGAGGCCCCAGCTTGTGGGCTTTGGGGAGTGTGGAGCCACCCTTTAATTACCATTGCTCCCAGGTCCACTCTAACCCGGAGTGTTTTTTTTTTTTTTTTTTTTTACACAGTGATCACCACTTATCAAGGCCCGGAAGCCACTCAGGGATAAGGGTTATTGCAAGTACATTACGTTAGTGTGGAGATTTGGTGGAGTGTTTACTTAAGGGGGCGGTTCATTAGGAATTTGTTAACATTAGACTTGAAGACATCCAAGTTGTAGTCCGGAGGGAAGCAGGCAGACGGAACAGAGTTCCACAGGCATGCAGTTCTAAGAAAGAAGCTTTGTTCATGGAAGCCACGTTTTGATTTAGGCACAGATATAGAGTGGGGGGAATTTTTCACAGTGGATTCAGCTAGACGGGTGTTTTTTGTGAAAGATTGGCGAAGGGGGACCAGGGATTGGAGTTCAGACGAGCACCTGCCATGAAAATAACGATAAAACAAGGATAGGCTCGCAACGTCTCTTCTGTGAGAGAGGGGTTGCAGGGTAGAGAAAAGGGCATCCCCCACTAAGCCACGAAGTCTATTTTGTACTCTGTCAAGGCAGGATAGGCTGTTTTTGGCAGCTCCTGCCCAGATATGGCAACAGTATTCCATCCTTGGACGTACTTGGCTTTTATATAGATAGAGAATTGCATCAGTAGTGAGATATCTTCTGGAGCGGTAGAAGGATCCCACCATCTTTCCAGCGACCTTGGCAGTAGTACCTGTTAGGGTCCCAACTATGGGTTGAATAGAAACCGACGTGAAAACAACAAATATATTCTATTAAAAAAATATTTTCTTCAAAATCTTTGGATTCGGCATTAAATAACCCGGAAATGCAGTAAATGCGGTAAAACCAACCAACCAACCAACCTACTACTACTACTACTACTACTGTGCCTCCTCTTCTTGCTACTACTATTACTTCTCCTCTTTACAACTACTACTACGCCTCCTTTTCCTCCTCTTATTACTGCTACTACTACGCCTCCTCTTCCTTAACCTACTATTACTACTACTGGTTATAATTCAATGGCTGTAAGTTTTTTTGGTTTTTGTTTTTCAAAAATAATCAATTATAATAAACAGAATGACTGATAGAAATCTATCTATATTCTTTTTTTCATTTTAATAGAACTGTTTCTGTTATGTCACAAAAAAAAAACTATTTTCTTTACGTCACAAGTGTCATGCTCATACATTAATTCCATAGCTAATATAACATACTGACCCCTTAGGGCATGTTTTGCAACTATTCTGTATTACAACTATACTGTCGCAAATAAATCAACTTTGATCTGTTGACAACATATTTTTTTTTACTGTGTACGTTTTCAGCGGCCTAATTTTTTTTTTTTTGCGTTTTAAATTATCCAAATAAACAATTGTTAATATTTTCTGCATTTTTTTTTATATTGTTCATTTCCGTATTACGTTTAAGTTATTTTAATGCAATTTTCTTACAAATAAATCTACTATTTTACAATGTAAATAGATAATAGGTAACTTTACACGAATAAGGAGGATGTTTTTTTTCATGTTTGAGTGATCCGCCTGATTTTTCATTTTAATATACTTTTATAGAAATGTTTCTGTTATGTCAAAAAAAAAACTATTTTCTTTACATTACAAGTGTCACACTCATACATGAATTCCATAGCTAATATAACATACTGACCCAACAGGTCACAGGTAGTCTAGTATATATATATATAGGTGCAGATGTCTGGGCATCCAATATTTGACCCCCAAATCAAGAATAGAAACAAAATACATGGAACGAATATGTTCATTGCGACTTGGAATGTAAGAACACTCCAGGATAACAAAAGGAACCCTAAACGAAAAACCGCTATTATAGCATGTGTGTTACGGCATCATAGAATTTCTGTTGCAGCTCTTTCTGAAACTCGGTTTGCTGATACAGAACAGCTAGAGGAAGTTGAAGGTGGATACACTTTTTATTGGATTGGAAAACCAAGTTCTGAGAAACGTGAATCTGGTGTTGGTTTTGCCATCAGGACTGATATTGCCAAAAATCTTGAGTCCCTGCCTGTTGGTATAAATGACAGACTTATGTCCTTGTGCATTGCAGTAGGAAAGGACAAATATGTCACATTTTTGAGTTGCTCTGCACCCACACTTAATTCATCTGATGAGCTAAAGGAGAGGTTTTACTCCTCTTTACGCGAACAAATCAACAAGGTCTGTATACAGGATAAGCTGTTTGTCTCGGGTGACTTCAATGCTCGTGTGGGTAGTGATACGCAATTCTGGAGAAATGTCATTGGTTCACATGGAATTGGTAAAGTCAACTCAAATGATGTTCTCTTATTGTCTCTTTGTAGTGAATTCGATCTTTTGCTTACTAATACAGTGTTTCAGCTGCCTAATTGCAAGAAAGCTAGTTGGAAACATCCCCGGTCTAATCATTATCGTCTCATTGATTATGTCATTGTACGTCGTTCTGATAGACAAGATATAAATCTTACACGTTCTTACAGCATCGGGGAATGTTGGTCAGACCATAAATTGATCTGCTCCACAGTCAGGATGAATAACAGGCGCCCTGTTCGAAACCAACATAACTCTTCCATCAAGAGAATTGATGTAGGCAAGTTGAAAGTTAAGGAGATAATGCACTCATTTCAAAAGGCTACTGATGAAAAGCTGTCCTCCGTTGTATGTGGGAATGATATTGAGGCATCTTGGAGAGAGTTTAAAACTGCAGTGTATGACTCTGCTAAACAGTCATTAGGATATGTTTGAAGGAAAAACCAAGATTGGTTTGATGAAAATGATCCAACTATCGTCCCACTGCTCAATAACATGCATCAAACCCATCAAGTATGAATTACTGACAAAAATTCTTCAGTGAAACACAAGGCTTTCAGAATGGCCAAAAGGTTGTCACAATCTCGGCTCCGGAAAATGAAACAAAACTGGTGGAAGCAGAAAGCTGAGGCCTTACAAAATGCGACAGATAGGTGCGATTTTAAATCATTCTACCAAAACCTCAAGGGGGTGTTTGGTCCCATTTTAAGGGGGACATCTCCAATATTTTCGTCGGATGGCATTCTCCTCACTGATAAGAAAGAAATTACTAAGCGCTGGGCTGAACACTTTACAAATGTTTTAAACAAAGAATCGACAGTGGATCGAGGAGTGATTGATGGTATTCCTCAGAGGCCAACTATCGAGGCGCTTGCTGATACTCCATCCAGGTCGGAGATTGAATGGGCTGTGAAGCAACTTTCAAATGGTAAGGCTCCAGGTGATGAAGGCATACCTGCAGAAATATACAAATGTGGAAGCCATCTGTTAATCAGGAAACTAAGTGCCCTGTTTTCATTAATATGGGAACTTGGTACCGTGCCACAACAGTTCAAAGACGCATCAATTGTTCACCTGCTTAAGAACAAAGGAAATAAGTGTGAGTGTGATAACCATAGAGGAATTTCTCTTTTGTCTGTTGCTGGTAAGATTCTAGCTCGTGTAATCCTAAACAGACTCAATGGTTCAATCTGTAAAACTGTGCTCCCAGAAACCCAGTGTGGTTTTAGGGCAGAAAGAGGTACTGTGGACATGATCTTCAGCCTTCGGCACCTGCAGGAGAAAGCGAGGGAGCAGAATAAGGACTTGTTTGTCACATTCGTTGACCTCACAAAGGCATTTGATACCGTCTGTAGGGATGCCCTGTGGACTGTTTTGAGGAGGCTTGGTATTCCGGACAAGATGTTGAATGTGATTGTCTCCTTTCACTGGGGAATGGTGGTGACAGTACGATCTGACTGTGAACAAAGTGAACCATTTGAAGTGTCAAATGGAACTAAGCAAGGATGTGTCCTTGCTCCGATCCTATTTACTCTTTTCTTTTCGGTGATGCTTGAGACAGCTTTCAGGAACACCTCAGGAGGCATAGGTGTTGAGTATCGATCAAGTGGAGGATTATTTAACCAGCAACGGTTCAAGGCCAAAACCAAGACTTCTGTGAAGACTGTTCTTGACCTCCTTTATGCTGATGACTGTGCTCTTGTCACCCATAGTCTTGATGACATGCAGAACATCCTCAACAGCTTTTCTGGTGCATGTAAGGCCTTCGGTCTTACAATCAGCATAAAAAAGACTGAACTTATTCACCAGCCAAAAGCAAACGCTACGTCCTCTTCACAACCAGTGGTATATGTTGATGGTAAAGCTTTGAAAACAGTATCTTCTTTTACATACCTCGGCTCTATTGTGTCTGATGATGCTAAATTTGAAAAAGACATCCAATGTAGAATTAATAAAGCTAGTGAGGCATTCGGTAGGTTACGATACAGACTCTAGAACAACCACGATGTGTCTCTAAAAGTAAAGGTGGCAGTCTACAAATCTGTTGTTCTGCCTACTCTTCTGTATGGTGCCGAAACGTGGACCTAGTACCGCAAGCATATAAATCAGCTTGACTCCTTCCATATGAGATGCTGCGTTTTATTTGCAATGCTGGATGGCAGGATCGTGTTCCGAATAGTGAATTACTGGAGAGATGTGAAATCACTGGTATTGAATCATTTTTGATCAGGATACAAATGCGGTGGTCGGCTCATCTTGTCAGAATGAACGACTCAAGAGTTCCTAAGCAACTTTTTATGGGCAACTGACAAATTCTGTCCATCTAATAGAGCGTTCCCTGCTTCGTTACAAAGATAAACTAAAAGACAACCTGAAACGTTGTGGAATTTCTCTGAGTTCCTGGGAGAGTGCAGCAGAGGATCGCAGAAAATGGAGGAAGACGTGTTTCCTGGGGACCAAAGAATTTGAACATAACCGCCTTTGTCATAGGGACACCCTTCGTGCAAATATGAAGGCAAAACACAAGAAACATCCACCTAAAAATGAATATGTATGGCATTGTGGTTTCAGAGCACGCAACAAAGCAGGGTTATCTGTTCATTCGAGAAGGCATCTTTGACCTACGAGCATATGAAAGTTCACCATCTGCGGAGGGGTGTGCCGGACGTCTACAGGATTGTAATTACGTATGTGGTGTCACAGATCTTGGGAGCTGCTGAAGATTGCATACTGAACCTTCATTCATCGTCTTCGATGAGAGAATCCACCATATATATATGAGATCAAAGACAAGACGTATTAACAACATGTGAGGTAGAGCTTAGATAAATGCGAAAAATATCAACAATGCAAAAATACTGATGGATATAAACTTGTTTATCGAGTCAATAAGGAATGAAGAGACCGGCTTGCAACATCTCTTCTTCATAATGGAATGGGACATTTAATGCTAGTAAGACTAAGCTGCTTTCCTTTAACGATTACAAGAAGCCTCTCCAACCACCGATATCCGTGACAAATAACTCCCGACCTGAGAATTCTATCTTCAAACTCCTCATCTTAACTTTCAACTAAAACATTTAGGACATTGCGAAGGCTACTGCAAAGAAGGTGGGTTGCCTTTGAGAGTATCTTTTACCCCTACAAGGCCACCATTCGCCGATGCATGGAGGATTGTTGCCACTTCTGGGCTTGTGTATCTACCACTAGTCTCTCCCTTTTGGATAGGGTTCAAAAAAGAGTTGTCAATCTAATCGGTCCGACTTTATCAACTAAGCTCCAATCCCTGTCCCATCGCCACAAAGTTGCATCTCTGTGCCTGTTTTACAAATATTTTAATGGAATGCGCTCTGATGAACTCGTTACACTTGTGTCCCCTTGACATAAATATCCCTGACAAACATGCTTAGCAACAGCATCACACCCCTTAATTATTGAGATCCCTAAATGCCAAAAAGCTTCCTACTCTAATAGTTTCTTACCTTGAACAGCTAAATTTTGGAATTCCCTTCCTGCTACCTGCTTCCCTGGTTGTACTGATATGTAGAAGTTTAAATGTAATGTAAACCAGAGGGAGGGGACTACTATACAGCAAGATATGATGGAGTATGTAAGTACCTCCATTGGACCATCTGTAAAATAAACATCCAATGTACCATACATCATGACCATGTAATCCCTACCTTGAAAATGCTGCTGTGAAACCTGACAGCGTTATATGGAATAAGTTAGAGAGAGAGAGAGTTGCAACCTTGGTTGAAGTGAGTGTTCCTAATGATGGAGGGCTGAACAGAGCTGAAAGGGAGAAACAGACCAAATACCAAGGTCCCATGTATGATATGAAAAGAAATTGGAATCTTAGGGGGATATCAATCATACCAGTTATTATGGGTACCACTGGGCTTATGAAGAAGAACCTGAAGTCCTACCTAACTAATATTTCTGGTGAACCAAGTGCAAAAGAGATCCAGACAATTGCACTTAAGGGAACAGCAAGGATACTAAAAAGAGCTCTCGGTTGGTTTCAATAAAAAGCAGGGCAATGTTAGCAGCTGGTTTGGCTGCCTCATACCCAGCATTACAATCTTAAAAGGAAGAAAATAAAAAAAATAATAAAAAGCCTTGATGTAAATGCTTACTAGACTCTATCCTCGAGTGGCTTAGGTCTCTCTGTACAGGGGTTTGCCAGAACAACCTGGCCTAAGGATAATTTTCCATACAAGTAAACCCTGACTAAATATTCAAAATCACAAAAAAAAAAAGGATACTAAAAAGAGCTCTCGGTTGGTTTCAATATAAAGCAGGGGAATGCTGGCAGCTGGTTTGGCTGCCTCATACCCAGCATTACAATCTTCAAAAAAAGAAAATTAAAAATAAAAGAAAAATTCAAATATAGAAGCAAACACTAAAACAAAACTCATTTAACAAAAATATTGTTGCCACATCTGGGCAGGAGCTGCTAGAGAAACTTTATCCTGCCTTGATAGGGTTCAAAATAGACTTTGTAGCCTCATAGGAGATGCCCTTTTCTTTTCCCTGCAACCTTTTTCTTACAGAAGAGATGTTGCAAGCCTGTCTCTGCTTTATCGTTATTTTCATGGCAAGTACTCGTCTGAGCTCCAATCTATGGTTTCCCCTTGCCAAACATTCACGAGAAAAGAAGCACTAGTCTGGCTGTAAACACTATCAATAATTTCTCCACTCTTTATCTGTGCCTAAACCTAAACGTAGATTCCATGAACAAAGTTTCTTTCTTAGAACTGCACGCCTGTGGAACTGTCTTCCGTTTGCTTGCTTTTCAGCTGACTACAATATGATCATCATCAAGTCCAATGTAAACAAGTTTTTGATGAGCCGTTCCCCTTAAGTAATCCAATTTAACAAATGGCAAGTGCTCGTCTGAGCTCCAATCTATATATCCATGACAGTCCAAAAACATTTATACTGAAAGGTTAATCTTTCTGTGAAAAAGTATGGCTCAGAGTTGATCGAGTTAGGAAACCATTAGAAGCACCGTACTCAGGTCCTTATAAAGTTTTGACTCGATCAGATAAGCATTATCAGATCGATATGAACAACGGTACTCATACACACGTATCAATAGATAAATTACTGTGCACTCTTTAACTCCTACCCTCTACCCTGGGCCCTGATACTCCACCAAACTAGATGAATTCTGTTTTTATATTATAAAAAATATATCACTTTCTGCAATATTTATTGATTTCTTAAATAATATTTCCTTTTTATTCACAGGTGATGATTATCGTGACAAAGAAATTACCTCATCTAACTTACATATGTTGGATAGAAATTGTACCTTTTTATAGTCGTTTTGCAAAATTTACATATGAAAGCAATTACCACCATCTAACATAATTTTTGCGTTTTTTGTTTTTTGTAATTTTCTTCCTTTAAAGATTGTAATGCTGGGTATGAGGCAGCCAAACCAGCTGCCAACATTGCCCTGCGTTTTATTGAAACCAACCGAGAGCTCTTTTTAGTATCCTCGTTGTTCCCTTAAGTGCAATTGTCTGGATCTCTTTTGCACTTGGTTCACCAGAAATATTAGTTAGGAATGACTTCAGGTTCTTCTTCATAAACCCTGTGGCACCTTTAATAACTGGTATGATTGATATCTCCCTAAGATTCCAATTTCTTTTCATATCATACATGAGACCTTGATATTTGGTCTGTTTCTCACTTTCAGCTCTGTTAAGACCCCCATCATTAGGAACACTCACTTCAACCAAGGTTGCAACTCTCTCTCTGACTTATTCCATATAACTATGTCAGGTTTCACAGCAGCATTTTCAAGGTAGGTGGCTGTAGCGAATACATGGTCGTAATGTATGGTATATAAGTCAGTTCCAACTGTTCTTTCAGGTTGATGTTCCCAAGACTTGCTGCTACACTGGATGTTTGATTTTTTACAGATGATCCAGTGCATGTACTTACTCCATCATGTCTCGCTGTATAGTAGCCGTCCCCTAAAAGAACCTTGCAACTTGATATCAGATGACTCGCACTTTCCAATTCTGTGTGGCAGAATCTGAATTTATTGTCATTATTGATTAATTGCAATTGTCTGGATATCTTTTGCACTTGGTTCACCAGGAATATTAGTTAGGTAGGACTTCAGGTTCTTCTTCATAAGTCCTGTGGCACCTATAATAACTCGTATGATTGATATCTCCCTAAGATTCCAATTTCTTTTCATATCATACATGAGACCTTGTATGTACCCTTGTGTGTTCGAGCAGTTTGGAATTGAAACGGAGGAATTTTGTTTTTAGTTTATGAAATATTTATTGATTTCTTAATTTTTTACAATAACTTTTGCTGACACGGTTTGCTGCAGAGTTTGAGTCGCCTATTCTTCTGGTTCACCTCTTTTTCTGATGCTTTATTTCTTGTATTTATTCACAGATAAATGATTACCGTGGTGACAAAAAAAAAAGCCGCATCTAACTAACGCAAAGCGGAAAGAAATCAGACTTTTTCTAAACGCACAAAATGTTTTGCAAAATTCCAACATGGAAGCAATTACCTTCACCAAACATTTGACCTTGCAAAGTATTTGACCTTGCAAAGTATTTGACCTTGCTTGTTCGAGCAGTTTGTAATTGAAACGACATTTATGAACAAACGTACACGTAGGTTTATGATTATCAATGTAAACACGCACACATAATTCAAATCTGGATGAAATTTCTAACACAAAACTCATTTAACGAACATATACTGATTCACCGATACTCCACCAGACTAGATGAATTTTGTTTTTAGTATTATGTTTATAGTATTATAAAAATATATTACTTTATGAAAGGTGATAATTACCGCGGTGAACCTCATCTAATTAACGTAAATCTTTTTTTTCTTTTTGCAAAGGAGTCACCACTTATCAAGGCCTGGAGGCTACTTGAGGATAAGGGTTAATAAGCGTACAGTGTTCAATGGGACAATGTCCCAATAGTTGTTAGTAGTGGAAATTTGGTACATCGTATATCGGAAAGAAATCATATTTTGTCTAAACGTATGAAACATTTTTGCAAAATTTAAATATGGAAGCAATGGCCACCACAAAACGTTATTCTTGCATTCGTGACCTTTTGTGTTCTAACCAACATATAATGATTCACCGATACTCCACCAGAATAGATGAATTTTGTTTTTAGTATATTTATAAAAATATAATACTTTATGAAAGGTGATAATTACCTCATCTAAGTAATGTATATCAGAAAGAAATCATACATTTTTCTAAATGCATAAAAGGCTTTTGCAAAATTTAAATATGGAAGCAATAACCACCACAAAACGTTATTCTTGCATTTGTGAACTTTTTGTGTTCAATCAGTTGAAGCTTGAAACACGCACACAAGTCCAGAAATAAAATTATAATTTTATATTTTCCTAACAAACAAATTTGTGTTGCAAGTTTGTTTTTCTTGGCTAACGAGGAACTACTATCGTTCAACCCAGCTACATCACATATGGAAGCAGCTACCTCCACAAAACGTTATTCTTGCAAGGTATGTGACCTTGTGTGTTCAAGCAGTTCAGAATTGAAAAGACATGTCCGAACTCACACAGGTGAGAAACCATTCACCTGCGACATATGCGCATCATCATTTTCACGCAATTCCCACCTCAAAATCCACGCTAAAAAACACTCGGGCGAAAAACCTTACGACTGCAAATCGTGTGGTGCAGCATTCGCAGAGAAATGTAACTTAAAACGACATCTGCTGCGACACACAGGCGAGAAACATTATTCTTGCGAAATATGTGGATCTTCATTCGCGGAGAAATATAAATTAAAGCTACACATACGCATACATACAGGGGAGAAACCTTATATGTGTGAGCTCTGCAATGCAGCATTCGCGAGGCAGGCTCATTTGAAAACGCACGTTCGAAGGCATCGACGGGAAAAGCCATACTCTTGTGACATGTGCAGTTCATCGTTTTGCGACATGACCGCATTGAAACGGCATCATCGAACGCACACGGGTGAGAGACCTCATGTATGCGAAATATGTTCCTTGTCATTTTCCGAACGCACAAATCTCAAACGACATTTGCGAACACATACGGGGGAGAGACCGTACAGGTGTGACATGTGTGCATCATCGTTTATAACGAATCATCATTTGCAACGACACATGCACATTCACACAACACAGACCAGATATAGTGATTTGGGACAGAGCAAACAAAAAAGCGACCATAATAGAGGTCAGTGTACCCAATGATACAGGGCTTAACAGAGTTGAGAGGGAAAAGATAACAAAGTATCAAGGACTTATGTATGATATGAAACGAAATTGGAAATTAAAAGACATTTCAATTATACCAGTCATCATAGGAGCAACTGGGCTTATGAAAAAGAACTTTAAAAAGTACATAGCAAGCATACCCGGTGAACCAAGTGCAAGTGAAATACAAACGATTGCACTGAAAGGGACGGCTAGAATCCTGAAAAGATCTCTTGGTTGGACTCACTAAAATAGGGGTAAATGTCAGACATCTGGTTGGATGTCCCATCCCCTAGAAGAAAAAGTTTAAGAAAAAAAAAAAATAACACAGAAGGGTGTCAGCCATACGACATCCAACTGTTAAAAGCAAGCCAGAAAAGGAAGAGCGTGAAAGCAAGCCAGAAATGACAGAGCTAGAAAGCAAGCCAGAAATGCTATAGCCAGGGAGCAAGCCAGAGCCAAAGGGCAAGCCAAAAATGGCAGAGTCAGAAAGCAAAAAAACTGGCAGAGTCAGAGAATAAGCCAGAAATGACAGAGCCAGAAAGCAAGCCAGAAATGGCAGAGCCAGAGAGCAAGCCAGAAATGACAGAGCTAGAGAGCAAGCCAGAAATGGCAGAGCAAGCCAGAAATGGCAGAGTCAGAGAGCAAGTTAGAGCCAAAGGGGCAAGCCAGAAATACCAGAGCCAGAAAAGCTAAAGCTAGAGAGGTTAGAACTGACAGAGCCAGAGAGCAAGCCAGAAATACCAGAGCTAGAGCCCAACCATTAAAAGCAAGCCAGAAATGGCAGAGCCAGAAAGCAAGCCAGAAAGCAAGCCAGAAATGCCATAGAGAGAAAAACAAAGCCAGAGAGCAAGCCAGAAATGACAGAGCCAAAAGACAAGCCAAAAAACTAGAGCCAGACCAAGCCAGAAATAACAGAGCCATAGGACAAGCCAGAAATGCTAGCATCAGCAAGCAAGCCAGAAATAACATAGCTAGACAGCAAGACAGAAATGCCAAAACCAGAGATAACAGTAAGCAAACCAATGATGCCAGGGTCAGAGATATTATCTGGAATGATAAAAAATAAGCTGAAACATGGCATGAACTATCTACACAATTTCTGGCTTAAACAACAACAGCAATTCATAGTCATTATAGCAGTTGCTTCAGCATACTATTAAGGGGTGAAGAAAGAGGGCACAGCAGCATGACTGTTAAAATGTGATACAATCCTCATACCCAAAACGAGTGTAGTAGCAGTTTTTTCATTAGCCCTAAAATTGCTAACGAGGTAAGAATCCAAAATCTTTATCCTCTACTTCTATCTTCTGTATATAATATTTTGATTGCAGAAATTCTCCTCTGCACCAAATTGCTGTAGGTTTTCATTACATACAAATTTATTATGTCTAAACCTTCAACGCCCGTCTTATCTAACTACACTACGTCATTTCAGGCACAGTTATTCTTTATAATTAGATCCTACATTGCATCCTAGGAGATGCATCATCACTATTGCCCATATCTATAGACGAAGTAGTTCATATTTCCCCCCCTCCCTGACAAGTCCTCCCACTCTCCCAAATAAATATATAACCATTACAACTATTTTGACCTGACACCCGTATTAACTGGATTAAACACTCTTACAAATACAACTACCATTACACTTCACTATTTGAAAATAATGATTTCTCCCCAGTAACGTTCCACCTATTCTCATTGGCTGTTACCTTGAAATTCTATTATTCCAAATCATCACAAAACGAACACATCAGCCCTTATTCAAAATGGCTGCTCGATCTTCATGCATTTACATAGATCATTTATCATTTAGGATAAAAGTTACACAAATCAAAAAGTCATAACTTTCATATAGACAAGTTAAAGCAGTTACATCCGGTGATGTGTACATCTAATGAAAATACTGTTGCTTCATTCTAAACCGTCCAAACTTTCTTTCTTTATTCATTTGGATTAATAAAAAAATATTGTTAGATCGATTGTCAAAACTTATGAGATAAAAATGTGAACGAATCTCTGGCGTACGTCGATGAAACTGACCTCACCCTCACTCTAGAAATGTTATAACTGAAAACTGATCCTGGATGATTAAAATCATAAAAACATTTCTTTTTGTTTATTTATATATATATTTTTTTTTTTCTGAAAGTTGAGTTTGTCATCAATGAGTCTAACGTTAAACATTAAAAAAAAACAATGTAAATTGTGGAATTTACGAGGTGGGGGGGGCATAAAAAAATCATTCCTTTCAGTAAGCATGCATGCATTTCTACCGGTCTTCCTTGAAATTGACGCCTAACTCTAGGAACGTTAAAGCTGAAAACTGATCCCCGACGATAAAAGTCTTAAAAGCATTTCTTTTTTTGTTTGTTTATATATATATATATATATATATATATATATATATATATATATATATATATATATATATATATATATGCTTAGAGTAGTTTACACAACTCGAACCTTTTTCTCTTCTTTTCGTAAGGATGTTTTGCCAACCATTCAAAAGAACTCTGTTGTTTATAAATTCGTTTGTCAGTGTGGAGCTGACTACATTGGCAAAACATCCCAAAGATTAGAAATGAGAATATCCCAACATATCCCTCGGGATATTCGACTACACCAGGTTTCGAGAACATCCGGGCACTCCCAAGCTCATGAGTCCGCCATTGGCAATCACCTGTTGAGTATAAATAGGTGTGCCGATCAATATTCCGATGGGTGGTTTTCTGTTTTATACAGTGCTAGGTCGAACTATCATCTCAATATCATTGAGGCGTTAGTTATTAACAACTCTCGACCTAGCCTGTGTAGACAAAAGATTCTGAAACATCAGTTGGAGATATTCATTGATTTAAAACCACCTGAACAGTGAGATTTTTTTTTTTTTTTTTTTTTTTCACTGTTCTTCCAACTGAAACCAAAAATTCCCCTCTTCCCTCATTCGTTTTCTTAGTTTTTAATTTATCATTCTGACGTTTCCTCTTAGAGGGTCAGACGATAAGGCCTTAAGGAAATTTTAATTTCACCTGCCCATTTCTTGTTTTTTTGGTATTTAAATTAAATTATGTTTCCTCTGAAATTTCTCCTTCCATTTTGCTGTACCAAAAATTTACTTATATATATATATATATATATATATATATATATATATATATATATATTAAGTCTGTAATCAATGAGATTAATGTTAAATATAAAAAAAATGTCAATTGTAGAATTTTCAGGGGGGGGGGATATTACGTAAACTTCCGCCGAATCTGTGTTTGTTACAACTCTACTTTCAACCAAGTCGTTGTTTGTTTCGTTCACCACACTCTTTTCTTCTACCTCTTCTTTTACACACGTCCGTTCGGGTTAGTGACTAAAAATCGTCTCTCTTCCCGCTTCCCTTTCTTCATTATTTATGGAACCAGGGTACGAGATTCTCCGAGATTCTACGAGATTCCACGAGTCTTTTTTCCACATAAAACCATGCGGGCGCCATCTTGATTCTCAATTTGTGCTCTGCAGACATAAACGCACAGCCGCTTTAACGAGGCTCACAAAAAATCATTCCTTTTGACAACCATGCATGCACGTCTAGGTGTATCAGAATTTTTGTAGGAATTTTTGACACCCCTAACACGAAACTGCGAATAAAATATAAAAAAAACTCGTAATTTCTCCGTTAAAAGTGGGTTATTTATTTTCTTTATGGATTATACTTCCAAAATAAACTATTAAAGTTGTTTTAAAAGTAATAGAAATATTTAAAAAAAAAAAAACAGTAATGAATTTTCCAAACTCAATATTTTTCAATTTTTAAACATTAAAAATCTATTAAAATTTTTCTATTGATTCTATTTTTACGATATTTTCAGGGTCAATGTGAAATTTTATGTTCTTTCCAATAAACCGAATATAATATTTTAGACAAAGGTTTTTTTTTTAATTCATGCTCCCCCCCATTTTCAAGTGTCTATTAAAAAGTAAATAATTTACTCACCGAAAAGTAAATAATTAATTTACTCACAAATTGAAGAGAAAAGGTCAATGAATAATATATTCAAATTTAAAACAAAAAAAGTAGTGTTTTTTAGAAATTTACCTGTAAAGTTTGAAGTTTTTAAACCACGTTATTTGTTTTTTCTTTTCTTTTTTTTAATGGAACCTTGGTCCTTGCTCCTTTAATTGAAAAAAAAAATTATGGCTTGAATTACATTTTTCGATGAGTTATAAACTTGGAAAGACAGGGGGTGGAATAATTCACGCCTCCCATTTTGAAATGTCTATTAAAAAGTAAATAATTAATTTATGTACCAAAGTTTTATATATCACAAATTGAAGAGAAAAGGTCAATAAATAATATATTCAAATTTAAAACAAAAAAAAAGTACTGTTTTTTAGAAATTTACCTGTAAAGTCCGAAGTTTAAAACCTTTAAAAAAAAAAAAACACGTTTTTTTTTTTTTTTTTTTTTTTTAATGAAACCTTGGTCCTTGCTCCTTTAACGGAAAATATATCTGATGAGCTCCGCGAATGTAAACCCTATATCATAAAACTGATCAACCATTTTGGATTATTTACAAACAGACAGAAGTACATAGAAGCTAGAAGTAATTGTAAGAGAGAAATAGCGACAGCTAAGACAGATTACACTGAAACCACCAGAAAATGCATTGAAGCACAAAAATTAGGAAACCCGTGATTTTTGGAAAATCTACAACAGTGTAGTAAATATTGGGCAGTCAACGATTCCCCCACTATCAAACAATCATAAGGTTGTTTGCACGGCAACCGAGAACGCTAAGATGCTTGCCAATCGGTTTGCCTCAAACTCCATATTGGACCCGGCACACTACCCCCTCCCATGACTTTCCTTTGCGGACAGACGCCACACAAGATGATCTGAAAATCACCCCTTCTCAGGTACATGCTATTATAAAAAATCTAGACACCTCGAAAGTATGTGAACTCGATCTCATCCCGGCTGTACTATTAAAAAAAATGCTCCGCTGAGGTTGCCCCAGTTCTCTCCAAACTTTACAACAAATGCCTTAACGAATCTTGCTTTCCTGACTGCTAGAAAACTACTTCTGTGGTACCAGTCTTCAAGAATTCTGGCAAAAGAACTGACCCATTAAATTATCGCCCCATTAGCTTTCTCCCACGTTTTGCCAAAATATTTGCGTCCTTAATTAATCAAGCTCTAGTCCATCACCTTACAGCTGCTAAACTCCTGACCGACAATCAATATGGATTTAGGCAAGCCTGTTCAACAGCAGCTAATCTCTGAATGTATATACCGTTCACTGGACAAAACAGGGGAGGGTAGAGAGGTATCCCTCGATATATCGAAGACTTTTGACAGGGTATGTCATGATGGTCTTCTAAGGAAAATCAGATCATATGGTGTCACTGGAAAAATACATAATGTAATTAAATCCTTCTGAAGTAAGAGAAAAATCTAGGTTATCCTCGACGGTCGTACATCAAAACAATATGATATAAATGCAGGAGTACCTCAGGGGTCTATCCTGAGACCTTTATTATTTCTAATATTCGTAAATGACCTCCCTGATAAAATTGTCTGAAATGGGTATATTTGCTGATGACACCACTCTCTATAACAAGCACGAGGGGAAAACAAATGAACACATATCTAAGGAAATGGCAGAAACACTAGAGGATGACCTCCAATCCATAGTGGAATGAGGACAAAAATGGTTGGTCACATTCAATGCTGCTAAGACTAAGCTTGTTTCCTTCAATAACTACAAGAAACCTTCTCTACCACCAATAGCAAGGCCAAAAACACATTACCTGAAAGTACTTTTTTTAAACTCCTCGGTTTAACGTTCACAGGGAACATGAGTTGGAACAGATATATTGAGAGCATTGCCAAGGCTGCTGCAAAGAAGGTGGGCTCTCTCTATCGTACTACAAACCTACTTATGCCTGAAAGTATCCTGTACCTCTATAAGCCACCATTCGCCCATGTATGGAGTATTGTTGTCAAATTTGGGCTGATGCATCTGCAACTTGTCTCTTACTCCTGGACAGGGTTCAAAAGAGAGTCACCAACCTGATAATCTGATATCTGAGTACGTTCTTTTTATATATTTACAGAACTTTCAATAAAACTAATAATTATAATAATTATAATTATAATAAAAATAAAAAAAATAAAATTAATGAACTATATTAATTGCAAAACATCGGAAACTGAAATTTTTGGATGCTAAACTTACTTGCACTTAATTTGCCTTTATAGAGAAGTAAACAAATAGCAAGTTTTTTTTTTTTAAATGAAAATAAAAATTATAAAAAGATTTGTATCTTGTGATCATACACTTCATCTTTATAAAAATAAAAATTATAAAAAGATACGTGAATAAAATATATTTTTAAAATCTCGATTGTTTATACTTGTGATTTTATTATGCATAAAAATTGCCTCGGTCTAGAAGGATTTCTCCTCCACTGACCACCTACATACATCGCACTTTAAATAAATATTGAATTGTATTAAAAACGCAGAAAGATAAACACACACACACACACACACGCACACACACACACACACACACACACACACACACACACACACTGTACATAAAAATTAATCTTGGTCGCAAAAATCCGAACAAATCAGTTATTTTATATTTGTTTCTGCCATTAAAAAGTTTGGTTATAATAATTTTATTTCATTTTTTTTTTTTTTTAATTATGTATTTTTTCATTGACATCATCAGAAATTCTCAGTTATAACCTCGGTTTATTTATTTATTTGGTATCTTTTTTACGACCTGCTCCAGCGTAGTATAAACACCCCAAACCACCCCATATTAAAACGGCTTTCGGAATAAACACCTCCCAACCTCCCCATGTTAAGAACGGCTTTTGAGGTTAGGGGTGTTTTTTTTTTTTTTTTTTTTTTTTTTTTTGGTAAATATCCAGATCCGCTACAACAGAACACTGACCGCTCTAATTTGTTTTTGTTTTTTTATACGTAATTGAGGTCGCTGACAACGAATCTGATACTTGGGGCAAATTTACCGTTTGCATGGTATTAACCCCTGAACCCACGAACTACCATTTTGCAGCTCCCGTTTTACGCGCGCGCTGCAGCATGAACGGCGGCTTGCTTCACCTAGCAAACTGCCTTCTCACATGGCGTACCAATCAAAAAATTACGGACTGACAGTTAAAAGTACAGCAAATTGGGGGACCTTTTTTTTCTTGTCTCAGTTTTTAATGCGGTTTACAACTACATCAATAAGATACTTCTTGGCCTTCGGGACAAGATCAAGGTGTAGTATCTGTTCTTCAGATGCTATTCTATTTCTTGTTCTCTTTCGGTGGAGGAGAGGTCCTTCACGACTGAGACAATTTTTTTTATTTTTGTACCTTTTCCCCACGTTAAAAAACGACTTTGGTGTCTAACTCTGTCCCGTGGGTAGGCATAGTAAATAGGTACAAAAACATAAGCATCAAACATCTTTATGTTTTTCATTCTTTTTTTTTTTTTTGCAGGGGGGAGGGGGATTCAATTATAGAACTTATGTGGCTTAATAGGTGCTTTTGCAGTTTAGTTAATCGTTTTTCCGTAAGTAACGCACCGACATTTACCAATTAGAACACCATTTAACATTTTTCGAAGATTTTACTGTTTACATTGGGGGCTCGAACAGTAAAATCTTCGAAAAATGTTAAATGGTGTTCTAATTCGTAAATGTCGGTCCGTTACTTTTTGAAAATTTGAAAATTCTATGTTCCAGGGTGGGGGGGGGGAGAAGAGGAACAGATAACTTACCCCCTCTCCCCAACATGGAGTGCTTTCCTTTTCTTGTTTTATTTCTTTTTCAGCTAATTTTAAATTTTCTACCAAAAAAGTGCTATAATGTATTTTTGAAAATTAGAAAATTCTATGTTTTTGACCCCCCCCCCCAACGTAGTTTGCTTGGTGAAGCCGTTGTTTATGCTACAGTGCGCATGCGCGTAGCGTAAACGGAAGCTGCAAAATGGTGGAAAGTAGATTGTGGGTTCAGGGGTTAATACCATGCAAACGGTAAATTTGCCCCAAGTTTGACTATCAGATTCGTCGTCAGCGACCTCAGTTACCGATAAAAAACAACTTAGAGTGGTCGGTGTTCTGTTGTAGCGGATCTGGATATTTACCGTTTTTTTTCTGAAAGCCGTTCTTAACATAGGGAGGTTGGAGTGTTTATAATATGCTCGGGCACGTCGTAAAAATTTACCTTATTATTATTATTATTATTATTATTATTATTGTTATTGTTATTATTATTATTATTATTATTATTATTGTAATTATTATTATTATTATTGTTATTGTTATTATTATTATTGTTATTGTTATTGTTATTATTATTATTATTGTTATTGTTATTATTATTATTGTTATTG
>NC_136527.1:89674287-89731787 GCF_053919585.1 Euprymna scolopes | reverse complement strand
GTAAAATAAATTGTAATGAAAAAACTTCGATATAGAGTGAACTTTAAATAAACTTTATTTTACTAAGAACAGACCCAGGGAACGAGACCTGTTACTTCGAGGAAAGGAAGAGAAAAGAAGGAAAAACTCAAGGGAAGTAACTCACTTCCGGAGAGTAGAAACGGAAGTTAAAAATTAGAGAGTTCTTTTCTGTCAGCACAGTTGCCAAATGGAGAAGTTATGAATGAAGTAGAAGAATCCAAGGCATGTTGGAAGGTGCAGGAATTATGAATAGGGAGATGAAAGAGAAAGTCAGCAAGGAGTATCTTGGAAGGGTGAAGCTAATTGCAAAGTCAAAGTTGTACAAAGGAAATCTGATCAAGGCGGTGAATGAATAGGTGTTTTGCAGTACAGGGTGGGAATTTTGAAATGGGCTAGTAAAGAGTTGAATGCCATGGACAGGAAGACAAAGAAAATGGTACACACGCACACACACACACACACACACACAGACACATACACATATATGCACACACGCACACACACACATACACACACATACACACACATACACACACATATACACACATACACACGCATGCATATACACATACACACATGCATACATACACATACACTCATGCATACGCACATATACACACACATACACAGCCACACACACACACACACATGCATATATACACACACACACACACACAAAGTTCCTTTTATATAAAAGTATTAGGTTGAGAAGAAAATTTTTGCAGAATTTTGATTTCAAATGATGTATTTTCAAATAAATTTTGGCCATTGAAGAATGAGAGTTCAATATAGGAACGTTGTTTTAATTTGAATAAAATAAAATACGCATCACGTGCGCTTGAAAGCCAAATCACAACGTAATATTATGAAAATAAACAAATATTTTACTTGTTTGAAATTTAATTTGCTTATATATATCTCTTAATTTACAACATGGCAAGGAAGAAGAAAAGAAAAGAGAAACAACACACTGAAGATGGAGTATACCTCTGAAATATATATATATATATATATATTTTTTTTTTATTCAATTTTCACCCCAAACAAGGCACAGTGCCACTTTGAAGCAGGGGGCTACTATCAGGGACTTAATTAGCGGGGTCATTATGAAGGGAGATGAGTAGAAAGATGTTTGTTGACATTACACTTGAACTTCTGCATATCAGTACAGTTGGGAAAGCAGAATCCCGGAAGGGAGTTCCAAAGACCCGCAGTTCTGGGGAAGAAACTATTGGAGTAAAAGGCTTTCTTGCACCTAGGGATCTCTACTGTAAAAGGATGAGACTTAGTAGCTTGTCGGGTTTGTCGGGGGTAGTTACGTCGGGGAGGTACAAGTGTTTGCAGTTCATCAGAGCATTGACCATTGAAGTATTTGTAGAACAGGCAGAGGGATGCAACATCTCGTCGATGGGACAGAGACTGAAGCCTTGATGACAGTTCAGGACCTATCAGGTTGGCGGCTCTCTTTTGAACCCTGTCCAGGAGCGAGAGACAAGAAGCAGATGCACCAGCCCAGATGTGACAACAGTACTCCATACATGGGTGAATGGTTGCCTTATAGAGGGATAGGATACTGTCAGGCGTAAGTAGTTTTCTAGCACGGTAGAGGGAGCCAACCTTCCTTGCAGCAGCCTTGGCAATGCTCTCAATGTATCTATTCCAGTTCATATTCCCTGAAATTTCAAACAAGTAAAATATTTGTTTATTTTCCTAATATTACGTTGCGATTTGGCTTTCAAGCACACTTGATTTTATTTTATTAAAAAAAAAATGTTTTTTAATTCGATTTTCACCCCAAACAAGGCACAGTGTCACTTTGAGGTAGGGAGCTACTATCGGAGCCATAAGTTACAGGGATTCTATGTGGGGAGTTGAACAGCAAGATGTCTGTTCACATTACACTTGAACTTCTGCATGTCAGTACAGTTGGGAAAGCAGAAACCCGGAAGGGAGTTCCAATGTGTAGCAGTTCTGAGGAAGAAACTATTAGAGTAGAAAGCTTTCTTACATCTACGAATCTCTACTGTGAAGGGGTGGGATTTAGCTGCTTGTTGGATTTGTCAGAAGTATTTATGTCGAGGGGTGCAAGGGCTTGTAGTTCGTCAGAGCATTCACCATTAAAATACTTGTAGAACAAGCAGAGGGATGCAACATTTCGTCGATGGGACAGAGGCTGAAGCTTAGATGCCAGTTCAAGGCCTATCAGCTTGGCGACTCTCTTTTGAACCTGGTCAAGGAGCGAGAAACTAGTAGCAGATGCACCAGCCCAAATGTGACAACAATACTCCATACATGGGCGAATGGTGGAAACAAAGCACCCCACTTGCTTGAAATTTATCACAAATATATTTTAGAGGTATAATCCATTTTCAGTATGTTGTTTTGTTTCTTTTATTTTTTCCTTTTCTTCTTCCTTGCCATGTTGGTACGTTTGAGAAAGAAGTCTGTTTTTAAAGAGCCGCGCGTTGTATCTGGCGGTTGTATTTTGAAATGTTTGAACTGTGCGTAAGCAACGCGAGAATAACGTCAAAGAATGAGAGTTCAAATAGAAACGTTGTTTTAATTTGAATAAAATAAAATATGCATCAAGTGCGCTTGAAAGCCAAATACAACATTCTTTGACATTATTCTCGTGTTGCCTACGTATACAATGATTTCCAATCACTTGAGAGAGATTGCACAGACAAGAAAAACACTTTATAAATGGGTGCCTCACGAATTGAACGAAAACCAAAAGAAACGCTGTTATGAAATGTCATCTTTCCTTTCTTTTACGCAACAAGAACGACCCGTTTCTTGACTGGGTTGTGACTTGCAATGAAAAGTGGGTTCTTTATGTCAACTGATAACGCTCAGTTAAGTGGTTAGACACCGCCATAGCTCCATGACACTTCTCGAAGCTAGAGTTACGCTAAAAGAAGGTCATGCTAACGGTATGATGGTCTACGACCGGTTTCATTCAAAAGTTACTGGATTAGGCATTAAATAACCTGAAAAGGGTTGATATGCCGTAAAACAAAGCAATCACACACACACACACACACACACACACACACACACACACACACACACACACATATATATCTGTGTGTGTGTTTCATTTTACTTCAGTTGAAGTTCAGAAATTAAGGGGCCCCAAATTCCCGGGACTACCACTTAATCTCTATTTAAGATACATAGATATTTGAATATTTCATTAAAGTTTTCCTTAACCTCTCAAACAAGGAGTTCGTAAAGAAGTTGGGATATAATTTTTCTCTCCTCAATTGTTCATTTAAATAAGTTAGAGTATACTTTTATTGTAGTTTCTTATTCTTACTGGAGTCCAAGACAAGAATTCCTTTTGTCTGGTTTCATGCTGTTACTTGAGGTAACATCACTTGGAGAAAGTGCGCCGTTCCTTGTAAAAGCTAGTATGGGTTATCGTATTATTAGGATTCCTGCAATATATATATATATATATATATATATATATATATATATATACATATATATATATATATATATATATATATATATCGTATTATTAGGATTCCTGCAATATATATATATATATATATATATATATATATATATATATATATATATGTGAGTGTGTGTGGGGGGGTGTTTCTGTCTGTCTTTCTCTCTGACTGTCTATCCGTCTGTCTTTTTGAATGTACCTCTATTTCTCTGTCTTTGACTATCTGTCTACCGCTCTCTGATTCTCTCTCTCTCTCTCTCTCTCTCCATCTGTCTCCGTCTGTATATCTATTTCCCCCCCCCACTCTCCTGGAACCTTCTGCCTCTCGCTATCTTCCTTTATTTCGGTCTCTTCAAAACTAAATCTTTTTGTTTGTCTCTGGGTGATAGAGAAGTACTGTTAACAAATGGGTGAAATGCATCAGAAACTTCGAAAACAACACCCAGCATTAATCAACAAAAAGCACCTAATTCTCCTCCATGACAAATGTCTGACCGCACGTTGCTAAACGAACCCTGCAGAAAGAGAACAAATTTATTTACGAAACTCTGCCTCATCCGCCATACTCTCCAGGCGTCTCACCTACCGACTACCACTTTTTCAAGCATCTTGACAACTTTTTGCATGAGAAACACTTCAAACACCTAAGCAATAGCAAAAACGCGCCTTCAGCAACTTCATCGCCACCAGAACACAAGATTTTTATGTTGCTGACGTAAGTACATTGGTTTTGCGTTCGCAAAAGTGTGCTCATTTCGATGGTGCTTATTTTGATTGATAATTTTTTGTTTTAGCCGAGGTATGTTCATCTGAATTTAAAATCTGGCATCAATTGAAACATGGAGCCTCCCTTACATCAAGTCTGTTGCCAAGGTCGCTGGAAAAATCCTTCTACCGCTCCAGTAGATATTTCGCTGCTGATGGTGAAGAATTACTGTTAACAAATGGATGAAATGCATCAGAAACTTCGAAAATAACACCCAGCGGTAATCAATGAAAAGGTCCTCAGTCTAAGCCAATCCACGCACAACTGTTTTTTTTTTGTTTTTTTTATTCAATTTTCACCCCAAACAAGGCACAGTGCCACGTTGAAGCAGGGGGCTACTATCAGGGACTTAATTAGCAGGGTACATATGAAGGGAGATCAGTAGAAAGATGTTTGTAAACATTACACTTAAACTTCTGCATATCAGTGCAGTTGGGAAAGCAGAATCCCGGAAGGGAGTTCCAAAGACCTGCAGTTCTGGGGAAGAAACTATTGGAGTAAAAGGCTTTCTTGCACCTTGGGATCTCTACTGTTAGTAGCTTGTCGGGTTTGTCGGGGGTAGTTACGTCGGGGAGGTACAAGTGTTTGCAGTTCTTCAGAGCATTCACCATTGAAGTATTTGTAGAACAGGCAGAGGGATGCAACATCTCGTCGATGGGACAGAGGCTGAAGCCTAGATGACAGTTCAGGACCTATCAGGTTGGCGATTCTCTTTTGAACCCTGTCCAGGAGCGAGAGACAAGCAGCAGATGCACCAGCCCAGATGTGACAACAGTACTCCCTACATCGGCGAATGGTGGCCTTAGGTATAGAATACTGTCAGGCGTAAATAGTTTTCTAGCATGGTAGAGGGAGCCAACCTTCCTTGCAGCAGCCTTGGCAATGCTCTCAATGTATCTATTCCAGTTCATATTCCCTGTAAACGTGAGGCCGAGGAGTTTAAAAGAAGTACTTTCAGGCAATGTGTTCTTGGCCATTGCTATTGGTGGTAGAGAAGGTTTCTTGTAGTTATTGAAGGAAACAAGCTTAGTCTTAGCAGCATTGAATGTGACCAACCATTTTTGTCCCCATTCTACTAGAGATTGGAGGTCATCCTCTAGTGTTTCTGCCATTTCCTTGGATATGTGTTCATTTGTTTTCCCCTCATATCTGTTATAGAGAGTGGTGTCATCGGCAAATATACCCATCTCCGAAACAATTTTATCAGGGAGGTCATTTATGAATATCAGGAATAATAGAGGTCCAAGGATAGACCCCTGAGAGAACAAACTAAATTAGACATAATGTATACACTGATTTTGAACCACTTGAGAAAGATTGGAAAGACAAAAAAACTCGATAAATGCGTCACGAATTGCACGACATCCAAAAGAAATGTTGTTATGAATTGTCATCTTCCCTTCTTTTACGCAACAAGAATGACAAATTTCTCAAACGGGTTTTAACTTGCAGTGAAAAGTGGGTTCTTTACAATAACTGGCGATGCTCAGCTCAGTGGTTAGACGCCAACAAATCACCCCAACACTTCCCGAAGCAGGAGAAGATCATACTTGGACTGATCTCATCAACAGCAGATTTTAGAATGCAAGAGAAACCATTATGGTGAAGAAGTACAAATGGATGAAATGAATCAGAAACTTCGACAACAACACCCAGCATTAGTCAACAGAAAAGGCCCAATCCTCCTCCGCGACACTGCCAGACCGCACGTTGCTAAACTGACCTTGCAGAAGTTGAACAAATTGGGCTACAAAATTCTGCCTCATCCGCCATACTCTCCAGACCTCTCACCTACTGACTACCAATTTTTCAAGTATCTCGACAACTTTCTATGTGAGAAATGCTTCAAAAACCTAAGCGATATCAAAAACGCATTCAGCAACTTCATCGCCACCAGAACGCAAGATTTTTACGTTACTGACATAAATACACTCGTTTTGAGTTGGCAAAAGTGTGTTAATTCTGATGGTGCTTATTTCGATCAATAAATTTTTGTTTGAACCGAGATATGTTCATCTGGATTTAAAAGTTAAAAACCGCAAGAACTTTCTTGTCATCCTGATAGATTGATAAAGAGGAAGAGGGAAAGGGACTTAGTTCCTATTAAAAACTAGAGGAGAGGTAATCTGGCTTCCTTCGTCCATAGGCCCTGTCGTGAGGCATTAGAATACACCGACTGCCCCCCTGCAGAGGGTAAAAGTCCCTCAATGGGGGTCCTGGATATGACCTTAAACTATATCCAGTGGTGAGGCCCCAGCTTGTAGGCTTTGGGGAGTGTGGAGCCACCCTTTAATTACCATTGCTCCCAGGTCCACTCTGACCCGGAGTGGTAGTACCTGTTAGGGTCCGAACTATGGGTTAAATAGAAACCGACGTGAAAACAACAAATATATTCTATTAAAAAAATTTTCTTCAAAATCTTTGGATTCGGCATTAAATAACCCGAAAAGGGTTGATATGCCGTAAAACAAAAACAACCAACCAACCAATCCTTCGTCCATAAAAAAAAAAACATTAAAACAACAAAATAAATACTTATCTCCAAATGAGGTCGGTAGGTCGCCTTTATTTGCAACAAAAGGAAAAAGAAGCCTACCTCCACCTCTGCCAAATTTTCTGTTATCAAATTCGGTTCTTATCTAGATTGGTTGGTTGTTTTTGTTTTACGGGTTATTTAATGCCGAATCCAAAGATTTTGAAGAAAAAAAATTTAATAGAATATATTTGTTGTTTTCAAGTAGGTTTCTATTTAACCCATAGTTGGAACCCTAACAGGTACTACCACTCTGGGTCAGAGTGGACCTGGGAGCAATGGCAATTAAAGGTGGCTCCACACTCCCCAAAGCCCACAAGCTGGGGCCTCACCACTGGATATAGTTTAAGGTCATATCCAGGACCCCCATTGAGGGACTTTTACCCACGGCAGTCGGTGTATTCTAATGCCCCACCGACAGGGCCTCTTATCTCGAAGTCAACCTAAATAAACAAAACACACACACACACACACACACACACACAACTGTCATGGAACGAAAATATCATATTCCAAAAATCATGTAAATTGAGGAATTAGTTTTTTTTTTCTTTTATAAAGAAATCATTTTTAAACAATTGTGAATGATTAATGTGAAATCGTTAGCATTACCAGGCTGATCTCGCAAGTTGGAATTATGAAGTTATCTGCCCTTTTTTTTTTTTTTCAAGAATGCGATGCGAGATGGTTACTTTTTTTCTTACTAATTTTATTTTCTTAGTAAAAAACAAAAAAACCCCAAAAAACTACGTCATCAATTTACATAATTGTTGGAATATGACATCTTTGTTCCGTGACGGGTACATATATCATAAAGATATTTTTTTTCATAATTTTGTTTTGGTATTTTTTTTTTCTTTCTTTCCATCTCGACACTCACCTTTGAAATGACTTTTGCAAGTTTTCGAATATGCTGAAAACGAATATCATAATCAATTTTTTCTGAAAATTAAGATCCATTCTGTTTTTAATGGAGGCCATGTTTTTTTTTTCAACTTAAAAGTAATAATGCTCATGCGTGTTACAAAACACCTCCTCCTCCCCATTTTAAGAATGGCACATGCCAGCATTAACATTTATTAATTAATACATTGAAAAAAGGTCTTAATATCCAGAAAACTACCCATCTGCACAAATTTAAATGCGATATTCGTTTTCAGCATACTCGAAAACCCATCTAAGTCGTCATTTTAAAGGTGAGTGTTTAGTTGAAAAAAAAGGGAAAATAATTTACCTTTATTTATTTTAATAAGGTTTAATTCTGGGCTTGCCCCCCTCCCCCGAATTGTTCTTGTTGTCTGCTATGTATATATTTTTCCTGATTAACTTATAATAAAGTTACATCGTTTTACATATAGGGGGGGTAATTCTGTGGTGACTTTGGGAAGTGCCTATTGAGCATCAAGTCTGTTGCCAAGGTCGCTGGGAAGATGGTGGGATCCTTCTACCGCTCCAGAAGATATCTCACTACTGAGGCAATTCTCTATCTATATAAAAGCCAAGTACGTCCAAGGATGGAGTAGTGTTGCCACATCTGGGCAGGAGCTGCTAAAAAAAGCCTATCCTGCCTTGACAGAGTACAAAATAGACTTCGTGGCTTAGTGGGTGATGCCCTTTTCTCTACCCTGCAACCTCTCTCCCACAGAAGAGGCATTGCGAGCCTATCTTTGTTTTATCGTTATTTCCATGGCAGGTGCTCGTCTGAACTCCAATCTCTGGTCCCCCCTCGCCAATCTTTTACGAAAAACACCCGTCTAGCTGAATCCACTGTCAAAAACTTTCCCCACTCTTTATCTATGCCTAAATCAAAACGTAGATTCCATGAACAAAGCTTCTTTCTTAGAAATGCACGCCTGTGGAACTCTGTTCCGTCTGCCTGCTTCCCACCTGACTACAACCTGGATGTCTTCAAGTCCAATGTATACAAATTCCTGATGAACCGCCCCCTTAAGTAGACACTTTATTAAATCTCCACACTAATGTACTGTACTTACAATAACCCTTATCCCTGAGTGGCTTCCGGGCCTTGATAAGTGGTGACCACCTTGTAAAAAAAAAAAAAGAAAAAAAGTGGTATTAGGCAGGCAGGCTCGAACCCATACTGAGAAGGAGGAAAAGAACATGAAAAAAAAATGTGACGTCTTTGCTGTTACGTCCATCACCAAACTGGAAGTGGCGAAGGTTTAAATTACGGCTAGGCAATCGTAAAGAGGGGATAACTTTCGAAAATATCGGTGAAAAAGCGACCCATCCCTGTAGAAATGTGCCCAGTTGAGGGTGAAGGAATTAATGTTTTTGACAAATTTTTCGATGTTTGTCGTTCGAAGGGTCGCACTTCAAAACGATACTGATCTTGTGAAAATTCGTCGCCCCTGTCGAAAGTTTTAGGCTGACATACATACATACATACATAGATACATATATGATGGCAACAAATTCGTTTTCGAACATTGCCAATTACTTGATATAGCACAAAAAAAAAAGGTATACAGAAACACAAAAACATTCAGTGATGGGCCGCACGAAGGTGGCTTTTAAGCCCTGCCAAACTCTGGCATTCTTTGGCACACATTGTGCAGACATGTGCGCCACTAACAGCACGTTCTTGATGTTCTCTTCTATGTATAATCAAATGCTGCTTCAAACCACCTGCTGTTTTGTACGTCCGACCGCAGTTGACACGGGTTAGCTCTGGCAACACAAGACTGCTTGGTGGCCCACTGTGCTGATGAGTAGTCTGGTGGCTTATCAGCCCAGCTCTGCTCAGACATATTCTTCCGCACTCTAGACCAATTTGGCGCCCCCGCCCATCCACTGCTCCTTTCTGGATATCGCGCTTCAGCCGCTCATATTGGCTTTGATCTGCCTCAAACTTGCCCACACCTCCCCACAAGGTCCTTCTCAACTCTCCGCGATCGAAAGCAAGACTCTCCCAGGTTCTTTCATCTATTTCACATTTTTTTTAAGGTGGACCTCAAACAATCTTTGAATCTCAATTTAGGCTTTTGAGCCAGACGTCTTCCCTCGACAAGCTCGCCATAAAAGAGTTGTTTGGGAAGTCAACTGTCTAACATCCTCACCATATGCCAACTCCATCTCAGTCTATGTTTGATAATGTGAGCTTCAATGCTTAGACATTGGGTCCATTCAAGCACCTCCAAATCACTGACATACATTTACCAACCTACACCTAAGATTCGCCGTAGGCACATCTGGTGAAACCGTTCGAGATGTCTCAAATGCTTCCTGTATGTTGTCCAAGTTTCACAACCATAGAGAAGAGCAGAGAGAACGCATGCGGCATAAACCTTAATCTTAGTTGGCAGCAAGATCCCATGACAGCTCCACAAATGCCCGCCCAACTTTCTGAAGGCATCACTTGCCCTGCTGATCCGTAATGATACCTCATCATCCAAGGCACCAGACATACTCAGTGTGCTACGCAAGTATACAAAGTTAAAGACAACCGCTATCCTTGACACACAGATATAAACTGATGGCTCATAATATGGCATGCCCAGAGCAGGCTGATACATTAAGACAGTTTTTTTCCACAAGATGCTGCACATCAGCCACCGTATGAATCACCGGATCACAGTCATCCGCATAGAGCAAGTCACGAATCGTGTTGGTGAGTACCTTTGTACTTGCATTGAAGCGCCTAATGTTGAACAACCCCCCAGTAGTTCGGTAACGAATATAGACACCATCAGAGCACCCCCCCCCTCAAATGGCATCCGAAAGACCATGGTGAAATAGAACGCGAAGAGTGTGGATGCTGGAATGTCTCCCTGCTTAATACCATTTTCTACTGAGATAGGATCAGCCAGCTTTCCCCAAACGTTGATCACAGCCTTCATATCATCGTGGAAGAGTTTTAAGATGATTATAAACTTGTCAGGACAATCAAGCTTTTTCAGAATCTCCCACAAAGCATCCCTATTGACTGTATCAAAAGCCTTCGTTAAATCGATGAACACCTGATACAGTCCCTTTTGCTGTTCTATACATTTCTCCTGCAGTTGCCTGCCTGTAAAAATCATATCCACTGTCCCTCGACATCTTCTGAAACCACACTGCGACTCAGGCAAAACATCATCAGCAATATGCTCCAGCATTCTGTCTAACATGATTCTACAGAGCACCTTACCGACTACTGACAGCAAAGAGATGCCCTGATAATTTCCACATTCATCTCTGCTACCCTTCCCCTTGTATAGCACTACCATCAATGCATCCCGCCAATCCTGCGGAACACACTCATCCCGCCAAGCAGTCTGCAACAAGTCCACTAAGCGCTTCATCATCTCGGGTCCAGAACATTTAAAGATCTCCGCATGCAAACGATTCAGGTCAGGAGACTTTCCATTGTTCAGCTTATGGACAGCTGCTTCAACCTCCTGGAGAGAAGAAACCTCTGCCAAGATATCCTTGACCGGATTGCAAGAAATCGACCTAACAAAATCCTGATCAACGTAAGAAGGTCTGTTCAGGAGGTCATCGAAATGCTCCCTCCATCTATGAAGAATGTTGGTAGGGTCTCAAAGAAGATCCCACCATCCCTCGAGTGCAAAGGAGTGATAGGTGATCTGGATGGTCCGTAAACTGCACACAGTAGGCTGTAAAAGACCTTGGTGTTGTTTGAATCCGAGGCGAGCTGTATCTCCTCAGCTTTCTGCCTCCACCATTCATCCTGCATGTTTTGCAACCTCCTCTGCACCTCGCGCTTGATTGCCTTAAACCTGTCCCTCAATCAATCCTGCTCACCATCCGTCAAACCACCCCGAAGATAAACATGCAACGCCCTGGTCTTTGAATCAAGCAGAGCCTGAATTTCAGTATCATTCTCATCGAACCAATCCTGATGTTTACGCTCACAATAACCTAATACTCTCTCACATACCTCAAAGACAGACTCCTTAAAAGCAGGCCAAGTATTTTCACAGTCAATCTCTTTCATCTCCTTAACTAGTTTCTCCCTCACAATATTGCCCCTTAGACGGGCAACATTAAGTACTTTTGGGATAGCCACACCAGGTGCCCTCATCTTGGGCTTCACAACACACTTAATCTTTGCACGGACCAACCAATGGTCGGTCCAGCACTCTGCACCCCACATGACACGAACACTGCAAATATCCCTCATCTCACGTTTTCTGACTAACACATAGTCTATCAAGTGCCATTGTTTGGAACCAGGATGCATCCAGGTCGTCTTGTATTTGTCCTTCTGCTGAAACACGGTGTTACCGATTTTAAAACCCATCTCTGAACAAAACTGCAACAACATCAGACCACTGCTATTACACTTGCCTACTCCATGTTTACCCAGCACATCCTAGGTTTCAAAATCTCTTCCCACCCTAGCATTAAAATTTCCAAGAATGAAGATCTTATCAGCAGAAGGTATGCGTCTAACTACACTGCACAATGCAAGGTAGAAAGCAACCTTTTCATCTTCTGTTGCATCCATAGTGGGTGCATAGACACTTGCGAGGAAATATACAACAATGACCATCGGCTGTTGGAATGTGCGGACGCTGCTTGACTTGCCGTCAGCAATAATGCGTCCAGAGCATAGATCTGCTCTTGTATCTAAGGAACTTCAACATTATGACATGGACATAGTTGCTCTGTCTGAGATCAGGCTGGCTGATGAGGGATAGTTTTCTGAGTTGGCTGGGGCCTACTCCATTTTCTGGAGTGGTAGAGCAGATGGATGTAAGAGGGAATCAGGCGTGGCTTTTGCTATAAAGGCATCAATTCTTTCTAGCCTGGAAGAACTTCCCTGTAGTGTGAGTGACCGGATCATGACTATGAGGTTACCTCTGGTAAATTGTCGTTATACAACTTTTTTGAGTGTCTATGCACCCACTATGGATGCAACAGCCACTGTTCAGCTGACACACGCCCTCTATTGGCCGTTCTTGAAATACAAATTTGCTTTATGTCACTGTCATGCAGAAGTGCTAACTGATTTGCCTGACCACCATTTTCGGTAGCAGTCACATTAGAAGATGGGAAGTATGTTAGCTGACTATAACTCATTTTTCTGTCGCTAATTTCATCTGCCCTATTGTTATATACCACTGTCGTCCGTAATAAAAGCAGATATGAAAATATTCATTTAACGAGTAAATTATTGGGATGAATAAAATAATGCTAACTGTTACCTTACGCTACAACAGAACCCTGAAAACTCTAATTTGTTTTTCAGGGGTATTCAAGGTCGCTGACAACGAATCGAATAATCAAACATCAGCACGAAAACATTTGTATGTTTTTCGTTCTTTTTTTTTTGCGGGGGGGGGGCATTCAATTGAATATTCCCACCCCCTAAAAAATAGAACTTGTGTAGTTTAACAGGTGCTCCTGCAATTTAATTAACTGTTTATCCGTAAGTAACTCGCGAATATTTACCGAGTAGAATACCACTTAACATTTACACAAAAATTCTGTTTACATTGAGTTGGGGTTGCGGGAGGGGGCAGGGATGGTGCTTATGTTTTTGTGTGGTTAAATACAATGACCCCACAACTCAATCTTCACTCTTCAATCCTGCAGTCCAATGCACTTCTGACAGCAATTGCTTCTGCTAAACAAAAAAGACACCCTCTCTCCCAAATACAGGCTTTTTATAGGACAAAACCGTCCAAAGTTATTTGCATACTCTTCCCATGATCTCTAGTCTATAAATAGACGCAGTGGCCATTCTCTTCTTCTTCTTTCTTCTTTCACTCTCTGAAGCGGGCGTTGCCAGTGGTAAAAGGTTTGCACGATTTTTTTTTTTTTTTTTTTTTTTTACTACATTTTGTAAACCGTCCATGAAAACTTTATTTATTTTTTTTTTTTTTTTAGATCAATTAAAATGCATTAAAAACTATGTAACACACACAAAAAAAATAAACCACTTTTTTTTCTTTTCTTTTTTTTTTACTACATTTTGTAAACCGTCCATGAAAACTTTATTTATTTTTTTTTTTTTTTAGATCAATTAAAATGCATTAAAAACTATGTAACACACACAAAAAAAATAAACCACTTTTTTTTTTTTTTTTTTTTTTTACTACATTTTGTAAACCGTCCATGAAAACTTTATTTATTTTTTTTTTTTTTTAGATCAATTAAAATGCATTAAAAACTATGTAACACACACAAAAAAAATAAACCACTTTTTTTTTTTTTTTTTTTTTTTACTACATTTTGTAAACCGTCCATGAAAACTTTATTTATTTTTTTTTTTTTTAGATCAATTAAAATGCATTAAAAACTATGTAACACACACAAAAAAAATAAACCACTTTTTTTTTTTTTTTTTTTTTACTACATTTTGTAAACCGTCCATGAAAACTTTATTAATTTTTTTTTTTTTTTAGATCAATTAAAATGCATTAAAAACTATGTAACACACACAAAAAAAATAAACCACTTTTTTTTTTCTTTTTTTTTTACTACATTTTGTAAACCGTCCATGAAAACTTTATTTATTTTTTTTTTTTTTTTAGATCAATTAAAATGCATTAAAAACTATGTAACACACACAAAAAAAATAAACCACTTTTTTTTTTTTTTTTTTTTTTACTACATTTTGTAAACCGTCCATGAAAACTTTATTTATTTTTTTTTTTTTTAGATCAATTAAAATGCATTAAAAACTATGTAACACACACAAAAAAAATAAACCACTTTTTTTTTTTTTTTTTTTTACTACATTTTGTAAACCGTCCATGAAAACTTTATTTATTTTTTTTTTTTTTTTAGATCAATTAAAATGCATTAAAAACTATGTAACACACACAAAAAAAATAAACCACTTTTTTTTCTTTTCTTTTTTTTTTACTACATTTTGTAAACCGTCCATGAAAACTTTATTTATTTATTTTTTTTTTTAGATCAATTAAAATGCATTAAAAACTATGTAACACACACAAAAAAAATAAACCACTTTTTTTTTTTTTTTTTTTTTTTACTACATTTTGTAAACCGTCCATGAAAACTTTATTTATTTTTTTTTTTAGATCAATTAAAATGCATTAAAAACTATGTAACACACACAAAAAAAATAAACCACTTTTTTTTTTTTTTTTTTTTTTTTTACTACATTTTGTAAACCGTCCATGAAAACTTTATTTATTTTTTTTTTTTTTTAGATCAATTAAAATGCATTAAAAACTATGTAACACACACAAAAAAAATAAACCACTTTTTTTTCTTTTTTTTTTTTTTACTACATTTTGTAAACCGTCCATGAAAACTTTATTTATTTATTTATTTTTTTAGATCAATTAAAATGCATTAAAAACTATGTAACACACACAAAAAAATAAACCACTTTTTTTTTTTTTTTTTTTTTTTTACTACATTTTGTAAACCGTCCATGAAAACTTTATTTATTTATTTTTTTTTTTTAGATCAATTAAAATGCATTAAAAACTATGTAACACACACAAAAAAAATAAACCACTTTTTTTTTTTTTTTTTTTTTTTACTACATTTTGTAAACCGTCCATGAAAACTTTATTTATTTATTTTTTTTTTTAGATCAATTAAAATGCATTAAAAACTATGTAACACACACAAAAAAAATAAACCACTTTTTTTTTTTTTTTTTTTTACTACATTTTGTAAACCGTCCATGAAAACTTTATTTATTTATTTTTTTTTTTTAGATCAATTAAAATGCATTAAAAACTATGTAACACACACAAAAAAAATAAACCACTTTTTTTTCTTTTTTTTTTTTTTTTTTTTACTACATTTTGTAAACCGTCCATGAAAACTTTATTTATTTATTTTTTTTTTTAGATCAATTAAAATGCATTAAAAACTATGTAACACACACAAAAAAAATAAACCACTTTTTTTTCTTTTCTTTTTTTTTTTTTTTACTACATTTTGTAAACCGTCCATGAAAACTTTATTTATTTATTTTTTTTTTTAGATCAATTAAAATGCATTAAAAACTATGTAACACACACAAAAAAAATAAACCACTTTTTTTTCTTTTCTTTTTTTTTTTTTTTACTACATTTTGTAAACCGTCCATGAAAACTTTATTTATTTATTTTTTTTTTTAGATCAATTAAAATGCATTAAAAACTATGTAACACACACAAAAAAAATAAACCACTTTTTTTTCTTTTCTTTTTTTTTTTTTACTACATTTTGTAAACCGTCCATGAAAACTTTATTTATTTTTTTTTTTTTTTAGATCAATTAAAATGCATTAAAAACTATGTAACACACACAAAAAAAATAAACCACTTTTTTTTCTTTTCTTTTTTTTTTTTTTTACTACATTTTGTAAACCGTCCATGAAAACTTTATTTATTTTTTTTTTTTTAGATCAATTAAAATGCATTAAAAACTATGTAACACACACAAAAAAAATAAACCACTTTTTTTTTTTTTTTTTTTTTTTACTACATTTTGTAAACCGTCCATGAAAACTTTATTTATTTTTTTTTTTTTTTAGATCAATTAAAATGCATTAAAAACTATGTAACACACACAAAAAAAATAAACCACTTTTTTTTTTTTTTTTTTTTTTACTACATTTTGTAAACCGTCCATGAAAACTTTATTTATTTTTTTTTTTTTTAGATCAA
Source organism: Euprymna scolopes (assembly GCF_053919585.1). Classification (NCBI taxonomy): domain Eukaryota; kingdom Metazoa; phylum Mollusca; class Cephalopoda; order Sepiida; family Sepiolidae; genus Euprymna; species Euprymna scolopes. The sequence goes on along the minus strand of NC_136527.1, from coordinate 89,715,396 downwards.
TTAAAATGCATTAAAAACTATGTAACACACACAAAAAAAATAAACCACTTTTTTTTTTTTTTTTTTTTTACTACATTTTGTAAACCGTCCATGAAAACTTTATTAATTTTTTTTTTTTTTTAGATCAATTAAAATGCATTAAAAACTATGTAACACACACAAAAAAAATAAACCACTTTTTTTTTTCTTTTTTTTTTACTACATTTTGTAAACCGTCCATGAAAACTTTATTTATTTTTTTTTTTTTTTTAGATCAATTAAAATGCATTAAAAACTATGTAACACACACAAAAAAAATAAACCACTTTTTTTTTTTTTTTTTTTTACTACATTTTGTAAACCGTCCATGAAAACTTTATTTATTTTTTTTTTTTTTAGATCAATTAAAATGCATTAAAAACTATGTAACACACACAAAAAAAATAAACCACTTTTTTTTTTTTTTTTTTTTTACTACATTTTGTAAACCGTCCATGAAAACTTTATTTATTTTTTTTTTTTTTTTAGATCAATTAAAATGCATTAAAAACTATGTAACACACACAAAAAAAATAAACCACTTTTTTTTCTTTTCTTTTTTTTTTACTACATTTTGTAAACCGTCCATGAAAACTTTATTTATTTATTTTTTTTTTTAGATCAATTAAAATGCATTAAAAACTATGTAACACACACAAAAAAAATAAACCACTTTTTTTTTTTTTTTTTTTTTTTACTACATTTTGTAAACCGTCCATGAAAACTTTATTTATTTTTTTTTTTAGATCAATTAAAATGCATTAAAAACTATGTAACACACACAAAAAAAATAAACCACTTTTTTTTTTTTTTTTTTTTTTTTACTACATTTTGTAAACCGTCCATGAAAACTTTATTTATTTTTTTTTTTTTTAGATCAATTAAAATGCATTAAAAACTATGTAACACACACAAAAAAAATAAACCACTTTTTTTTCTTTTTTTTTTTTTTACTACATTTTGTAAACCGTCCATGAAAACTTTATTTATTTATTTATTTTTTTAGATCAATTAAAATGCATTAAAAACTATGTAACACACACAAAAAAATAAACCACTTTTTTTTTTTTTTTTTTTTTTTTACTACATTTTGTAAACCGTCCATGAAAACTTTATTTATTTATTTTTTTTTTTAGATCAATTAAAATGCATTAAAAACTATGTAACACACACAAAAAAAATAAACCACTTTTTTTTTTTTTTTTTTTTTTACTACATTTTGTAAACCGTCCATGAAAACTTTATTTATTTATTTTTTTTTTTAGATCAATTAAAATGCATTAAAAACTATGTAACACACACAAAAAAAATAAACCACTTTTTTTTTTTTTTTTTTTTTACTACATTTTGTAAACCGTCCATGAAAACTTTATTTATTTATTTTTTTTTTTTAGATCAATTAAAATGCATTAAAAACTATGTAACACACACAAAAAAAATAAACCACTTTTTTTTCTTTTTTTTTTTTTTTTTTTTTACTACATTTTGTAAACCGTCCATGAAAACTTTATTTATTTATTTTTTTTTTTAGATCAATTAAAATGCATTAAAAACTATGTAACACACACAAAAAAAATAAACCACTTTTTTTTCTTTTCTTTTTTTTTTTTTTTACTACATTTTGTAAACCGTCCATGAAAACTTTATTTATTTATTTTTTTTTTTAGATCAATTAAAATGCATTAAAAACTATGTAACACACACAAAAAAAATAAACCACTTTTTTTTCTTTTCTTTTTTTTTTTTTTTACTACATTTTGTAAACCGTCCATGAAAACTTTATTTATTTATTTTTTTTTTTAGATCAATTAAAATGCATTAAAAACTATGTAACACACACAAAAAAAATAAACCACTTTTTTTTCTTTTCTTTTTTTTTTTTTTACTACATTTTGTAAACCGTCCATGAAAACTTTATTTATTTATTTTTTTTTTTTAGATCAATTAAAATGCATTAAAAACTATGTAACACACACAAAAAAAATAAACCACTTTTTTTTTTTTTTTTTTTTTTTACTACATTTTGTAAACCGTCCATGAAAACTTTATTTATTTATTTATTTTTTTAGATCAATTAAAATGCATTAAAAACTATGTAACACACACAAAAAAAATAAACCACTTTTTTTTCTTTTCTTTTTTTTTTACTACATTTTGTAAACCGTCCATGAAAACTTTATTTATTTATTTTTTTTTTTAGATCAATTAAAATGCATTAAAAACTATGTAACACACACAAAAAAAATAAACCACTTTTTTTTTTTTTTTTTTTTTACTACATTTTGTAAACCGTCCATGAAAACTTTATTTATTTATTTATTTTTTTAGATCAATTAAAATGCATTAAAAACTATGTAACACACACAAAAAAAATAAACCACTTTTTTTTTTTTTTTTTTTTTTTACTACATTTTGTAAACCGTCCATGAAAACTTTATTTATTTATTTATTTTTTTAGATCAATTAAAATGCATTAAAAACTATGTAACACACACAAAAAAAATAAACCACTTTTTTTTTTTTTTTTTTTTTTTTACTACATTTTGTAAACCGTCCATGAAAACTTTATTTATTTATTTTTTTTTTTAGATCAATTAAAATGCATTAAAAACTATGTAACACACACAAAAAAAATAAACCACTTTTTTTTTTTTTTTTTTTTTTTTTTACTACATTTTGTAAACCGTCCATGAAAACTTTATTTATTTTTTTTTTTAGATCAATTAAAATGCATTAAAAACTATGTAACACACACAAAAAAAATAAACCACTTTTTTTTCTTTTCTTTTTTTTTTAAACTTTCTTATTTCAACTGGCCATTTAAAGATCCCTCCGCGATGTGGCAAGTCACTTAGCTACGTCCATTCGCACGCGAACGTATCATGTAAGAAAAACACTACCGGAGGTGGTGAAATGGCACAAAATAGTCCCAAGGTCTAGGGGTTCATACCATGCAAACGGTAAATTTGCGACGGGTTTGATTATCAGATTCGTTGTCAGCGACCTCGAATACCCCTAAAAAAAACACATGAGAGTGGTCGGTGTTCTGTTGTAGCGTAAGGTAATATTTACCAAATAAAGAAAAATGCTTGATTGCTTGGCTGACATACACGAGTGAGGCCCCCATAGCAAAATATGCATTGGCTCCGATGTTGAAAGCACAGGAGGCAAATTTAGTTGTACAAATATCCTCAAACCAGATAATCACTAAAAGGGACTCTTAAAGGTCAACACCGGTATCGAGCAAAAGTTTGTTTACATGTTTTACAAACTTTAAATGGGTAAAATATGATCACACAATTATTGAAAATGTGATCATGTGATTAAAATTTAATTTAGATTAACCATGTTGTGTAACAAATTAAAAGAATTAACCATGTTGTTTAACAAATTAAAAATTAACCATTGTGTCATTATCGAGGATGTCAATAGATTGAATAAGACATAACGACAGATCAGCTTCTATAAAAATGGCGTCTTTATTTACATCTGCCAAACATGAGTACACCGGTAAGGGGGCGTAACTCCAGCCGGTGAAAACTCTTGTTCAGTCCCTCATGCAACATCTTCCCTTTTCTCAATAATAAAAACAGAAGATAAAGACAAACAAAACAAAACAAAAAAAAAAAAAAAAAAAAAAACACAACAAAAAGTCTGATAAGAATTAAAACAGTCTACAAAACACAGTGATCTAGGCATTCCTTGGGCTGACTACCCTCCTACCTAACACGGATTATTCTGCCCTTTCACTTATGTTGTCAAATCCTTGAATCTCACAGGATCTCTTATTATTCTTCCTGACCGTGACCTGAGGATGAAAGAACACCCACCGAAATTATTCAGGCATTCGATAAATACGCTATAGGGGAAACGAATGAGACCTACGAGCGTTACGTATTTCATTTTAGAAAGCAAGGAGGATCAGAGACTGTGGAATCCTTTATTACGGCACTTCGGACGTTAGTAAAAACGTGCAATTTTTATGACAATTGCGTTTCATCAGTACTCAGAGATCAGGTAGTGCTGGGAATACACAACCCCCAGACACAAGCTGAATTATTGAAAATAAGACAGTTAGACTTACAAAAACTATGTAACACACACAAAAAAAATAAACCACTTTTTTTTCTTTTCTTTTTTTTTTTTTTACTACATTTTGTAAACCGTCCATGAAAACTTTATTTATTTATTTTTTTTTTTAGATCAATTAAAATGCATTAAAAACTATGTAACACACACAAAAAAAATAAACCACTTTTTTTTCTTTTCTTTTTTTTTTTTTTTACTACATTTTGTAAACCGTCCATGAAAACTTTATTTATTTATTTTTTTTTTTAGATCAATTAAAATGCATTAAAAACTATGTAACACACACAAAAAAAATAAACCACTTTTTTTTCTTTTCTTTTTTTTTTTTTTTACTACATTTTGTAAACCGTCCATGAAAACTTTATTTATTTATTTTTTTTTTTAGATCAATTAAAATGCATTAAAAACTATGTAACACACACAAAAAAAATAAACCACTTTTTTTTCTTTTCTTTTTTTTTTTTTACTACATTTTGTAAACCGTCCATGAAAACTTTATTTATTTTTTTTTTTTTTTAGATCAATTAAAATGCATTAAAAACTATGTAACACACACAAAAAAAATAAACCACTTTTTTTTCTTTTCTTTTTTTTTTTTTTTACTACATTTTGTAAACCGTCCATGAAAACTTTATTTATTTTTTTTTTTTTAGATCAATTAAAATGCATTAAAAACTATGTAACACACACAAAAAAAATAAACCACTTTTTTTTCTTTTCTTTTTTTTTTTTTTTACTACATTTTGTAAACCGTCCATGAAAACTTTATTTATTTATTTTTTTTTTTAGATCAATTAAAATGCATTAAAAACTATGTAACACACACAAAAAAAATAAACCACTTTTTTTTCTTTTCTTTTTTTTTTTTTTACTACATTTTGTAAACCGTCCATGAAAACTTTATTTATTTTTTTTTTTTTTTAGATCAATTAAAATGCATTAAAAACTATGTAACACACACAAAAAAAATAAACCACTTTTTTTTCTTTTCTTTTTTTTTTTTTACTACATTTTGTAAACCGTCCATGAAAACTTTATTTATTTATTTTTTTTTTTAGATCAATTAAAATGCATTAAAAACTATGTAACACACACAAAAAAAATAAACCACTTTTTTTTTTTTTTTTTTTTTTTTTTACTACATTTTGTAAACCGTCCATGAAAACTTTATTTATTTATTTTTTTTTTTTAGATCAATTAAAATGCATTAAAAACTATGTAACACACACAAAAAAAATAAACCACTTTTTTTTTTTTTTTTTTTTTTTACTACATTTTGTAAACCGTCCATGAAAACTTTATTTATTTATTTTTTTTTTTAGATCAATTAAAATGCATTAAAAACTATGTAACACACACAAAAAAATAAACCACTTTTTTTTTTTTTTTTTTTTTTTTACTACATTTTGTAAACCGTCCATGAAAACTTTATTTATTTTTTTTTTTTTTTAGATCAATTAAAATGCATTAAAAACTATGTAACACACACAAAAAAAATAAACCACTTTTTTTTCTTTTTTTTTTTTACTACATTTTGTAAACCGTCCATGAAAACTTTATTTATTTATTTTTTTTTTTTAGATCAATTAAAATGCATTAAAAACTATGTAACACACACAAAAAAAATAAACCACTTTTTTTTCTTTTTTTTTTTTTTTTTTTTACTACATTTTGTAAACCGTCCATGAAAACTTTATTTATTTATTTTTTTTTTTAGATCAATTAAAATGCATTAAAAACTATGTAACACACACAAAAAAAATAAACCACTTTTTTTTCTTTTCTTTTTTTTTTTTTTACTACATTTTGTAAACCGTCCATGAAAACTTTATTTATTTATTTTTTTTTTTAGATCAATTAAAATGCATTAAAAACTATGTAACACACACAAAAAAAATAAACCACTTTTTTTTCTTTTCTTTTTTTTTTTTTTTACTACATTTTGTAAACCGTCCATGAAAACTTTATTTATTTTTTTTTTTTTTTAGATCAATTAAAATGCATTAAAAACTATGTAACACACACAAAAAAAATAAACCACTTTTTTTTCTTTTCTTTTTTTTTTTTTTTACTACATTTTGTAAACCGTCCATGAAAACTTTATTTATTTATTTTTTTTTTTAGATCAATTAAAATGCATTAAAAACTATGTAACACACACAAAAAAAATAAACCACTTTTTTTTTTTTTTTTTTTTTTTACTACATTTTGTAAACCGTCCATGAAAACTTTATTTATTTATTTATTTTTTTAGATCAATTAAAATGCATTAAAAACTATGTAACACACACAAAAAAAATAAACCACTTTTTTTTTTTTTTTTTTTTTTTACTACATTTTGTAAACCGTCCATGAAAACTTTATTTATTTATTTTTTTTTTTAGATCAATTAAAATGCATTAAAAACTATGTAACACACACAAAAAAAATAAACCACTTTTTTTTCTTTTCTTTTTTTTTAAACTTTCTTATTTCAAATGGCCGCTTAAAGTCACTTAGCTACGTCCATTCGCACGCGAACGTATCATGTAAGAAAAACACTACCGGAGGTGGTGAAATGGCACAAAATAGTCCCAAGGTCTAGGGGTTCATACCATGCAAACGGTAAATTTGCGACGGGTTTGATTATCAGATTCGTTGTCAGCGACCTCGAATACCCCTAAAAAAAAAACACATGAGAGTGGTCGGTGTTCTGTTGTAGCGTAAGGTAATATTTACCAAATAAAGAAAAATGCTTGATTGCTTGGCTGACGTACACGAGTGAGGCCCCCATAGCAAAATATGCATTGGCTCCGATGTTGAAAGCACAGGAGGCAAATTTAGTTGTACAAATATCCTCAAACCAGATAATCACTAAAAGGGACTCTTAAAGGTCAACACCGGTATCGAGCAAAAGTTTGTTTACATGTTTTACAAACTTTAAATGGGTAAAATATGATCACACAATTATTGAAAATGTGATCATGTGATTAAAATTTAATTTAGATTAACCATGTTGTTTAACAAATTAAAAGAATTAACCATGTTGTTTAACAAATTAAAAATTAACCATTGTGTCATTATCGAGGATGTCAATAGATTGAATAAGACATAACGACAGATCAGCTTCTATAAAAATGGCGTCTTTATTTACATCTGCCAAACATGAGTACACCGGTAAGGGGGCGTAACTCCAGCCGGTGAAAACTCTTGTTCAGTCCCTCATGCAACATCTTCCCTTTTCTCAATAATAAAAACAGAAGATAAAGACAAACAAAACAAAACAAAAAAACAAAAAAAAAAAAACACAACAAAAAGTCTGATAAGAATTAAAACAGTCTACAAAACACAGCGATCTAGGCATTCCTTGGGCTGACTACCCTCCTACCTAACACGGATTATTCTGCCGTTTCACTTATGTTGTGAAATCCTTGAATCTCACAGGATCTCTTATTATTCTTCCTGACCGTGACCTGAGGATGAAAGAACACCCACCGAAATTATTCAGGCATTCGATAAATACACTATAGGGGAAACGAATGAGACCTACGAGCGTTACGTATTTCATTCTAGAAAGCAAGGAGGATCAGAGACTGTGGAATCCTTTATTACGGCACTTCGGACGTTAGTAAAAACGTGCAATTTTTATGACAATTGCGTTTCATCAGTACTCAGAGATCAGGTAGTGCTGGGAATACACAACCCCCAGATACAAGCTGAATTATTGAAAATAAGACAGTTAGACTTACAAAAATGTATTGACATTTGTAAGCTGTCTGAAAATGCCACGGTCCAGTCCAAAATCCTAAGGTCTGAAGGAGTGAATAAGTTTGATTTTAAACCGAGGAGAAAGACATCGGCACAAACTGACAGAGATTGCTGGACGTGTGCACTGCGGCATGGACCGAGAAAAGAGTTATGTCCTGCATTTGGCAAGACCTGTTATCAATGTAATGGGAAAAACCACTTTGCCGCGAAATGCAAAGTATCAAGGAAAAAGAAGGTGCAGGCTGTCAAAACCCAATATGAGGACCAGGAAAACGACAGTAGTAGTTCAGACTATGGACAGGTAGACAACATAACGATTAAGGAAAAGGTGAATGCTGTGAGTCAAGAGGTGATAAAGGCGGAAATGATGGTGAAAGGAAAACCAATTGCTTTTCAGCTCGATAGTGGAGCGTCCGTGAACATATTGAATGTGAAACACGTGATTGGAAAAACACTGGAACATTCAAATAAGACCCTTGTCATGTGGAATGGAGCAGAAGTGAAGCCGTTAGGAGAGTGTCGAGTTAAAATGATAAACCCCAAAACTGGACAGAAATATGCAGTTAAGTTTGTCATTGTGAAAGAGGATTTCCATCCCTTATTGGGAGCAAATGCAATCCAGAAAATGGAACTCGTCACAATCAATAACGACAAATTCGAAATGGTCGCCAAAGTTTCCCAAATGAATGAATCTAGCACCCAGTACTTGGACAGCATTATCAATGACTTCAGAGATGTATTCAAGGAAGAATTTGGTCAATTACCAGGAGAGGTACATTTGCAGGTGGATCCAGGAGTAACACCAAATGTTGCAGCAACATGGAGAATACCAGTGGCACTTAAAGACAAGCTAAAAGTCGAGTTAGAAAAACTGGTTAAGAAGAATGTTATTGAACCAGTCTAATATAATCAGATGTTTATTCAAGTTTTCAATGGCGGCTTCTAACACTCCTACGGTAGCATCTGCCATCGTATGCATCCAAGAACAATATCTACTGTAAAATTAAACCAAAATTTGGTGCTTATGCGTTTTTGATACCACGCTAATTTTAAATAGTTTTTTCAGGTTAAATTAAAGTTTCACAGTATCCTTCTTTTTTTTTTAACCGTAATGTGTAAGCACAGACCAAAATATCCTTCCCCATGTTAAGAATGGCTTTCAAAATAATAACATTGTTATTTCAACAAAGTAACAAAAAAACACATAAGTACCCAAAATTTTATTTTTATTGTTCCATGTTTTTAATGCTAAATTCTAAAATATGTTACATTATTTTTAAATTTGTTAAACACCGTGGTTAATTTAACTTAAATTTTAATCACATGATCTCATTTTCAATAATTATGTACTTTGTGTGAGCCTTTTCTAGTCTCACACAAAAACACACATTCATATTTCAAGCTATGTCATATACATACGTGCACACAAACATACGCGCGCACGTCCACACACATACATATATATTCACGTTCGCGTACATACACTCACATTCACGTGCATATACACACACGCTAACACACACATATGTACTCACACACACGCACACATGGACGACGTCACTTCCGCTTTCTAAGGAAATATACACATGCACAAAAGACCACCAGAAACGAGTATAAAACAAAGAGACAAGCTGTTTCTAACTCTTTTAGGCCGAGCTTTCGAGCCAGTCGGTCTTCGGACTGACCGCGTGCGTCACGCCCACTTACTACTATGTATGGGGCATGAGCTAACAGACCGTATGTACGCCTTCTCACTCTTTCTCTCTCTATCCACTACTGGTCACTGAGAACACCACCGCGTAGCTGACTGCTAACATGGCGTACAGCTTAACCTCTATCCTCATCTTTGTCTACACTGTTGCAATATTTGGGATGTATAATGGGGTATGATCCCACACAGTTGGACGATTCTATTTATAAACGATGCTGCTAAGAACTGACGAATCAAATTAATTCATGTTCTGCTACCAACCAATCAGAAACCAGAATTGCTTCATAAATATTAAACGTTTTCTGGAGCAATTTCACATGTTCTTTCCCGGGTTTCGACACGGTAACAATATTTTGTTCTGTGGAATTGTCTACTACAAACAAGTCACCTCCCAGGACTTGTGTGTAACAGCGAACCATCTGAAACTGTTCTGAAACTCAAAATGGCTTACACTTCTAGACTATCATTCTCATTTCCACTACGTTACTCATTTCTCTTCCCACGCGCGAACAAACGATAGTGACCCGAACTTGAGATGAAAACACATTTCCTTTTCTTGCTACGACACCAGTCCCGCAATGAACATTGGTTACATACGCGCGGACATGAACACATGTTATAACTAAAACGTTCATTCTTTCAACAGCAAATAAACAACGTTTATCTTATCCAACACCGGAGTCTTCATTTCCATACGTTCCATTCTTCCTACAATCTGGTGACCCCGTTATTTTAAAATGAAATGGATGATTTTGAACGAAACACTCATACACACACAGACTATCTCTCTACAAAAATAAACCAGCAAACAACGAGAGACGCACGCCAAAAAAATACACTTTTCTTCTCACCAGTTAACAACGAGAGACGCACGGCAAACTAGACACGTGTGGTACCCTTTTCTTTCATTTGTTTCTTTCACGAAAGAAATTCCTGTTCGTTTAATTCAATTTAACATGTCGTTCGTTTCTTCGTCGAGACAATTCATGTTTCCTATTTCGCACCACCACCACAAAATGGTGACAACCAAAAGCGAGATGAACAAACATTGCCTCCTATTCCACGAGTCCACAACAAACTGGCGCCCGACTGACGCGAAAACGAACAAGCATGGCGACCCTACCTTTTTTTAAATTAATTGTTTTGAGCGAGACACACATTTTATTTGATAAATAAAAAAATGAACTTTTCAACAAGAAAACTGCTACCGACAAGGACTTCAACAAGCTACAATGATGAAACCCCTCGTCAGACTCGGCAAAAAAATGAACACGGAGCTGTCGACTTTCATACCGAATTTAAAGAAAAATTCGAGCTCGACAAACATTTTTCATGGTTTCCTGACATTACCCTGCAACAAACGCGAGGAGCAAATCACATAGGCCTATGCAATCCCCTCCCACACAGCAGACGCAACAACAAAGAAACAGGACATCCCTATCAACACATAGGAAGAAGTTGAATCAACAATATGAGTTGAGATGCACCACGCATACTGATAAACTCAAAACTTGGAAGTTTCGTTGACAGCCGGCAACCACGAACGAATACACAACAAACGCCCGTACAGACAATGTACACACACTACCGCAGACGCACATGTGAAGACAACGGCAACCAAACTCATCGTTCAACAAGAACAAACGCGCAACTAGCGCCAGTCCAAAGATGCACACATTACCGCAACTTACTTGCGAAGATACCGTCAACTGGACACACACACCGTCACCACGAAACAAAAAATTCACTTCTCTGTCCAAGCAACTCGTTGCACATGTCAGCACACAACAAAAAAAAACAAACAAACAAATGCCACCCTAAAAAAAGAGTAAACGCCTTTTCCACGCGTAAGTAAATACCCTTTTTTTACGAGCACACTTTGCTTTTGACGTTCTGTCCCTTTTTTTACGTTTTTCAAACAACCACACCAAAAAAAAAAAAAACCAGGACGAAAAATCAATTGTCGAAAACATTACTCACAAAAAAAAGAAATATATATATATATATATAAATATATATAGACTGCATATATTTTTTTCTTTTTTCCTAGGAAGGGCAGTATTGTGCGAGCCTTTTCTAGTCTCACACAAAAACACACATTCACATTTCAAGCTATGTCATATACATACGCGCACACAAACATACGCGCCCACGTCCACACACATACATATATATTCACGTTCGCGTACATACACTTGCATTCACGTGGATATACACACACGCTAACACACACGTATGTACTCACACACACGCACACATGGACGACGTCACTTCCGCTTTCTAAGGAAATATACACATGCGCAAAAGACCACCGGAAACGAGTATAAAACAAAGAGACAAGCTGTTTCTAACTCTTTTAGGCCGAGCTTTCGAGCCGGTCGGTCTTTGGACTGACCGCGTGCATCACGCCCATTTACTACTATGTATGGGGCACGAGCTAACAGACCGTATGTACACCTTGTCACTCTTTCTCTCTCTATCCACTACTGGTCCCTGAGAACACCACCGTGTAGCTGACTGCTAACATGGCGTACAGCTTAACCTCTATCCTCTTCTTTGTCTACACGCTGGACTATCATTCTCATTTCCACTGCAACACTCATTTCTCTTCTCACGTGTGAACAAACGATAGTGACCCGAACTTGAGATGAACACACATTTCCTTTTCTTGCTACAATACCAGTCATGCAACGAACATTGGTTACACACGCGCGGACATGAACACATGTTATAACTAAAACGTTCATTCTTTCAACAGCAAATAAAGGACGTTCTTATCCATCAATTGAGTCTTTGTTTCCTTCAATTGCATTCGTTTCATTATTTTCTTGTGGTGAGCTAGGATATTATACTCTGGTTCGCAACAACATATATTTTACCCATTTAAAGTTTGTGAAACATGTAAAAACAAAAAAACTTTCTGCTAAGATACCGGTGTCGACTTTTAATAGTCTCTTTTAGTGATTACCTGGTTTGAGGATATTTGTACAACTAAACGGCAAATCTGCCAGTAATATTTACCAAAATAATAATTTTTATTGGTACTTGTACAGTTTAGTCAAGACATTAAAAAAATGAAAATACCGAAAAAGTTTAAATTGTATGTATCCGTTATAGAACGAAGTTCTCCAAAAAAAAAATTTCACTTAATTTGATCAAGTGGTTTTTTACAGCGGAAAAACACGTTTTTATGAGAGCGTGTTGCAGGCAGCCATCTTGGATTAAAAAAAAAATTTGTTTGAATGTTTGAATTTTAGAAATGCCAAAGGGAGATAACTCCAGTTGAAGCGCAGACATCCCCTCCCCATCTTTAATACTAGCTTTTCTTCCTAAAAATCAAACATTTTGCTCGGTATCATGACAAATTGTTTTTTCACTGTAGAAAAAAAACAAAAAAACAAAAAAAAAAAAACTATTTGATGAAATTTTTTTTTGGAGAACTTCGTTCCATAACGGATACATACAATTTAAACTTTTTTTTCGATATTTTCATATTTTAATGTCTTGATTAAACTGTACAAGTACCATTGGTTATCCTGACGCTCCGCACTTCTTTATTTACCTTGGAAGTGACGTCACAAAAATCTTATAATACGGATGGCTACAATTGTAAAAATAATTTGTTTTATTTTTCTTTCATTTTGAGCTCCTTTTTTCTCCCGTTTGACTTTTTTTTTTAATTTTTTTTATCATTTCTTATTTTGAGTGGAGAATTTATTTTATTTTCATTTTGAGTTCTTTTTCCGATCCGACGTTACCTTTTATAGGTACTCCTGCACTTTACGACCCAAGCTATTTTTTAACGCTATTATTTAGAAACCTATTATTTTACATGGGGAAGGGAGGGTGTATTGTAACTATTCTGTACTTTCACCTAACAATTCAATTAAAAAAAAGGTAAATATGAAGAATTACTTACTCCACCCTCGAAAATTCCTTTAACATTACCACTCTTAAAGGTTTTCTAAATTTTCAAAACATCATCCCCCACCCGACCCCTCTCCACGGATCAAGTGCACCAGTACCTTTAATTGTTTACAAAAAAAAAAAAAAAATTATTTTGGTAAAATCCATTGAAAGCGGTCGGTGGTTCTATGAGAAAATAAAGCTGTGTACGCATTATAAATGTTTCTTTTCTGTGTCTTACGTTATACATTAGTAGATTAGGGGTCATTTCGAGTTAAAAGTTTATTTACTGCACTCATCTGGACTAGAGAAAATCATGATTTAAATGTGTGTGTCTCGTCTAAATAACTAACGATAATTCTCTGATATGGCCGACCAGACGGGTGATCAAAAAGTCAGATCGAGCGTAACCGCGTACCGGAAAACGAAATGAGATCAAATGAGGTCTCATTTCGTTTTCCGGTACGCGGCCTATTATTTAACATGAGGAAGGGAGGGTGTATTGTAACTATTCTGTACTTTCACCTAACAATTCAATTAAAAAAAAGGTAAATATGAAGAATTACTCCACCCTCGAAAATTCCTTTAACATTACCATTCTTACATGTTTTCGGGGTCGCTGAAAACGAAAATAACGTTTATAATTACGGAAAACGGGTAGTTTCCAAGATATGAAGAAATGTTAGTTTTAAAAAGTGGGGGATCACTTTTCTATAATAATTTAACGTAAAATGATCACCCAATTTGTGGCCAGGATTTTGGGGGGGGGGGCTTCCTTTCTACCATCGGAAAATTCTTTAAAATTACCTGTTTACATTTGGTGGGAAGCCCGGAAGCGGTGTAAAATAATAAACAGTTCTTCCGCTTGGTTAATGTCGGCACGTTACTTATGTTAAAACGGTTAATTAAACTGCATAAGCACCTGTTAAAAAACTATACAAGTAAAACAAATTATTTTTTACTTATTAACTGGTTTATTAATTGTAGAAAACAAAAACAAACGGGAGAAAAAAAGGACCTCAAAATGAAAGAAAAATAAAACAAATTATTTTTACAATTGTAGCCATCCGTATTATAAGATTTGTGTGACGTCACTTCCACGGTAAATAAAGAAGTGCGGAGCGTCAGGATAACCGTACCATTTTTACAATAAATAAATAAATAGACGATTCAGAAGCATAGGCAACCCTAAATGCGACCGTACCGGTGCAAGGTGTACTGTACGGGCCTTTGTAATGACATATGTTACGAAGGTCGTGACCGGTGTCAAGTGAAAACCTAGCCTCGATGTGAAAATGTTCCGATCATTAAACTGGACTTCCTGTTTTAGTTTCAAACAAATTAACATGGAAGAAATTTTGTGCAATTTTTGAAAAACGGTTTTATTATTTTATTTTTATTTTTTTAAATATGTTTTGCAGATTTATTTTAAATTAAAACCAGGAAGTCCGGTTTGGTAATCGGGACATTTTCACATCAGGCTAGGTTTTTGCGTAACACCGGTCTGGTCGTACTTATAATCGCCTGTGCTTGTGAATCGTTCATAAATAAATAAATAAATATGTATGTATATCGGCACGATTACGAAATCATTCGGTTTAATTTCTTCTTCAGAAAATTTTAATTTCTGCGAACCTACAGTTTGGTCGCCATCTTGAATTTTGACTATTTAACAGTCAACCCCTTCCTTTAAAACCCTTCATTCGAAAGAATATTGTGAATACGTAAGTATTACATGGAATTCTTTGTTTTATCATTTTTGTTTAAAAGATTTCAATGCAATTTTCGGTTGGTTTTACTATACACATAGATTCGAAAAAGTTGTCAAAAAACAAATACACAACAAATAAATGTTACCAAAGGCAAGATAAGTTACTTTTCTACCTAACTGGATAATTTTTTAGTGTTTTTATTAAGGTAACATGTTTATTCGGCTCGAAAAAACATACAGTGTTTACCGATGCATTCGAAAATTTAAAATGTCGCCAGACTCTCTGTTGAACATGGGAAGTTTGGGAAAATGAGTTAAAAATAAAAAACTATACACAATACTGTTAAAACCCCATCAAATATATATCAGCTTATGTCCCGGTAACATATATTGAGCGAGTTTCTAACAGCATTTTGTATAGTTTTTTATTTTTAACTCATTTTCTCAAACTCATCGTGTTCAGTAGAGAGTTCGGCACCATTTAAAATTTTCCGATACATCGGTAAACACTGTATGTTTTTAGAACTGTATAAACATTTTACATTAAATAAAAACGCTAGAAAATTATCCAGTTAGGTAGAAAAGTAACTTATCTTGCCTTTGATAACAATTATTTGTTATATATTTGATTTTTGACAACTTTTTAAAATCTGTGTAAACCAGTAATTTTTAAAAAATATAACGCTTTATTCTAAGATTTAAAAAAATCGGTAAATTTTTACTTGCTTTCACCTTAACAAACACTTTGAAAATAACGACGTTTATAAGTTTTAGAGTATGCTGAAGACGTAAATCATATTTTAATTTGTTGCAAACAATTAGTTTTCCGCATATTCACCAATATAATTCTTTGCGTTATCAGTAGTGACCATTTTTGGTATGTGCAAGCGCACGTGTTTTTGACTCACACGCTTGCGCATACAAAAATGGCTACCACTGATAACATAAAGAATTATATTGCTTAATATCCAGAAAACTACTTGCTTGCGGAAAATTTAAATGCGATATTCGTTTTCAGCATACTCAAGAACCTATAAACGTCTTATTTTTAAATGTGATTGCTAAGCTGGAAAGTAAGTAAAAGAAAAATTACGAAATAATCGATTTTAAGCGAATGCATTTAAATGGCGTTTAATAGGGTTTGTTTTACAGTGGACATTAAACCGAAAAAGTGATAAAAATAACAAATATATAACCAATAAATGTTACCAAAGTGAGGATAAGTTACTTTTCTACCTACCTGGATAAGTTTTTAGTGTTTTAACTGATATAAATGTGTGTTTGAAGTGCGAAACGCAAGTAGTGTTGAGCGCTTAAATTAAAACGAAAGCAAAGATGTTGCCATGATGCTCGCATCTTTGGAGTCCTAAAAATCACTTAAAAACTGGAAAATAAATAAAAAATAATGACAGAAATCCACTAAATAAATGTCATGGCGATATTTATTTACTGTTATTTTAAATATTTTTTGAGTTTTTAGTGATTCTCGGGACTCAAAAAGAAAGCTCATCATGTCGATATCTTTGGTTTCATTTAAACTTAAGCGCTCCTTTTGAGTCCAAAAAATCACTCAAAAATTTTAAAAAAAAGAAAGGAAGATCAATCAAAATACTGACAAAAATGCTATCAAAGGCAACTGGATATATTTTTTGTGTTTTTATTCAATGTAACATATTTATTCAGCTCGAAAAACATACAGTGTTTACCGATGTATTCGAAAAATGCCACCCGTTGTTTACAAAGCCATTTGCCGGAAGTGACGTTTTTTTTTTATATAAGTTTTATTCAAACAGGCTTTATTTGAACTTAATGGACTTTTTTTTGTATTTATTAACTGTTTTATTCTTTATGGACTCTTTTTCGAACATCGAAATTTTAAAATTAGTTTTATTTAAAAAAAAAAAAAAAAAGACGGTGTTGTTTTTTTAATTGAATTCTACACTTTTTCAACAAACTGTTACAGACAGAGTTTTGGCTCCAGTTATCAAATCACTTTGTCAGTCTCCAAGTACTTGAACCCACTGAGTGCTCAGCTGAAGACCCGTGGCAGTCATTTAAAACCAACATTAACAAACTTGATATCTAACATTAGTAGATTATATTTCAACAGTGCTCTAGAAGTGTAAGCCATTTTGAGTTTCAGAACAGTTTCAGATGGTTCGCTGTTACACACAAGTCCTGGGAGGTGACTTGTTTGTGGTAGACAGTGCCATAGAACAAAATATTCTTACCGTGTCGAAATCCGGGAAAGAACATGTGAAATTGCTCCAGAAAACGTTTAATATTTATGAAACAATTCTGGTTTCTGATTGGTTGGTAGCAGAACATGAATTAATTTGATTCGTCAGTTCTTAGCAGCATCGTTTATAAATAGAACTGTCCGACTGTGTGGGATCATACCCCATTATACAACCAAAATATTGCAACAAGTGCTGTGACGAATACTTGGTTGTTGTTAATTGTGTATAAGGATGAATAAAATATTTGATTCTTTTTTTTTTTTTTTTCAGGTAATTATGGGCACCCAAATGAAAATAAACATCCCCACTACCGTGGAAAGTTAAGTTAATCAAACTCGTTTTATTGTCTAAAAAAAAATGCAAACATCTGATGGAGGGTCGTCCTTTTTTTGTGAAGAGAGTGCATCTCAAAAACCATCTTTGCCAAAAAACAGACGATCAAAACGAGGCGGCGATAAACCATATTCCTGTGCGATCTGTGAGACGGTTTTCTCAAAATATTCTCGTTTGGAAATCCACACACGCATGCACAGTGGCGAGAAGCCGTTTTCGTGCAGCGTCTGCGAGGCATCGTTCGCTGAGAAATCGAAACTGAAACGGCACATTCGGACACACACGGGCGAAAAGCCGCACGAGTGCAACATCTGCGATGCCGCGTTCTCGGAGAATTCCAATCTGAAGACGCACATGCGCATTCACAGCGGGGAAAAACCATATCGCTGTGACGTCTGCGACATCACGTTCGTGCGGCACAAAGAGCTGAAAAAACACCTGCAGATTCACACAGCTGAGAAGCCGTTTGCGTGTCTGTTTTGCGGATTGGAATGTGCCGAAAGCGAAAGTCTTAAAACGCATATGCAGACGCACACAGATATGGAGAAGCCGTACAGTTGTCAGATTTGCGGAGCTTCGTTTGCACATAATTATCTAAATCAACATATGCGCATTCATGCGAAACGGAAATCTACAGAAGAAAAAGAGGAGATTCAATGAATGTTTCGGAAACAACAATACAACTATAATTGAATACCAATCTAGACACTCTTCATGCAGTACACACTGTAAAACATACCATATCCATGTTTCTTTGTGGATTGGAAGGTTCCAATCTAGACACTGTACAAACATACCCAATGGACCAAATGCAAGAGAAATTCATACAGAAGAAAAAGAGGAGATTCAATGAATTCGTATCAGAACCAACAATACAACTATAATTGAATACCAATCTAGACGCTATACATGCAATGGACACTGTAAAAAATACCATATCCATGTTTCTTTGTGGATTGGAAGGTTCCAATCTAGACACTGTACAAACATACCCAATGGACCAAGTGCAAGAGAAATTCCTACAGAAGAAAAAGAGGAGATTCAATGAATTCGTATCAGAACCAACAATACAACTATAATTGAATACCAATCTAGACGCTATACATGCAATGGACACTGTAAAAAATACCTAATGTATGTTTCTTTTGTGGATTGGTTCCAATCTAGACACTGTACAAAAATACTCAATAGACCAAGTGCAAGAAAGATTCATACAAGAAGATAAAGAATAAGAAGGAAACCTGCGGAAAAAAGATATTCAATGAATTTGTATCAGAAACAACAATGCAACAATAATTGAAATGCCGTCTAGACTCCATCGCCAAACTTTCACAAGAAACACTCGTCTAGCTGTAACGTGAATGCAAACATAGTTAGAAATCCACGCAGAAGAGATGTTGCAAGCTTATCTCTGATGTATCGTTATTTTCATGGAAAGTGTTCAGCTGAGCTTCAATCTATGGTCCCCCTCACCAAACTTTCACAAGAAACACTCGTCTAGCTGTAAACACTATCAATAATTCCCCCCACTCTTTATCTGTGCCTAAACCTAAACGTAGATTCCATGAACAAAGCTTCTTTCTTAGAACTGCACGCCTGTGGAATTGTCTTCCGTTTTCCTGCTTCCCAGCTGACTACAATATGGTGGTCTTCAAGTCTAACGTAAATAAGTTCTTGATGAGCCGTTCCATATAAGTTATCAAATTAACCGAATTTTTATTACTAATGATTACTATATTGTCCAATTTCTACTGTACACTCTTTAACCCTTATCCTCGAGTGACCTCTTGGCCTTGATAATGTGGTGATGCCTATGTAAAAAAAAAAAAAATCTATAATATAAATCTCAACTGTCTGTTTAAATGTATGTTTGTATGTCTGCCTAAAACTTTCGACAGAGGCGACGGATTTTCACAACATCAGTATCGTTTTGTAGCTCACCCCTTCGGACGACAAATATTGAAAAATTGGCTAAAAACATTAATTTTTTGCTGCTTTCTACAAGGAGGGGTTGCTTTTTTCGTTGATATTTTCAAAAGTCATCACGTCTTTTCACTTGACTAGCCTTAATTTAAACCTTCGCCACTTCCAGTTTTGCGATGGATGCGACGGCAAAAATGTCACATTTTTTGCACATTCTTTTCTTTCTTCACGGTACGGGTTTGAGCCTGCCTGCCTACTACCACTTTTTTTTTTTTTTTTTTTTTTTTTTCCATGACACACTTTCAAACACCCGGGCAATGCTAGACACCCAGACTAGTATGGTATAATTAAATGTATAAAAAACGTTTTTCTTTTGTGGATTAGAATGTTCTAATCTAGACACTGTATAAATATACCCAATGAACTAAGTGCAAGAGAGGTTCATACAAGAGAGAAAACTGCTGAAGAAAAAAACGAGATTCCATGAATTTTTATCAAAAACAACAACGCAATGATTGAATGCCAATCTCGACAATAAGCATGCAATACACACTGTCAAAAAACATTTTTCTTTTGTGGATTGGAATTGAATTCCAGTTTAAAACACGTTTGTGATTTTAGATTTGTGAAAGAAACTCAAAAAAAAACACAAGAAGAAACTTCAAATGATGTTAAAT
Source organism: Euprymna scolopes (assembly GCF_053919585.1). NCBI lineage: Eukaryota > Metazoa > Mollusca > Cephalopoda > Sepiida > Sepiolidae > Euprymna > Euprymna scolopes. Next base: position 89,695,041 of record NC_136527.1, on the reverse strand, counting down.
GGGAATGCAACAAGAATAATTGATTGACAATCCAGACACGATCTTCAGATCTCTTAACATAGATTTGTACGGACACTTTGACATTGGACATATATCCTCTATAACGTTAACCCTGATAAACTGTAAGAAAATAGAGAAATGAAATATAATTAAACGAACAGATTAAAAGAGACAATAAATTTTTATACAATCTTTACAAGAAGGAAGTGTGTGAAAAAAAAAAATTCAATGAATTTGTATCAAGATTAACAATGATGCAATAATCGAATTTCGCTATAATTAGTTACAACTTTTCAGAAAGTTTTATAAAAAATCCAAGACATCAATTTTTTTTTAATAAACACAAAAGTGTCAATTTTAGCCATTTTAACCCAAAGTTACCCCTAGAGGGGGTAACCGGAGTTTTCCTGAAAAATCCATTCTGTTACTTTTTTACTCATACCATGTTTAATGTTTGTGCAAAATTTTGATAAATTCCAAAGCATAGTTATTGAGAAAAGTGCGGACAGACGAACGAACAAGGGTGAATTAACAGGTCCACCCTCGTTTTGTCGGGGGACCAACAAGTGCACTTAAAGAGACATTTAGAATCTTAAAAAGATCTTCAGGTTGTAAAGCTTCTCTCTTAGAACTACACACCTGTGGAACTGTCTTCCGTTTTCCTGCTTTCCAGCTGACTACAATATGGTTGTCTTCAAGTCCAATGTAAACAAGTTCTTGATAAGCCGTTCACCTTAAGTTAACAAATTTACTGAATTTCCATTACTGACAATTACTATATTGTCCTTTTGACTACTGTACATTCTTTAACCCTCATCCTCGGTGGCCTCTGGGCCTTGATAAGTGGTGATACTTTGTAAAAGAAAAAAAAAAAGAAAAAAAAACGTATGTAATAGCTGAAACAGTATAGGGTAGTGTAACAATAATCGGATGCCAATCTAGACAATATACCTGTGGAAGGTGCAGCTAATCGAATGAAAATAATCTTAAGAAATCTGTTGTCAATTAAAGAAGGCAGTCAAGTCGTGAGTTCTTTTGTAATCGGTTTATCTGATAAAAGGTGCACATCGAAAGATTACAAAGTTTCTATCATCTTTACAAGATGGAAATCTGTGGGTGAAAAAAAAGACATTCAATGAATTTGTGTCACATATCAGAAACAAACAATGTGACTAATTTAAAATATCCAATGTAGACAATATACAAACACCTAAATGAGAATGCAACAACAATAATTGATTGACAATCTAGACACGATCCTCAGATCCTCAAAACGTTTTTTTATACATTTAATTATACGATACTAGCCTGGGTGTCTAGCATTGCCCGGGTGTTTGAAAGTGTTTCATGAAAAAAAAAAAAAAAAAAAAAAAAGTGGTAGTAGGCAGGCAGGCTCAAACCCGTACCGTGAAGAAAGAAAAGAATGTGCAAAAAATGTGACATTTTTGCCGTCGCATCCGTCGCAAAACTGGAAGTGGCGAAGGTTTAAATTAAGGCTAGTCAAGTGAGAAGAAGTGATGACTTTTGAAAATATAGATTTGTACAACCATTTGTGAATCTCTTAGGGCTTAATCTAGTTTCTATATAATAATTAATTCCCCCCCCATTACTTTTTTTTTATACATAAATATCCCCCCCCTACTTTTTCATCTCCGATTCATTGTTTTCCCCTCTTCTTTTTAAAACGTAATTAAACTCAATTTTGCTCTGTTGAGTGAGCTTCAAAACCGGTCAGCTGACACATTAATTTTATATTTTTTAATTTCACAATCTAAAATAATGTTTTCGAACAAGTTTAAATTTGGTCTTTACATAGCCATAATAAAATTTGGTACCCTGCAAAAAATATTTAAATTTAAATTTTCCAATGTAGACAATATACAAACACCAAAATGGGAATGCAACGACAATAATTGATTGACAATCTAGACACGATCCTCAGATCTCTTAACATAGATTTGTACGGACATTTTTACATTGGACATATATCCTCTATAACATTTACCCTCACAAACTATAAGAAACTAAATAGAGAAATGAAATATACCTAAACTAACAGATTAAAGAAGACAATAAATGTTTATACAATCTTTACAAGAAGGAAATCCACGGAAGAAGAATAAATTCCGTGAATTCGTATCAGGATTAACAATGATGCGATAATCAAATTCCGCTATAATTATTATATAGACAATATACAAACACCTAAATGAGAATGCAACGACAATAATTGATTGACAATCTAGACACGATCCTCAGATCTCTTAACATAGATTTGTACGGACATTTTGACATTGGACATATATCCTCTATAACGTTAACCCTGATAAGAAAATAAATAGAGAAATGAAATATAATTAAACTAACAGATTAAAAGAAAGGATAAAATGTTTATACAATCTTTACAAGAAGGAAATCCACGAAAGAAGAATAAATTCCATGAATTTGTATCGGAAACAACAATAATACAATAATTGAATTGCAATCTAGACGCTATACATGCAATACACACTGTAGAGAAACCATGTTTTTGTATAAACACCCAAGAGAAATCGAAGAGATTCAATGATTTTTCTATTTAAAACAATAATTGAATTCCACATTGACTGCATAATTATTTAAATCAACATATACCCAATGAACCAGGTGCAAGAGAGATTCAATTGTTGTGTATCTCATTGTACAGAATTGCAATAATTATTAAATGCCAGAAAGAAAACAAATCTTACGAAATCCATAAAAAGGGACAACGTCAATGCTTTGATATTGCATACCGGTTGTGATAGGAGAACCTGACATAATTAAGAAATTTTAAGAAACAAGGACTCAAGTTTGCCCAGCTGGGCAAACTTGAGTCCTTCTACCAGAAAAATATCCAGTAAATAAAACGTTGTTTAGTAAATCGCTATTTTTTTGGCATTTTTTTTTTTTTTGCATTTCCATACACCAAACATGGATATAAATATCACTAAAACATCCGCTGGGGCGTAAGCTTCATTTCGGTAACTAACTTGCCTGGGTGGGTTGCCTGTAGGCTGAGTGAGATAAACTGCGTCTCACACTCAGTAAATTGAAATTACTAAGGGAGATAATAATTCCGGTAAATACCAGAAAAATATCAAGTAAATAAAGCGTTGTTTAGTAAATCAGTATTGTTTTGCATTTCCATACACCAAACATGGATATAAATATCACTAAAACATCTGCTGTGTCATAAGCTTCATTTCAGTACCTTACTTGCCTGGGTGGGTTGCCTGTAGGCTGAGATAAACCGCGTCACACAGACCGACAGACATTAGGAAAATTCCATGGATTTCAGCCTTTTGGATTATTTTGGACCATCTTCCAATTACGCGATTTCCTTGTATTTTACTTGTGCAAATGGAAATTAAACTTACTTTCTTGAAGTTATATTTTTGGATTTTACCGTCATTGGATTATTTACCTTTCACCAGACTATCCATTCACGTGTAATCACCTTTTTCTTCACCATATTCCCTCTGCTTCACTTTTTTTGTTTTCAAGTAAGATCTTTGACTTATTTGTTGTTTCATCAAATACTTTTGCATTTAAAATCCAATCCCGCATTTTGCTAATTCCTATCCTCTGATGAGAAGGAAAGTATTTCTTCAAAACTCCGCGGATTAAGGACTATCCACTTATCAAGTGTTTCCTTTTCAGCTTAAATATCACTAAAACATAATTTAGAAGGGGGGAGGGGGGGTTAAAAACTGTATACATCTCCAAAAACAAAACGATAAACAGCAAAAAAAAAAAAAAATGAGATTAAAAAGATTCTTCATAAACAGTGGTAGATAAATTTTGATAAAATAGATTAATATATTTCTTGGCTGACATACACGAGTGAGGCCCCCATTGTTAAATACGCACTGACTATAATGTTGCACGCATCGCGTTGGAGGGAGCGTTTCGTGAAGAAGAAGAAGAAAATAAAAATTAAAAAAAAATAATAATAAATAATTAAAAAAATAAGGACTTTCCGCTTTTCGGATTATTTTATCATGATGTTTTTTTGCTTTTTTTGTTTTGCTTTTTTTTGTCGGATATTTTTTTTTTTTTAACCGGAGATCATAATTGTAGGTAATTAGGTACTTGTACAGTTTAATCAAGACATTAAAAAAATGAAAATCTCGAAAAAAAAAAAAAAAGTTATATTGTAAAAATGCGTTTTGGACTGAAGATCTCCGAAAAAAAAAAATTTCACTTAATTTGATCGGGTAGTTTTTTTGTTCTTTTTTTTACAGCGGAAAAACACGCTTTTTTTTTTTGCTTTTTTTTTTCCATAAGCATCATCACTTATCAAGGCCAAGAGGCCACTCGAGGATAAGTGTTAAAGAGTGTACAGTAGAAATTGGACAATATAGTAATCGTTAGTAATGGAAATTCGGTAAATTTGTTAACTTATATGGAACGGCTCATTAAAAACTTGTGTACATTAGACTTGAAGACAACCATATTGTAGTCAGATGGAAAGCACGAAAATGGAAGACAATTCCATAGGCGTTCAGTTCTAAGAAAGAAACTTTGTTCATGGAATCTACGTTTAGGTTTAGGCACAGATAAAGAGTAGGGAAAATTATTGATAGTGTTTTCTGCTAGACGGGTGTTTCTTGTGAAAGTTTGGTGAGGGAGAACCATAGATTGGAGCTCAGCCGCGTACTTGGCATGAAAATAATGATAAAGCAGAGACAAACTCTTTTGTGAGAAAGAGGTTGCAGGACAGAGAAAAGGACATCCCCTACGAGGCTGCGAAGTCTAGTTTGAACTCTATCAAGGCAGGATAAGTCCTTTCTAGCAGCTCTTGCCCAGATGTGGCAACAGTACTCCATCCTTGGACGTACCTGGCTCTTATATAGATAGAGAATTGCATCAGCAGTGAGATATCTACTGGATCGATAGAAGGATCCCACCATTTTTCCAGCAGCCTTGGCAACGGATTTAATGTATGTTGTTCCATTTAAGATCAGAAGTAAAGGTCAAGCCCAGAAGCTTGTCAAAACATAAGGCCTCCCCAAGACAAAAGCCATTCATTTCAATAGATGCCAGATGGGGATCAGAGCGTTGATGATGTAAAGATAAAAACTTATTCTTAGAAGCATTAAAAGTAACAAGCCACCTCTTTCCCCATTGTGTTACATGATAAGGGCTGTCCCCTTTCATGTAAGTATAAAAATAGAGAATTTAGTAATTTAGTTTAGAAATAGATTACGTGTGAGAATTTAAAAATGTAAAACAAACATTTGTTTAGAATATAGATAAATATTTCAAGGAAAGAATGTTAACTATCAAGTTTGTTATGAAATTTTAAATTGAAAGAATGCAGCTTATAAGATAATGTTTTTAACATATTGGAAAAATAGGTTACTGAGAAATAGGAAAAGTTTTGGACACGTATGTCCAAAACACGTGAAAGAAGGCACATGTTTTAACATGTGTATGACGTCACGGAAAATAGAAAGTTCTAGGAATAGAGAAAAACTTTAGTTAGAAGACAAACAGTCAGTAAGAAAACTCGGAGAGAGACAGTCAGGCGTCTAGGAAGCGAGACGTCACTTCAAGGAAAAATGTGAGACTTTGAATTCTTGATGATGGAATCACGGCCGTGTGAAGAATAAACCATCAAGTGTTTTTTTGTAAAGCTCGTCTTGTGTCTTATGATTCTTACCAAACGGTAAAGTCCAATTGTATTATATATTTGTGTTATATGTCTTTACATTCACGTCTCAACATCATCATGTCTACACAATGTCCGAACTGTCTGAACACTATATCCCTTCACTCTAAGAGCTCTCCTTCTCTTCCATTCTACATAATTTTACTATTACGCATAGATACACACACATATATATAAGTTTATTGAAAACATTGTATACTTAATTTAACAGGAGTTGTGGACAAAAAAAAAATTGACATTACTTTTATAAGAAAATGAAGGAACTGATTTCCTGATATTTTCTCTATGTCTCAGGATTTGTATACATTATTTCCTGATCTTTATTCATTTCCTTTGTTTATCTATGTAAATTTCTTCCCGTCATTTATCTATGTAAATTTCGTTTTCCGTTTGTTTATCATGCGTGGGTTCCTTCCCATCCTGCTTTTTTATTGCACTCTTTTCTATAAGCCGGCAGAGTTCAATTTATTTTGCAAGACATCTTAATGAGTTAAAGATAACAGGAGACATTAAGATTAAATTTTCGAAAATAGTCGACACATTTAAACAAACGATTTCAGAAGAACAACAGATTCGAACTAAGGAAAGAATGAACATTTAATATATAAGAATCTCTCCTAACATGAACAATATCTATCTAGTCTCTTACAACTTCTATCTCTCTCTCTCTCTCTCTCTCTCTCTCTCTTACTCTCTCTCTCTCTCTCTGAGTCTTACAACATCCCTCTCTAGAACTCTTACAACACATCTCTCACTAAGATACAGCATCACTTATAATAAGACTCTTCTAAGACTGCGCTTTTAATAAGACCCCCTATATAACAATTGTACCACTTGCTCAAGATCAGAGGAGAGAATCAGAGAGAACTTGGTCGTTTACAGTCTTAGATGTACTACCATAGATAGTAGTGTCATTAGCATAAATGTCTACGAATGATGTAAGGATGTGATTTGGAAGATCGTTAATGTAAATCAGGAAGAGAGTTAGACCCAGGATGAACCCCTGAGAGACTCCAGCATTAATACTGAGAGCTTCTGATTTCTGCCCATCAACTACTACTCTTATGAACCTATCAGATAGAAATCATTTAATAATTGAGAAGACATTTCCAGCTATACCATAGCTGGAGATCTTGTCAAATAAACCTTTATGCCATACCCTATCAAAGGACTTTGATATGTCAAGAGCAATTGCCCTAGAAAGGTAGCCTCCGTCGAGAGATTCACTAATCCTATGAGATATAACTGTAAGCACATCTGCTGTAGATCTAGCAGAACAGAAACCATATTGCGTGTCACTAAGGTTATTTTTGTTGAGATGGTTGATTACTTCTCTATTTAACACAGATTCCAGCAACTTACTCATGACGCACAGGAGACTTATTGGCCTGTACTGAGAGGGGGATGAACGATCACCTGAATTCTTAATACAGGGCATACTGATGAAATTTTCCAGGGAGATGGGAAGCTATTCTCCTTAAGACAATGTTTAAACAGTTTTGTAAGTATGGGTGCTAGTTCTGGTTGAAGTCTTTTGAGTACTATAATTGGAATACCGTCAGGGCCAGTTGCTTTACTGGAATCAAGGTTTTTGATTAGCTTGGCAACATCACGTACAGATATACGTATATCACATAGCGTGTTTTCTGATACAGGAGGAAATATTGGGGGTTGGCAGCCTTGATCGCAAAGGGTAGAATTAGCTGCGAAGTTCTTGACAAAGAGCCAGTTTCTTTACTGGAATCAATATTTTTGATTAGCTTGGCAACATCACATACAGATATTTGCAAAGAGTTTGGCTTTGTATGATGCTGACGAGATTACCTCAGGTCCATTGATGATAGTTGGGATAGAGCACACGCTTCTGTTCAGGATTCTGTTTGCAATTTGCCAAAACTGGTGGGAACCAAGCCGCTGCTCATCTACTTTTGACTTAACAGATTGAGCATGCAACTCTCTTGCGTTCTTTATTACTTTCTTACAATGGTTGCTGGCAGTCCTGAAAGCAGCTTCAGTCTCAGTACATCTATTACATTGGAAGCAATGGAAAATGTGATTTCTGTGCGCAATGGCAGCAGCACATTCTGGAGAGAACCATGGCTGGCTGTTAGGTTTTTGCTGGAATTTTTTCAAGGGTATGAAACGGCCTATACCTACAATTAACCATTTTGTCAGGTCTGATACTATAGAGGACACATCCTTTTTAAACATGGAACACAGAGGTAGATCTGATATAAATGTATGGAAGCTATCCCAGTCAGCCATAGAGTATCGATATACTGTATGATGGAGAGGTACATCATCATTTTTATCTTAACTGATACAACAGAGTAGTCGGAAGATCCAAGTGGAGACAGAACGAAAGCTGAACACAGTTCGGGGCAAGTTGTAAGAAAAAGGTCTAGGAGACTTGCATACTGGCCGTCAATATTGGGCACACGGGTGGGTTTGTGAACAATCTGAGTGAGGTCATAAGCAATGGAGAAATCATGACAGAACCTCCCCTCATCATCGGTCTTGTTTGAGTAATTTAACCATTCCACATTGTGAACATTAAAGTCTCCACAGACATGAATATTTGCTGAAGGATAAGCAGATAGGACTTGGTCAATTTTCTCAGATATGCTTTTAAAGATAGTAACTCTGCTATTGTGGGGGCGATAGAGAGCAAATATAAATGCAGTAGTTTGAGCAAGTGCAACCTGGAAGCACATATAGGGTAAGTTATGATCTTCCCTGGAGATGTCCCTCCCACATGGAAAGCTATCTTTAATATAGGCACATATTCCATGCCCATGGCGATCTTGGGGGTCAGATTTAGAAGTTAAGTTAGAGTATCCTGAAATTGCAAACTCATCTAGGGAAATAGCCTGGGGACTTATTACATTTCATTTTTATCTTAATTGATACAACAGAGTGGTCGGAAGATCCAAGAGGCGACAGAACAGAAACTGAACATAGTTCAGGGCAAGTTGTGAGAAAAAGGTCTAGTAGGCTCGCATACTGGCCGTCATTATCGGGCACACGGGTAGGTTCCTGAACAATCTGAGTGAGGTCATAGGCAATGGAGAAATCATGACAGAACCTCCCCTCATCATCGGTCTTGTTTGAGTGGGTCAACCATTCGACGTTGTGAACATTGAAGTCTCCACATACGTGAATGTTAGCTGAAGGATAAGTAGAAAGGACTTGGTCAATTTTCTCAGATATGCTTTGAAAGATAGTAACTCCGCTGTTGTGGGGGCGATAGAGAGTAAATATAAATGCAGTAGTGTGAGCTAAAGCAACCCGGAAGCACATATAGGGTAAGTTAGGATCTTCCCTGGAGATGTCCCTCCCACATGGAAAGCTATCTTTAATATAGGCACATATTCCATGCCCATGGCGATCTTGTGGGTCAGATTTAGAAGTTAAGTTAGAGTATCCCTTAATTACGAATTCACCTTGGGAAATAGTCTGTCCAATTCCAGTTTTGCTTAGAAATGTCTGGTTTAGTCTCCTGTAATTGGGTTTCAACCTCTGGAAGGTTAGAGGAGGAGACATGGTAGTGGGGGGTCTACTTTAGATGTTGGAGATCCAGATTTAATCGTGTATTTTTTATTGAAACTTTTCATGATGGAGTTTTGGGATTTGTGGACTAGAGAGAGAAAGTAAGAGAGAAATAGAAATGAAGAAATATTTTTTTTGTAGAACATGAAAAGGTAAAGCCGTAACAATTACCCACTAATATGACATCGAGAGGCCCCATCAGAGCTACTCACCAAATGGCAATACAGCAACCCCAGTACTTTGTACCTGCTAATAGGACAGCCTCCTTAGTGGTTTATCCAAGGATCGGGTCCCTGACTATTAGGCGGATAACGTCAGCCCAGATGAAACGTTTACCTCCAGCACCCTTATTAGTGACCTGGCTGCAAGGATAGACTTAGAAACAGAAAATTCTAGACATCTCTGGTGGCTGTTCACGCAAAATACTGCCAACCTAGAATACAGCTTTTTCTTCTCCTTTTGTCAGAAAAATCACTCATTAAAATATGAGGACTGAGTGACAACTAAAGAGAAGCGAGGGTAACAGGAGCTGCCGATAATGCATCCACAATGCATTGTCTACTCTCCATTAAAAAAAATATCAACTATATTGTACTTAATAAAAGTCCATTTGGCATGTTTAAGGGAAGGTATGGTGAAAGATTCCCCTCTCACTGACTGAAAATGAATATAATTGCCTAATCTGTTTGTGCTATCAACTTGGAAAATATAAACAACAATGTCTGAGCTCCAATCTCTGGTCCCCCCTCGCCAATCTTTCATGAAAAACACCCGTCTAGCTGAATCCACTGTGAAAAATTTCCCCCACTCTTTATCTGTGCCTAAATCAAAACGTGGATTCCATGAACAAAGCTTCTTTCTTAGAACTGCACGCCTGTGGAACTCTGTTCCGTCTGCCTGCTTCCCACCTGACTACAACTTGGATGTCTTCAAGTCCAACGTTAACAAATTCCTAATGAACCGCTCCCTTAAGTAAACACTTCACCAAATCTCCACACTAACGTAATGTACTTGCAATAACCCTTATCCCTGAGTGGCTTCCGGGCCTTGATAAGTGGTGACCACTGTGTAAAAAAACAAAAAAAACAAAAAAAAAACATTTATGGACAAGAAAAAAATCTATTATAAAGATATAAAACAATATATATCCCAAATGAACTTGCCAGATAGAATCGGCACATTTTTCCACAAGAAAACCTTTTATGAGAGCGCGTTGAAGTCAGCCATTTTGAAATTTATTGAACATGCCAAAGGGAGATAACTCAGTTTAAAGCGCCGACACTCCCTCCCCATCTTTATTACAAGCTTTTCTTCCTAAAAATCGAACCTTTTGCTCGGTATCATAACAAATTGTTTTTTCGTTGTAAAAAAAAAAATACTTGATCAAATTAAGTGAAATTTTTTTCGAAGAACATCGTTCCATAACGGATATGTACAATATAACTTTTTTTTTCGATTTTTTATTTTTATTATGTCTTGATTGAACTGTACAAGTAGCGGTAATTACTAACAGGAAAATTGGTGCAAGTCCAGATTAGCACTTCTGGTAATAAACAAAAATCTTTATCGTGTATGTACTTGTTACGGAATGAAGATGGTTGTCAAACCGAGTTTTCATTAAAATGTCGTCGGTGGTTTTTTTGTTTTTGTTTTGTTTTTTTTCTTGCCGAAAAACAGTGAAATTTTATTTGGTGGGAGTGCACTTATTGATCCACGCTATTTTTTTTAAAATAGCATTTTCACGTTTAATTACGACATCTGTTTTTATTAAATTGTTTGGTGAAAGTACAGAATAGGTACACAACACCCACCTGTCCCCATGTTAAGAATGGCTTTCTAGATTATAATTTCAGCACGAATCACTAAGTGCAAAACATTCTCATTGGTTCTGTAATTTCACAAGTACATATGAAATCCGTAGGGACCACTAAATGAATGTGAAGAATTGTGAAAAATAGACCGCATGTTTCCGTGACGTCAGACTTGTGTTAACTATACGAACTATGCAAAAGCAGAAGCGACTTAATGATTTTTTTAAACCTTTGTTTATATCTTCTTCAAACTGCAATTAATAATTAATTTTTGTTATAATTTTGTTAGGTTTTATGATTTACACAGTTTAATGATTAATAATATTATAAACATTTGTATATTAAATATGAAATACGGTTTTACTGAATGTTCATTTGGTTACCTACGGGGTTCCATATTTTGTTCGGTAAAAAGAGACAAACAAAATATGAGGGGTGCTACAAAATGCTTAATATTTGTGCAATAATATTTTCGAATTGGTTATAGTCTGGCGATAAAATAGCTGACAAGAGCCATGTTTATATAAAAACTTAATATTAAAAAAAAAATTAAACACAATTAAAAATCTATGTTGTAACGGAACATTTTGAAATAATGGAATTTTAATAGTTTTAATCTTTTAAAAATTAATTAATGTTTACGAAGTTTCCTTTTCTTGGCAATTCAGCTGATTATAGTATATATTTATTCGAAAAAATGCTATTTAAATAAAAAAAACATAATAATATTAAGTTTATATCAATTTTTTTAATTGCAACTTCAAGGTAAAAAAAAATATTTACTTATTTGAACTCTAATGTTTCATAATAAATATAAATTTCGATAGATTTAAATATATTTTGTTCGAATTTCGAAAAAATAAATATGGGGGGGGGGGGACACGAACTAACAAAATATTTCCCCTAGTATATTTTACAGAAACTGCATTTTATATGTAATTTCATTCTAAAATGGGTAAGTATCGAAAATTTCACGAAAATCTGAGCATTAGTTGATTTTTGCTAGATTTATTAAACACGGGTATGTTTTCACGTTCGAAATGCTTACTACACGGGAACGTTATTTTAAAGCGCCAATTATGTAAACACGATTTTCGTCTCGCAATTTCATTATTTTCGTTCGATGAAAAAAAATTTTTTTTTTAATTATTACTGGTTTATTTTGCCCTTCTTTTAAATGGTACAAAAGTTATATTGATAATATTAAGTTATAATAAAGTTACATCATTTTACATATAGGGAGGTATTCTCTATTGTATTTATTACAGGTGGGTGGGGGGGTATCGACTTTAAGTATCCCTAATGTGTTTGTGACCGGGTGAGGGGCGTATGGGTACAAGTTCCAAACATTTAAAAACAATTAGAAACACTTCAAATATTAGGGGAGGCACTTAAACCATTAAAAAAAACAAAACACGGTAACATAAGTGCATAAGCACCAGCACCATTGTTTCTTTTTTGTTGCTGTTGTTTGTTAAATCCGGCAAAAAACAAACAAACAAACAAACAAACAAACAAGCAAACAAAGACAAAACAAACACACATAACAAAATAATTCGAAAATCGCAAAGTTCAAGCCAAATTGATATTTTTATTTTGAATAAAAAATAATTATCAAAAAAAAACAAAAAAAAAACAGCAGTGTTCTCGTCGAGTAGGTTTTTTTTTTTTTATTCAAGAAAATAAAATTTCAGTTTTTCGATATGAGAAAAACAGCCGCAAAAAATATATATCCGGCCAAAACAAGAAACATATTACAAAATAATCCGAAAAGCGCAAAGTTTAAATTCTTTCCTTTTTTTTTTTTTTTTTTTTTTTCTCTCGGAGTAAAAACGGAACGCTCCCTGTAATACGCTGCGTACAATATTGTAGTCAGTGCATTTCACAATGGGGGCATCATCCCGGCATCACTCGTGTACGTCCAAGAAATTTATTAATTGCAAAAAATATTTCCATTTTTTTTTTTTTTTCTAATTTTGTAGAGAACTTCATTCCATAACAGGCACGTACATTATAGAGATTTTTATTTATCTTCGTTTTTTTTTTTTAATGTCATTGATAAATTGCATAAACGCCGAATATTCGTTTCTCCCCCCCCCCCCAACAAGGCACAGTGCCACTGCCGTTTTGAAGTAGAGGGCTACTATCAGGGACATAAGTTGCATGGATACTACGTAGGGAGTTGAGCAGCAAGATGTTTGTTCACATTACACTTGAACTTCTGCATGTCAGTACAGTTGGAAAAGCAGGCACCCGGAAAAGAGTTCCAAAGTCTAGCAGTTCTGGGGAAGAAACTATTGGAGTAGACCTAGGGATCTCTAGTGTGAAGGGGTGGGACTTCGCTTCTTATTTATTAAAACAAACTGGTGGAACTTTTTTCAGCAGGGATACGAAATTGGCTGCCACCGTTCACTTCCTGTAAACTATCACGGCGCCCGGCCCGAGTGAGTGAATATGCGTGATTGCCATTTTAAATTACGACCATTTCTTTGTACACGAGAAATCGTTAATTGATAAAAATTTCCGGTTGCGAATATGGAAAAGCGGTCACGAGGTCAACAAATTCAACAAGTGCGATATGAACTTCATTTGACCTCAGTTTTTTTTATTTTATTTTATTTATTTATTTTACTGGCATGTTAAAGGTGATAACTTATCTCAACGTTTTTTTAACGGGTTTCTATTACTGTACACATAGATTCGAAAAAGTTGTCAATATATATATATATATATATATATATATATATATATATATATATATATATATATATATATATAACAAATAAATGTTATCAAAGGCAAGATAATTTGGGTTTGTATTACTGTACACATAGATTCGAAAAAGTTGTCAAAAAACAAATATATAACAAATAAATGTTATCAAAGGCAAGAGAAGTTACTTTTCGACCAAACTGGATATATTTTTCGTGTTTTTATTCAATTTAACATGTTTATTCAGCTCGAAAACCATACAGTGTTTACCGATGTATTGGAAAATTCGAAATGGCGGCCGATTCTCTCTTTAACACGGTAAGTTTGGAAAAGGGTGTAATAAATAAAAAAAACTATACAAAATACTGTTAGAAACTCGCTCAATACATGTTACCGTGACATAGGTTGACATATATTCGGTGGGTTTTTAACAGTATTTTGTATATTTCTTTTATTTTTAACTCATTTTACCAAACTTACCGTGTCAAAGAGAGAGTCGGGCGCCATTTTTAACTTTCAACTACATCGGTAAACACTGTATGTTTTTCGAGCTGAATAAACATGTTACATTAAATAAAAACACTAAAAACATATCCAGTTAGGTAAAAAAAAAAAAAAAAGTAACTTTGATAACATTTATTTGTTATATATTTGTTTTTCACAACTTTTTCGAATCTATGCGTACAGTAATACAAACCCCTTTTAACAATTGAGTTTAACCGTGGCCTTCGTTATAAAGATGGCCGGCCAGCTGAAAAAATGACGTCATCGCCGAGGTCCCAACAAGCAAGATATGTGGAACTCTTAGACTGTCAATAATGAACAGTAATTTTTACAAACAGCGTTACAAAACTTCAAAATTGGATTAAAATAAAGAAATAAAGAAAGAACACGATTTATACTGAAACTCATCTAATATTAGTAATAAAAAAATAATAAAAAAAACACAAGTTATTTGTTTAAGTATATTATAAGCAATTGAATATTTCGTTGTATTATAGATTTTAAAGATTAGAATGCGTTCTTTAATTACTTATAAATTACATTTTAACAAGTGAAGGAACACGATTCGATTTGAAATAAACTTGAAGTTTATTTAATATAATTAAATGAAAATTATGCATGTAAGATTATGAATATTTGAAGCAGAACACAAGCAAAACATTTGATATGAGTTAAGACAATAAACAAATATTAAAATTAAACTTTTTTTTTAAAGCAAAATGAATATTTTTTAATCAAAATGAATATTTTTAAATCAAAATGAACCACAATATTTTTTTCAAAATCAAAAACAATATTTTTAATAAATTCATGAAATATTGCACAGTAAAAAAATTAACCTAAAGAAAAAATCATGTTTCTTATTTAAGATTATTTCACCACATAACAAAAATAACATGCAAAATCATTTTTTTATATCCATATTTTCAGTTTGTTAAAATACGTGGGTACACATAGATTCGAAAAAGTTGTCAAAAAACAAATATATAACAAATAAATGTTATCAAAGGCAAGATAAGTTACTTTTCTACCAAACTGGATATATTTTTCGTGTTTTTATTCAATGTAACATGTTTATTCAGCTCAAAAAAACATAGTGTTTACCGATGTATTCGAAAATTCCAGATGGCGTCTGATTCTCTCTTTAACACGGTAAGTTTGGGAAAAGGTGTTATAAATACAAAACCGGATAAAATACTGTTAAAACCTCGCTCAATATATGTTACCGTGACATAGGTTGACATATATTCGGCGGGTTTTTAATAGTATGTTGTATAGTTTTTTATTTATAACACCTTATCCCAAACTTACCGTGTTAAAGAGAGAATCAGACGCCATTTCGAATTTTCGAATACATCGGTAAACACTATGTTTTTCGAGCTGAATAAACATGTTACATTGAATAAAAACACGAAAAATATTTGGTAGAAAAGTAACTTCTCTTGCCTTTGATAACATTTATTTGTTATATATTTGTTTTTGACAACTTTTTCGAATCTATGTGTACAGTAATACAAACCCAATTACGTTAATGAAATGAATTGTACTGATTTACTATGCCTCCCCACGGGACAGAGTTAGACACCAGGGTCGTTTTTTAACGTGGAGAAAAGGTACAAAAATAAAAATTGTCTCAGTCGTGAAGGATTTCTCCTCCACCGAAAGAGAACAAGAAATAGAATGCAGCATCTGGAGAACAGATACTACACTTTGATCTGGTCCCGAAGGCCAAGACTGTTTAAGACCACGAGTGAACGCGCGTTTTTTTTTTTTTTTTTAGTTTAGTTTCATATATATATATATATATATATATATATATATATATATATATATATATATATATATATATACATATATATATATATATATATATATATATATATATATATATATATATATATATATATATATATATATATATATATATATATATAAAATAAGTATTTTTAAATTTTATCTTTCTAGCTTTAAAAAAAAGTTTAAAAATTTTATCAGCCGGCATAATTTATTTTTAAATATTGAAAAATTTCAGGAAAATTAATTTTTGTTAGATTTTTAAACGTGTGTCAACAGCTTAAAAAAATCGTGTTTTAAAGAGTCGATGTTGTCTCGCATTTTCATTAGTTTTGTATGCTGTAAAAATTTTTGGTACTGGTCGCGGTAAGAGTTCCCTGCCGAACACCCTCCAAAAACAACGATGTCTCCCGTTTCTCGCGCAGCCGCAAAGGACATGTTTTAGTTGCCATAGTAACAACACTTTTTATCGACATTGTTTTACTGTTTAAAGACAGTTACTACACATTTATTAATAATATCTCACTTTTAATCACTTTTATCGACTTTTTAAAACTTTTTTTTTACTCTTTTTAAATGACAACGTTAATGTTTATGAATATTGAAATAAAACATTATGTTTATGAATATTGAAATAAAACATTACTACACATTTATTAATAATATCTTTTTTTTTTTACTGTTGAAGCCATTCTTAACACGGGGAGGGTGTTTTGTACCTATTCTCTACTTTAACCTTACAATTGAATAAAAAAACATTAAACTTTAAGCTTAGAAATACGATTTAAAATATAGCGCGGATCATAAGTGCACTAGCACCCATTTTCTTATTAATAAATGTTTAGTAATTATTTTTCTTTTAATATTCATAAACAGTAAAAAACGTCGTCATTTAAAAAGAAAATGTTATTTAAAAAAGAAAATAACATTGATTAAACGTAAGTAAATTTATTATTCTATCATCATTTTGTGGTAAGTAAATTTCAAGAACCGCCGATAAGTTTCATAAAAGAAAAAGTCGATAAAAGTGACACAAACAGTAAAACAGTAAAAAAAATCAATTTTATTGAAAACTCCGCTATCGTTTATCAAGAATCTTTTTAATTTCATTTTTTGTTGGTTGCTTTTCGAAGGAGGTTTTATCCCCCCCCCCTCTCTCTCTAAATTATATATAAAAAGATATTAAAATTTATTATTTTCTTTTTAAAACCAAATCTCCCTCAGTAATTTCTTTAATTTTCTATTTTTTAACGATTATCAAGACCCCCTAAGATACCGGGCATTATTTCTCGTTCTCCCGTAACACTCGACCGACATGTTTTTTGTTTGTTTTCTGTTTTTTTTTTCTTTACCAAATAAACGATTCCAAATGAATTAAATAAACAACATAGTCGGCGAGGTAGAAAAATCGATTTTACCCTTTTATAAACAACAGTATATAAGTAAATTCTTTTTATATTAATATAAAAAAAATATATGCGGTCTCGTTTATGAACATAATAAACGCTTTTATTAAAAACACAAAAAAAACATTAAACAAGTAAAAATATTTTTTTAAAAATATTATGGGGGGGGGCTATAGTTTATTTTAAAAAACAATATCTCCTTCAAGAACCATCATAAAATGTGTTTTCAATCGATATTTATTCAATAAGGGACCAGTTTTCCTACCTAGCGAAAGGGGACGAGTTTTCCCGAGACGAGTTTTCCGGAGACGAGTTTTCCCGAGACGAGTTTTCCCGAGACGAGTTTTCCCGGGACGAGTTTTCCCGGCACCGAATTAAATTATAGTTACATCGTGTTAAATACAGGGGGGGGGGGAGCACGTTAAAACTTACTTTGCTGAATGGAGATGGTGTAAAATCTTTTTTTTTTTTACTGCATTATAATTCTTAATCTTTCGGAAATGAAAATACTGTGACTTTTTGGTCCTTTACGATAATTTCCTCAGCAAGTTGGAACGATGCACCATGAAGGCATTTTAATAAAAAAAGAAATATTACACTGACTTCAAGACGTTACGAATGCCTACCGGTGACTACCGGTGTCACCGGTATGGACTATCCGTGATGACGTCAGCAGATTAAATTATTTTTGCTCACCGGCCATCTTGTCTTTTAAGACGGTCTTGGTTTAACAGTGTTTTTTTTTTATCACAACATATTTTTAGATTTTTTTTTTTTGTATTTTTTTTACTTTAACTACAATTCACCGTTTTTTTACTTTAACTACAATTCACCGTTAAATTGACGGCTTTTATGTTTTTTTTTCGGATATGCTGGAAACGAATGTCACATTTAAATTTGGAACAAAAAAGTAGTTTTCTTATTCAATGTAATCCCTTATGTTTTCATTGGCAGCCATGTTTTTTTCCAGATGAACAAGTACTAAAGTGCGTGTGTGTTACAAAACACCTCCTCCTGTTTATGTTAAGAATGGAGACGACCACTAAAATTCATTAAGTAACATTGGAAAAAAAATGGCTTAATATCTGGAAAACTACTTGTTTGCCCCAAATTTGAATGTGATATTTGTTTTCAGCATACCGAAAACCTATTATAGTCGTTATTTTAAAGGTGAGTGTTCGATTTGCAGTTAAAGTGAAATATTTACCGTATTTATATCAACAATTGGTTTTGTTTTACAATAGACCGAAGTACGGAAAACTGACAAAAACAAATAAATGTTACCAAAGGCAAGATAAAGCACTCTTCTATCTAGCTGAATAAGACTGCAATGTTTTAACTTACTTTAAAATGTTTATTCAGTTCGAAAAACAAGTAGTGTCTAGCGTTACGTGAGAACAAGAAAAAAATTGCCACAACTTTATCCTTACGTCTTTGAAGTCCCGATAATGGGTTAAAAATGAGAACAAAACAAAATGCTAATAGAAACTTACTCAATAAAAGCCATTGTGACAGTTATCGGGTGGGTTTCTACAGGTATTTTTTTCTCATTTTTATTTTTAAGTTATTATCGAGACTTCAAATAATGTCTTGAAAAGGGCCCCGATTTGACTCATACGAGTCAAATCGGGGCCCTTTTCAAGACATTATTTGTTTTTTGAACCAAATAAACGTTTTAAAATAAGTAAAAACGCTAAAACCTTATCTAAGTAGAAACGTAACATTTGCTTTTGGAGCATTTTTTCATGCGTTTGTCTCTTATAAAACAAGCCTGTAGGATGTCAAAATTGTACTGAAAAATAAAATAAAATAAAATATGCTCAATATCTTTGGTAGTAATATCAATCAAATATTAATTTCAATTTATTGTTAATGTCAATTAAATATTAATTTCAATTTATTGTTAATGTCAATTAAATATTAATGTCAATTTATTGTTAATATCAATTAAATATTAATTTCAATTTATTGTTAATGTCAATTAAATATTAATTTCAATTTATTGTTAATGTCAATTAAATATTAATTTCAATTTATTGTTAATGTCAATTAAATATTAATTTCAATTTATTGTTAATGTCAATTAAATATTAATGTCAATTTATTGTTAATATCAATTAAATATTAATTTCAATTTATTGTTAATGTCAATCAAATATTAATTTCAATTTATTGTTAATATCAATCAAATATTAATTTCAATTTATTGTTAATATCAATTAAATATTAATTTCAATTTATTGTTAATGTCAATTAAATATTAATTTCAATTTATTGTTAATGTCAATTAAATATTAATGTCAATTTATTGTTAATATCAATTAAATATTAATTTCAATTTATTGTTAATATCAATTAAATATTAATTTCAATTTATTGTTAATGTCAATTAAATATTAATTTCAATTTATTGTTAATGTCAATTAAATATTAATTTCAATTTATTGTTAATGTCAATTAAATATTAATGTCAATTTATTGTTAATATCAATTAAATATCAATTTCAATTTATTGTTAATGTCAATCAAATATTAATTTCAATTTATTGTTAATATCAATTAAATATTAATTTCAATTTATTGTTAATATCAATCAAATATTAATTTCAATTTATTGTTAATGTCAATTAAATATTAATTTCAATTTATTGTTAATGGCAATTAAATATCAATTTCAATTTATTGTTAATATCAATTAAATATTAATTTCAATTTATTGTTAATATCAATTAAATATTAATTTCAATTTATTGTTAATATCAATTAAATATTAATTTCAATTTATGGTTAATATCAATTAAATATTAATTTCAATTTATTGTTAATATCAATTAAATATTAATTTCAATTTATTGTTAATATCAATTAAATATTAATTTCAATTTATTGTTAATGTCAATTAAATATTAATTTCAATTTATTGTTAATGTCAATTAAATATTAATTTCAATTTATTGTTAATATCAATTAAATATTAATTTCAATTTATTGTTAATGTCAATTAAATATTAATTTCAATTTATTGTTAATGTCAATCAAATATTAATTTCAATTTATTGTTAATGTCAATTAAATATTAATTTCAATTTATTGTTAATGTCAATTAAATATTAATTTCAATTTATTGTTAATATCAATTAAATATTAATTTCAATTTATTGTTAATGTCAATTAAATATTAATTTCAATTTATTGTTAATGTCAATCAAATATTAATTTCAATTTATTGTTAATGTCAATTAAATATTAATTTCAATTTATTGTTAATGTCAATTAAATATTA
>NC_136527.1:89616787-89669287 GCF_053919585.1 Euprymna scolopes | reverse complement strand
GTCCTGGTGATACTGGATATTTTTGTCTTTGGTGCCACAATATGTTGAGACAGGTGTATGTGAATTAGTAAATTCTCTCTCCTTTGATCTTGAGCACGTGGTGCAATCGGGAAAGAGGTGGCTTGTTACTTTTAATGCATCTAAAACCAAGCTTCTATCTTTACATCATCAATGTTCTGATTCCCATCTGGCATCAATTGAAATAAATGGCTCTCGTCTTGGGGAGGCCTCATGTTTTGACAAGCTTCTGGGCTTGACCTTTACTCCTGATTTGAAATAGGACATGTACATTAAATACATTGCCAAGGCCGCTGGAAATATGGTGGGATCCTTCTATCGACCCAGTAGATATCTCACTGCTGATGCAATTCTCTATCTATATAAGAGCCAGGTACATCCAAGGATGGAGTACTGTTGCCACATCTGGGCAGGAGCTGCTAGAATGACTTATCCTGCCTTGATATAGTTCAAAATAGATTTGTAGCCTTGTAGGGGATGTCCTTGTCTCTTCCCTGCAACCTCTTTCTCACAGAAGAGATGTTGCGAGTTTGTCTGCTTTATCGTTATTTTTATGGCAAGTGCTCTACTGAGCTCCAATCTATGGTGCCTCCCCTCACCAAACTTTCACAAGAAACAACCATCTAGCAGAAACCACTATCAATAATTTCCCCCACTCTTTATCTGTGCCTAAACCTAAACATAGATTCCATAAACAAAGCTTCTTTCTTAGAACTGAACGCCTATGGAATTGTCTTCCGTTTTCCTGCTTTCCAACTGACTACAATATGGTTGCCTTCAAGTCTAATGTACACAAGTTTTGATGCGCCATTCCATATAAGTTAACAAATTTACCGAATTTCCATTACTAACGATTACTTTATTGTCCAATTGTCTACTGTACACTCATTAACTTTTATTTTAATTCGTATTTTTTTTTTTAGTTAAATAATAATTTGTTTTTAACATTTTTTTTTTTTAGTTAAATAATAATTTGTTTTGAACATTTTTTTTTTTTATATAATAGACAAATAATAAAATCAAACTTTTTTATAGAATTGTGACAGTAATTCTTTTTTGGCAAGTTTCATTCTGTCATAAAACTAACAGAAAAAAAAAACAAACTTATTTTTACATTTTTATCTAGCAAATAAACATAAAACTATATATGAAAAACCACGTTTATTATTTTTAAAATCAACCAACAAAGTTGAAGTCAATGTTTTCAATTGTAAAACAAAACTAATTCTTTTAATAAATTTCTGCTTGGCAAACCACTGAATTATTTTTTCCTAAAAAATAAAATTGAATAAAGTTTATTTTAACGAGAATGTTTATACATTTATCTAGCGAATAAATATTAAAATATATATGCAAAAAAACACGTTTATTATTTTAAAAAAAATTATGCAACAGGGATGAAGTTGGCTTTTTTTATTAAACAAAACTTCATCCCCATTGCATAATTTTGATTTAAAAAAAAAATAAACGTGTTTTTTTTTCATTTATATTTTTATTTATATTCGCTAGATAAATGTATAAACATTCTTGTAAAAATAAACTTTATTCAATTTTATTCTTTAGAAAAAATAATTCAGCGGAACACAAATTTATCAAACCAAAGTCAGTTTTATTTAAGAAAAAAGAAGCCAACTTATCCCCGTTGCAAAATTTTGATTTTTTTTTTAATAATAAACATGTTTTTTTTTTCCTATATAATTTTATGCTTATTCTTGTAAAAATAAACTTTATTCAATTTTATTCTTTAGAAAAAAAATAAATCATCAGTACACCACACGGAGATTTATCAAAAAAAAAAAGAGTTTTGTTTTACAATCGAAAACATTGACTTCAGCTCCGTTGTTGGATTGTAAAAATAATAAATGCCGTTTTTAATATATAATTTTATGTTTATTCCCGAGATAAAAATGTAAAAATCACTTTTTTCTGAAATTTGGTGCATGACTAGCAGTGTCAGAAATTTCGTGAAAATAGTGAATAATTCCACCCCATCTTTCCAAGCTTATAACTCCTCGAAAAATGTAATTCAAGCCCTAATTTTTTTTTTCAATTAAAGGAGTAAGGACCAAGGTTTTATTTAAAAAAAAAAACAAAACAAAACAATGTGTTTTTTTTTTTTAAAAAGGTTTTAAACTTCGGACTTTACAGGTAAATTTCTAAAAAACTGATTTTTTTTTTGTTTTAAATTTGAATATATTATTTATTGACCTTTTCTCTTCAATTTGTGATATATAAACCTATTAAACATAAATTAATTATTTACTTTTTAATAGACATTTCAAAATGAGAGGCGTAAATTATTCGACCCCCTATCTTTCTAAGCTTATAACTCCTCGAAAAATGTAATTCAAGCCCTAATTTTTTTTTCAATTAAAGGAGCAAGGACCAAGGTTTCATTAAAAAAAAAAAAAAGACAAAAAGAAACAATGTGTTCTTATAAAATAAGGTTTTAAACTTCGGACTTTACAGGTAAATTTCTAAAAAACTGATTTTTTTTTTGTTTTAAATTTGAATATATTATTTATTGACCTTTTCTCTTCAATTTGTGATATATAAAACTATTAAACATAAATTAATTATTTACTTTTTAAGAGAAAGTTGAAAATGGGGGGGGGGCGTGAAAATGGGGGGGCGTGAATTAAAAAAAAAAACGTTTATCTAAAATATTATATTCGGTTTATTGGAAAGAACATAAAATTTCACATTGACCCTGAAAATATCGTAAAAATAGAATCAATAGAAAAATTTTGATAGGTTTTTAAAATTTAAAAATATTGAGTTTAAAAATTGAAAAATATTGAGTTCGGAAAATTCATTACTGTTTTAAAAAAAAATAAAAATATTTTTATTACTTTTAAAACAACTGTAATAGTTTATTTTGGAAGTATAATCCATAAAGAAAATAAATAACCCACTTTTAACAGAGAAATTACGAGATTTTTATATTGTATTCGCAGTTTCGTGTTAGGGGTGTCAAAAATTCCTACAAAAATTCTGATACTGCTTGTGCATGACGTACATTTTGGCGTGCTGCTGTGCCAAATAAAAGAATTACCAGTACAACCCCACATATTTTATTTTTTCAGTGTCTACCAGATTATATAAATAAATAAATAATTATTTAAAAAAAATGAAAGAAAGTCAAGTTTTAAAGTTTCTCAGTTTCTAATGTAACGTTCTAATAAATCATAGCTACACGATATTTTAATTCGGATTTTTTTGTTAAATAATTTGTTTTTAACAATTTTTTTAAATCATAGACAAATAATAAAATAAAACATTTTTTATATAATTGGAATATTTTTTATATTTTGTAAATTATGAACAAATAAAAAAGTCAAACTTTTTTTTATATAATTGGAATATCTATGTATATATTTATAAAAGTGAACGTGCCTGTGTGTGTCTGTCTGTGTACATTTTCCTACGCAATAACTCTGTCAATTTTTAGTCTACAGACTCGAAATTTCATATACAGGGTATTGAGATTTGGGAAAATCTTTGTGGTCGGTTCGGCAAGAAATTTGGCTGTTAAGGGGTCAAAGTTCAACGATTTGACCTTTGAGAACTCTACCAAACTCCTCCGACAATTTTGTGTCTAAACACTTTAAATTTTAAATATAGGTTCTTTGGACATGGATCTAACTTAATAACTTGATTTGAGCCCAAAAAGTAAATGTCAAGGGGTCATGATAGGGTTTCAAACTTAAAAAAATTTGACCTCTGCGGTCTCTATCAAATTACTCAGACAATTTCTGGTCTAAATATGTGAAATTTTACATAAAGGGTATTTAGACATAGGGTAAGCTTTTTAATCGGTTTGGGTCGAAAAATTTTTAGTTACCAATATATAAATGTATGTATGTATGTATTTATGTATGTATGTATGTATGTATGTATGTATGTATGTATGCATGTCTGCCTAAAACTTTCGACAGAGGCGACGAATTTTACCATGATCAGTATCATTTTGAAGTTCGACCTTTCAGACGACAAATATCGAAAAATTGGCTAAAAACATTAATATCTTCACCTTCAACTGGGTACTTTTAAACAGGGGGGGGGTAATTCTTTTCCTCCTTCGCGGTATGGGTTCGAGCCTGCCTTCCTTCTGCCAATTTTTTTTTTTTTTTTACTCAACATGCACATAGAAACACCCTGGAAACGCCGGGCTGAAATGCTAGTTTTTTTATATTTTGTAAATTATCAACAAATAAAAAAAGTCAAACTTTTTTATATAATTGGAATATTTTTATATTTTGTAAATTATCAACAAATAAAAAAAGTCAAGCATTTTTATATAATTGGAATATTTTTATATTTTGTAAATTATCAACAAATAAAAAAAGTCAAGCATTTTTATATAATTGGAATATTTTTATATTTTGTAAATTATCAACAAATAAAAAAGTCAAACTTTTTCATATAATTGAAATATTTTTATATTTTGTAAATTACCAACAAATAAAAAAGTCAAACTTTTTTATATAATTGGAATATTTTTATATTTTGTAAATTGTCAACAAATAAAAAAAGTCAAACTTTTTTTATATAATTGGAATATTTTTATATTTTCTAAATTGTCAACAAATAAAAAAAGTCAAGCATTTTTATATAATTGAAATATTTTTATATTTTGTAAATTATCAACAAATAAAAAAAGTCAAGCATTTTTATATAATTGGAATATTTTTATATTTTGTAAATTATCAACAAATAAAAAAGTCAAGCATTTTTATATAATTGAAATATTTTTATATTTTGTAAATTATCAACAAATAAAAAAGTCAAACTTTTTTATATAATTGGAATATTTTTATATTTTGTAAATTACCAACAAATAAAAAAGTCAAACTTTTTTTATATAATTGGAATATATTTTGTAAATTATCAACAAATAAAAAAGTCAAACTTTTTTATATAATTGGAATATATTTTGTGAATTATCAACAAATAAAAAAGTCAAACTTTTTAAATATAATTGAAATATTTTTATATTTTGTAAATTATCGACAAATAAAAAAGTCAAACTTTTTTAATATAATTGAAATATTTTTATATTTTGTAAATTATCAACAAATAAAAAGTCAAATTTTTTAATATAATTGAAATATTTTTATATTTTGTAAATTATCAACAAAAAAGTCAAACTTTTTTATATAATTGAAATATATTTTGTAAATTATCGACAAATAAAAAAGTCAAACTTTTTTTATATAATTGAAATATATTTTGTAAATTATCAACAAATAAAAAAGTCAAATTTTTTTATATAATTGAAATATATTTTGTAAATTATCAACAAATAAAAAAGTCAAACTTTTTTATATAATTGAAACATATTTTGTAAATTATCGACAAATAAAAAAGTCAAACTTTTTTTATATAATTGAAATATATTTTGTAAATTATCACCAAATAAAAAAGTCAAACTTTTTTATATAATTGAAATATATTTTGTAAATTATCAACAAATAAAAAAGTCAAACTTTTTTATATAATTGAAATATATTTTGTAAATTATCACCAAATAAAAAAGTCAAATTTTTTTATATAATTGAAATATATTTTGTAAATTATCACCAAATAAAAAAGTCAAATTTTTTTATATAATTGAAATATATTTTGTAAATTATCAACAAATAAAAAAGTCAAACTTTTTTTATATAATTGGAATATTTTTATATTTTGTAAATTATCGACAAATAAAAAAGTCAAACTTTTTTATATAATTGGAATATATTTTGTAAATTATCAACAAATAAAAAAGTCCTAGTTTTTATATAATTGGAATATTTTTATATTTTGTAAGTTGTCAACAAATAAAAAAATCAAACTTTTTATATAATTGGAATATATTTATATTTTGTAAATTGTCAACAAATAAAAAAGTCAAACTTTTTTATATAATTGGAATATTTTTATATTTTGTAAATTATCAACAAATAAAAAAGTCAACCATTTTCATATAATTGGAATATTTTTCAGTTATCAACAAATAATAAATAATAAAAACTTTTTTAGAATTGGATTTAATTTTTTTTTTCATTTTTAAATATTTTTCAGTTGTCAAAAGATAATAATTAATAAAAACTTTTTTAGAATTGGATTTCATTTTTTTTTTTCATTTTTAAATATTTTTCAGTTATCAACAAATAATAATTAATAAAAACGTTTCTAGAATTGGATTTAATTTTTTTTTTCATTTTGAAATATTTTTCAGTTATCAACAAATAATAATTAATAAAAACGTTTCTAGAATTGGATTAAATTTGTTTTTTCATTTTTAAATATTTTTCAGTTATCAACAAATAATAAATAATAAAAACTTTTTTAGAATTGGATTCCATTTTGTTTTTTCATTTTTAAATATTTTTCAGTTATCAACAAATAATAAATAATAAAAACTTTTTTAGAATTGGATTTCATTTTTTTTTTCATTTTTAAATATTTTTCAGTTATCAGCAAATAATAATTAATAAAAACTTTTTTAGAATTGGATTTCATTTTTTTTTTCATTTTTAAATATTTTTCAGTTATCAGCAAATAATAAATAATAAAAACTTTTTTAGAATTGGATTTAATTTTTTTTTCATTTTTAAATATTTTTCAGTTATCAACAAATAATAAATAATAAAAACTTTTTTAGAATTGGATTTAATTTTTTTTTCATTTTTAAATATTTTTCAGTTATCAACAAATAATAAATAATAAAAACTTTTTTAGAATTGGATTTCATTTTTTTTTTCATTTTTAAATATTTTTCAGTTATCAGCAAATAATAATTAATAAAAACTTTTTTAGAATTGGATTTCATTTTTTTTTTCGTTTTTAAATATTTTTCAGTTATCAACAAATAATAATTAATAAAAACTTTTTTAGAATTGGATTTAATTTTTTTTTTTTTCATTTTTAAATATTTTTCAGTTATCAGCAAATAATAATTAATAAAAACTTTTTTAGAATTGGATTTCATTTTTTTTTTCGTTTTTAAATATTTTTCAGTTATCAACAAATAATAATTAATAAAAACTTTTTTAGAATTGGATTTAATTTTTTTTTTTTCATTTTTAAATATTTTTCAGTTATCAGCAAATAATAATTAATAAAAACTTTTTTAGAATTGGATTTCATTTTTTTTTTCGTTTTTAAATATTTTTCAGTTATCAACAAATAATAAATAATAAAAACTTTTTTAGAATTGGATTTAATTTTTTTTTTTTTCATTTTTAAATATTTTTCAGTTATCAACAAATAATAATTAATAAAAACTTTTTTAGAATTGAATTTAATTTTGTTTTTGATTTTTAAATATTTTTTAGTTATCAACAAATAATAAATAATAAAAACTTTTTTAGAATTGGATTTCATTTTTTTTTTTTTCATTTTTAAATATTTTTCAGTTATCAACAAATAATAATTAATAAAATCTTTTTTAGAATTGGATTTCATTTTTTTTTCGTTTTTAAATATTATTCAGTTATCAGCAAATAATAATTAATAAAAACTTTTTTAGAATTGGATTTCATTTTTTTTTCATTTTTAAATATTTTTCAGATATCAACGAATAATAAATAATAAAAACTTTTTTAGAATTGGATTTCATTTTTTTTTCATTTTTAAATATTATTCAGTTATCAACAAATAATAATTAATAAAAACTTTTTTAGAATTGGATTTCATTTTTTTTTTCATTTTTAAATATTATTCAGTTATCAACAAATAATAAATAATAAAAACTTTTTTAGAATTGGATTTCATTTTTTTTTCATTTTTAAATATTATTCAGTTATCAACAAATAATAATTAATGAAAACTTTTTTAGAATTGGATTTCATTTTTTTTTCATTTTTAAATATTATTCAGTTATCAACGAATAATAAATAATAAAAACTTTTTTAGAATTGGATTTCATTTTTTTTTTTCATTTTTAAATATTTTTCAGTTATCAACAAATAATAAATAATAAAAACTTTTTTAGAATTGGATTTCATTTTTTTTTTTATTTTTAAATATTTTTCAGTTATCAACGAATAATAATTAATAAAAACTTTTTTAGAATTGGATTTCATTTTTTTTTTTCATTTTTAAATATTTTTCAGTTATCAACAAATAATAAATAATAAAAACTTTTTTAGAATTGGATTTCATTTTTTTTTTATTTTTAAATATTTTTCAGATATCAACGAATAATAAATAATAAAAACTTTTTTAGAATTGGATTTCATTTTTTTTTTTATTTTTAAATATTTTTCAGTTATCAACGAATAATAAATAATAAAAACTTTTTTAGAATTGGATTTCATTTTTTTTTTATTTTTAAATATTTTTCAGTTATCAACAAATAATAAATAATAAAAACTTTTTTAGAATTGGATTTCATTTTTTTTTTATTTTTAAATATTTTTCAGTTATCAACAAATAATAAATAATAAAAACTTTTTTAGAATTGGATTTCATTTTTTTTTTATTTTTAAATATTTTTCAGTTATCAACAAATAATAAATAATAAAAACTTTTTTAGAATTGGATTTCATTTTTTTTTTCATTTTTAAATATTTTTCAGTTATCAACAAATAATAAATAATAAAAACTTTTTTAGAATTGGATTTCATTTTTTTTTTCATTTTTAAATATTTTTCAGTTATCAACAAATAATAAATAATAAAAACTTTTTAAGAATTGAATTTAATTTTTTTTTTTATTTTTAAATATTTTTCAGTTATCAACGAATAATAAATAATAAAAACTTTTTTAGAATTGGATTTCATTTTTTTTTTATTTTTAAATATTTTTCAGTTATCAACAAATAATAAATAATAAAAACTTTTTTAGAATTGGATTTCATTTTTTTTTTCATTTTTAAATATTTTTCAGATATCAACGAATAATAAATAATAAAAACTTTTTTAGAATTGGATTTCATTTTTTTTTTTATTTTTAAATATTTTTCAGTTATCAACGAATAATAATTAATAATAACTTTTTTAGAATTGGATTTCATTTTTTTTTTCATTTTTAAATATTTTTCAGTTATCAACGAATAATAAATAATAAAAAATTTTTAGAATTGGATTTCATTTTTTTTTTTCATTTTTAAATATTTTTCAGTTATCAACGAATAATAATTAATAATAACTTTTTTAGAATTGGATTTCATTTTTTTTTTTATTTTTAAATATTTTTCAGTTATCAACAAATAATAATTAATAAAAACTTTTTTAGAATTGGATTTCATTTTTTTTTTTTATTTTTAAATATTTTTCAGTTATCAACAAATAATAAATAATAAAAACTTTTTTAGAATTGGATTTCATTTTTTTTTTCGTTTTTAAATATTATTCAGTTATCAGCAAATAATAATTAATAAAAACTTTTTTAGAATTGGATTTCATTTTTTTTTCATTTTTAAATATTATTCAGTTATCAACAAATAATAATTAATAAAAACTTTTTTAGAATTGGATTTCATTTTTTTTTTTCATTTTTAAATATTTTTCAGATATCAACGAATAATAATTAATAAAAACTTTTTTAGAATTGGATTTCATTTTTTTTTTTCATTTTTAAATATTTTTCAGTTATCAACAAATAATAAATAATAAAAACTTTTTTAGAATTGGATTTCATTTTTTTTTCATTTTTAAATATTTTTCAGTTATCAACAAATAATAAATAATAAAAACTTTTTTAGAATTGGATTTCATTTTTTTTTTTTTCATTTTTAAATATTTTTCAGTTATCAACAAATAATAATTAATAAAAACTTTTTTAGAATTGGATTTCATTTTTTTTTTTTTCATTTTTAAATATTTTTCAGTTATCAACAAATAATAAATAATAAAAACTTTTTTAGAATTGGATTTCATTTTTTTTTTTTTTCATTTTTAAATATTTTTCAGTTATCAACAAATAATAAATAATAAAAACTTTTTTAGAATTGGATTTAATTTTTTTTTTTCGTTTTTAAATATTTTTCAGTTATCAACAAATAATAATTAATAAAAACTTTTTTAGAATTGGATTTCATTTTTTTTTTTTCATTTTTAAATATTTTTCAGTTATCAACGAATAATAAATAATAAAAACTTTTTTAGAATTGGATTTCATTTTTTTTTTTCATTTTTAAATATTTTTCAGTTATCAACAAATAATAATTAATAAAAACTTTTTTAGAACTGGATTTCATTTTTTTTTTTCGTTTTTAAATATTATTCAGTTATCAACAAATAATAATTAATAAAAACTTTTTTAGAATTGGATTTCATTTTTTTTTTTTTTCATTTTTAAATATTATTCAGTTATCAACAAATAATAATTAATAAAAACTTTTTTAGAATTGGATTTAATTTTTTTTTTCATTTTTAAATATTTTTCAGTTATCAACAAATAATAATTAATAAAAACTTTTTTAGAATTGGATTTCATTTTTTTTTTTCATTTTTAAATATTTTTCAGTTATCAACAAATAATAATTAATGAAAACTTTTTTAGAATTGGATTTCATTTTTTTTTTCGTTTTTAAATATTATTCAGTTATCAACAAATAATAATTAATAAAAACTTTTTTAGAATTGGATTTCATTTTTTTTTTTCATTTTTAAATATTTTTCAGTTATCAACAAATAATAAATAATAAAAACTTTTTTAGAATTGGATTTAATTTTTTTTTTCATTTTTAAATATTTTTCAGTTATCAACAAATAATAATTAATAAAAACGTTTTTAGAATTGGATTAAATTTTTTTTTTTTCATTTTTAAATATTTTTCAGTTATCAACAAATAATAAATAATAAAAACTTTTTTAGAATTGGATTTAATTTTTTTTTTCATTTGTAAATATTTTTCAGTTATCAACAAATAATAATTAATAAAAACTTTTTTAGAATTGGATTTAATTTTTTTTTCATTTTTAAATATTTTTCAGTTATCAACAAATAATAATTAATGAACACTTTTTAGAATTGGATTTAATTTTTTTTTTCATTTTTTAATATTTTTCAATTATCAACAAATAATAAATTAAAAAAAACTTTTTTAGAATTGGATTTAATTTTTTTTTTTAATTTTAAAAAAATTATCAAAGATTATTTATAACTTGTTTTTCAGAATTAAAATGTTTTCTGCTTTATTTTTAAAATTTTTTTATTATCGACAAACAATAAAATCAAACTATTTTATAATTGCAATGTTTTTTTTTATTTTCAAAATATTTTTTAATTTATCAAAACTGACGTGTTTATTTTATTTTTTACCTTGTTTTTATTATCAACAAATAATAAAATCAAACATTTTTATCATTATAAAATGTTGGTTCTCTTGGACCTTTTGTCTCCCAATTTTTCGTCTGCTAAAATTTTAATCACGTGATTACTCTGGAGCGACAATAAAATAAACCATTTATTCAAGTACCGCCTTGTTATGGATTTATCTTAATACAATATTAAAAATCGCTATATTGGAACTTATGCACTTATGTTACCGGGCTGGCCAGTGTTTTGTAACTATTCTGTACTTTCACCTAACAATTTAATAAACAAAAAAAATTGTAAAACTTGAATTTAGCTTTAGAATGATATTTAAAAGAATAGCCGGCAATCTCCAAAAATACCGT
This sequence comes from Euprymna scolopes, assembly GCF_053919585.1. NCBI lineage: Eukaryota > Metazoa > Mollusca > Cephalopoda > Sepiida > Sepiolidae > Euprymna > Euprymna scolopes. The sequence goes on along the minus strand of NC_136527.1, from coordinate 89,657,654 downwards.
TAGGGCTTACAACATGGCCGCCAGAAGAGTCACGAGAATCGCCGTATTACGAAACCGGAAAACGCAAATTTAAAGCAAACTTTGACAAACAAGCATAATAATTAAGTACAAAAACAGTTTTTCAATATCATAATAATAAATAATTTATTTAGAACGGTCATTTAATTTTTTGTTGAGAAACAATCACAGTTTGTTTGTTTTTTAAAACAGTGTTTATAAAAAATATTTTATTCAGAGTTTTTCATAAAAATGGTATTTAAAACAAGGTGTTCATTTTTTTTTAAGATGTAATGTTATAAAAATATGATGTAAAAAAAAACAGTTTATATTTTTAATTTTCATTTTATAAATTTAGACAGAATAGATGGAGGCGATGCAACAAATTAGCTCACAAAATTTATTTGGGCCGACTCTTTCACGCCACATAAATTCATTTAAATATGAAGTGAAGAGAGCCCTTGATGTACCGAATTGACGACGAAGTTTTTTCGGTATTATTATACAAACACCGTGACAGTGTTAGGGTTTAGGGTTTAGGGTTAGGGTTGGGGTTAGGGTTAGGGTTAGGGTTAGGGTTAGGGTTAGGGTTAATTCGCTGTCACGGTGTTTGTATAGTTTTACTGTTTTTTCTTCGCTCGCATCCACGTATTTTCAATAAGTTGAGTATTTATAGTCGCGTCATTAGGCTCCACAAAATTTCTTTCGTGGACAACAACATCGTGGCTGTAAATACCAAAGTCAATGTCTGCTACGGTTGCATAAGCGCTCCACCCATCGCTTATTATACGAGTCCCGGGTAAGATCCATTGGCGAATTATAGGGACCAGAGTTTCACGTTTTCTGTCTGGAACCTCGATCAAAAGGCAATTCTTAGAGCCTCGTTCGATGGCGCCGAACACCCAAATGGCTACGTCGGACAGTTCCTTCCTCTGTGATATTTCCGAGGGTAAAAATGGCTTTCATCAATTTCAACCTCTTTTGGGGTCCAGGTCTCATCTACACCCCCCCAATTGAATTGGGTTTTGTTCAATGTACTGAGTGCACACTTCCCTCAAAAAGTTGCACCAGTCGCTACGCTCCGCTCACTGTGTTGGCACTCACCTCACTTTCTGTTGCCATAGTTTTTTGTGGAAAATCCATGCTCCACATATACATAATTATTACAATAGTTCTTAGATTGAGGTTGCTTCTTTGAAAAAAAGAGTTCGTTCTAATTGTATTACGATATCCATCGTTTCGGCAACGCCATCTCCAACCATCCTTGGATTCGGAATATCGAGCCAACACGCATGGTGACCCACAAATTTGACAATTGCATGAATTGGCTATCAGACGTCTCTGTGCAAGCCATGTCAATATGTGCACGTCATCTGGCATTGCTAACATTAGCCGAGACAATGTCATAGTTTCGCCAAGTATAGCGTTATTGTCATGAACACGAGGAACAAGGGTGATACGTTAAGGGCCATTGATATTTTTGCAATTCTCTGAGGTAGGTAGCAGTTCCAATTTCAGGAATCGTCGTGGTTCAATTCCAGGAATTGTCATGGTTCAATTGCGTTCCGTCACTCGACCACTTGTTTGTTCTGAATAAAATACTTTTTATAAACACTGTTTTAACTAAAAACAACCTAAGATTGTTTCTCAAAGTTTGCCTATTTTTATAACAACATTATATCAACAAAAAATTAAATACAAACAAATTGTGATTGTTTGTCAAAGTTTGCCTTCAAGGCTGCGTTTTCCATTTGCACGATTCATGTTTTGGATCAACCGGATCACGTGACTCTTCTGGCGGCCATGTTGTAAGCCCTAACGGTATTTTTGGAGATTACCGAATAGCCCGGTAACATAAGTGCATAAGCACCACTTTATTTTACATATTTCTTGTCCAAATGACTGTTTGAGTAAATTCACGGGGAGCTGAAAACACTATCAATAACCCCCCCCACTCTTTATCTGTGCTTAAATCTAAACGTAGATTCCATGAACAAAGTTTCTGTCTTAGAACTGCACACGCACACCTGTGGAACTGTGTTCCGTTTGTCTGCTTTCCAGCTGACTACAATATGGTCGTCTTCAAGTCCAACATAAACAAGTTCTTGATGAGCCGTTCAGCTTAAGTTAACGAATTTTACCGAATTTCCATTACTAACGATTACTATATTGTCTAATTGACTACTGTACATTCTTAACTCTTATCCTCGAGTGGCCTCTAGGCCTTGATAAGTGGTGATGCCTATGTAAAAAAAAAAAATTAAATTTCTAATTATATATATATATATATATATATATATATATATATATATATATATATATAAGAAAAAAATCGGGCGCTTCTACACTGTTGGGACGAAATTTCGGAAATCGTAAAACAGAATTTCACATGAAAACAATGGTATCTACGTATTCCTCGTATTTTTAAGATGATTATATCCATAAAATTATGAAAATCGATAAGGTAGAAAATTATTTATTAAAGAAAATTATTTATTAAAGAAAATTATTTATTAAAGAAAATAAAAATAGAATTTGATAGAAACGATCGTAAAACACTGTAGAGTTCAATAGGGAATTTCGACAGCATAATCTGAAAGCTGATATTGTAATAACCCTTATCCCTGAGTGGCTTCCGGGCCTTGATAAGTGGTGATCACTGTGTAAAAAAAAAAAAGAAAAAAAAAATTTATTAGCAGTGACAAAAAAAATCAGTAGAAACGATTGTTTTTATCTGAAAATTCCATTTATCGACTACAAAATTGAATTCTGAAACACTAAAATTTCGGGTTTGTATTACTGTACACATAGATTCGAAAAAGTTGTCAAAAAACAAATATATAACAAATAAATGTTATCAAAAGCAAGATAAGTTACTTTTCTACCTAACTGGATATATTTTTTGTGTTTTTATTCAATGTAACATATTTATTCAGCTCGAAAAGCATACAGTGTTTACCGATGTATTCGAAAATTCAAAATGGCGTCTCACACCCTCTTTAACACCGTAAGTATGGAAAAAGGTGTTATAAATAAAAAACTACACAAAATACTATTAAAAACCCGCCGAATATATGTCAACCTATGTCACGGTAACATATAGTGAGCGAGTTTTTAACAGTATTTTATTCGTTTTTTTATTTATAACACCTTTTCCCAAACTTACCGTGTTAAAGAGAGAATCAGACGCCATCTTGAATGTTCCAATACATCGGTACACACTGTATGGTTTTCGAGCTGAATAAACATGTTACATTGAATAAAAACGCTAAAAACATATCCAGTTTTGTAGAAAAGTAACTTATCTTGCCTTTGATAGCATTTATTTGTTATATATTTGTTTTTTGACAACTTTTTCGAATCTGTGTACAGTAATACAAACCCAAAAATTCTCTTCCTTGGTCTGACTTGTTGCCACCTTAAAGTAAAAAAAAAGGACAGGCAAACTGTGAATAAGTCACAACTCAGTGTGACGAAGCCACGATATATTTCAAACACTTGACCCTAATTTTCCTGTCGGGGTTCCTTAAGTGGCAACAAAGCACTTCATTGCAACCAACTAATCCACTTTCGGCTGAAACATAAGAGTTTTCCAATAAAGGGCAAGGCCATGTCTACTGAGATAACGTAATCAGATTGTGTGCTTTATTTTATCACTAGCCTGGGGGCTCCGGCGTTGCCCGGGTGTTTTAAGGTGTGTTGTGTTGAGCAAAAAAATAAGTCATAGCAGGCAGACAGGTTCGAACCCGTACCGCAAAGAAGGAAAAGAATGTGAAAAAAAAAAATGTGATGTCTTTGCTGTTACGTCCATCGCCAAACGGGAAGTGACGTAGGTTTAAATTAAGGCTAGATATTCGAAAAGAGCGAATGACTTTCAAAAATATCAGCAAAAAAAGCGACCCCTCTCTGTAGAAAAGTGCCCAGTTGAGGGTGAAGGAATTAATATTTTTTGGCCAATTTTTCGATATTTGTCGGCCAAAGGGTCGAGCTTCAAACTGATACTGATCTCATGAAAATCCGTCGTCTCTGTCAAAAGTTTTAGGCAGACATACAAACATACATACATACATACATACATACATACATTTAAACAGATAGGTGAGATTTATATTATAGAAGATTATTATTTTTATTTATTTGTATTTTATTTATTTACTAGCAGGGGTACCCGGTGTTGCCCGGGTGTTTGTAGGTGAAAAGAAAAAAAAAGGGAGGTAGGCTCGAACCCAGAGCCTTGAGGTGAATAGCCTGATAACTTACCATGACGCTATGATGACAGAGAAGTGATAATGGTTGAAATTAAACATTTAAAAAAGCAGGTGGTTTTCTAGGTCAAACATCATGCCATAGTAGCAGAGCGAATTTTATAACATAATAAAAGATTCAGACGACCTTGTTTGATAAATCGGACATATTATAATCTAGGAAGTATATAAAAAGTCCTAAGAAACAGTGACGCCCCCGCTTCCGAGCACCAGCTCTCTCCAAAAGCCTTTGGTAGACATGTTAAAGAGCATCTCTACTCTCTCTCTCTGGCTCTTTCATACTCTCTCTATCTTCTCTCTCTGTGTCTCTATTAGATAGTAGATCGAGAGAGAGAGGGAGAGGGTGGGAGGAGGTCAGAGAGATATTTTTGTAGTTAATCCACGTTGCAGGAAGTGATGTTTCATCTAACCGGATGTCATGTGATGCTACGTGGCAAGGTTGGTGAAACGTTGAGTCTCTCAGAAAATGCCGAGCCGAGCAGAAGTCTAAAATGGTTCTCTCCTAAGTAAGGGGGGAGATGCGCGCCCCAGACGTGGGACGTGGTAGGTACCCACAGTGGAGACCATCGATGGCAGCATCTGCAGATCATGCCTGGGAGAATAAAAGGTTGAAAACCCAACATCTGTCTTCATCTTGTGTATTCCGGCGAAAACAGCAAGAGAGCTCCACCCAGATGAAGACTCTCCCAGAGCAGCCGAACCAGGTATGAATCTTCTTTAATTCAAACACATAAATACACAACAAGTGTCCTAACGACTAGACAAACGGTTTAAGGGATCTTGGGTCCCGTTCTCTCATCTCTCAACACTCGTAATATTTCTCTCTCTCATCGTTGTAAACTTCTTCTCTTCATTAGTAAAATGGACACGTCATCACCAGGGTACCAGTATCCCTCAAGTAAAGTGTCCAAGTCAAATCCTCTTCTTCTCCCTCCCTTATGCAACAGACATACAAAAAAAATGCACACACAAACGAACACACGCACATTTTTACTTTTGTATTATAGATTTGTTTTATTTTTTTTTATATCACGGGGTCAATGTTTATCAATTGCAAGCGGCGGGGTTGCACTAGGAAATAGTTATCATACACCAAGGATGTTTTTTTGTTTTGTTTTCTTACATGGAAGTCACCACCTATCAAGGGTTATTGCGTGCACAGTAATCAATGGGACAATATCGTAGTAATCGTTAGTAATGGTGATTTGATAAAGCATCCTACTAAAGGAGGCGGTCCATCAGGAATTTGTTTATGTTGAACTTGAAGACATCCAAGTTGTAGTCAGGTGGGAAACAGGCAAACGGAAGAGAGTTCCACAGGCATGCACTTCTAAGAAAGAAGCTTTGTTCATGGAATCTACGTTTTGATTTAGGCACAGATAAAGAGTGGGGAAAATTACTAACAGTGATTTCAGCTAGACGGATGTTTTTCGTGAAAGATTGGCAAGGGGGAGACCAGAGATCGGAGCTGAGATGAGAAGTTCCTATGAAAATAATGATAAAATAACGACAGGCTCTCAACGTGCCTTCTGTGGGAGAGAGGTTGCAGGGAAGAGAAAAGGGCATCTCCCACTAGGCTACAAAGTCTATTTTGTACTCTGTCAAGGAGTAAAATCTTGTACTCTGTCAAGGAGTAAAATCTTGTATTCTGTCAAGGAGTAAACTCTTGTACTCTGTCAAGGAGTAAAATCTTGTGCTCTGTCAAGGAGTAAAATCTTGTACTCTGTCAAGGAGTAAAATCTTGTACTCTGTCAAGGAGTAAAATCTTGTACTCTGTCAAGGAGTAAAATCTTGTACTCTGTCAAGGAGTAAACTCTTGTACTCTGTCAAGGAGTAAAATCTTGTGCTCTGTCAAGGAGTAAAATCTTGTACTCTGTCAAGGAGTAAAATCTTGTACTCTGTCAAGGAGTAAAATCTTGTGCTCTGTCAAGGAGTAAACTCTTGTACTCTGTCAAGGAGTAAAATCTTGTACTCTGTCAAGGAGTAAAATCTTGTACTCTGTCAAGGAGTAAAATCTTGTACTCTGTCAAGGAGTAAACTCTTGTACTCTGTCAAGGAGTAAACTCTTGTACTCTGTCAAGGAGTAAAATCTTGTACTCTGTCAAGGAGTAAACTCTTGTACTCTGTCAAGGAGTAAAATCTTGTACTCTGTCAAGGAGTAAACTCTTGTACTCTGTCAAGGAGTAAACTCTTGTACTCTGTCAAGGAGTAAACTCTTGTGCTCTGTCAAGGAGTAAACTCTTGTACTCTGTCAAGGAGTAAAATCTTGTGCTCTGTCAAGGAGTAAACTCTTGTACTCTGTCAAGGAGTAAAATCTTGTACTCTGTCAAGGAGTAAAATCTTGTACTCTGTCAAGGAGTAAACTCTTGTGCTCTGTCAAGGAGTAAACTCTTGTACTCTGTCAAGGAGTAAAATCTTGTACTCTGTCAAGGAGTAAACTCTTGTGCTCTGTCAAGGAGTAAAATCTTGTACTCTGTCAAGGAGTAAAATCTTGTGCTCTGTCAAGGAGTAAACTCTTGTACTCTGTCAAGGAGTAAAATCTTGTACTCTGTCAAGGAGTAAAATCTTGTACTCTGTCAAGGAGTAAACTCTTGTGCTCTGTCAAGGAGTAAACTCTTGTACTCTGTCAAGGAGTAAAATCTTGTACTCTGTCAAGGAGTAAACTCTTGTGCTCTGTCAAGGAGTAAAATCTTGTATTCTGTCAAGGAGTAAAATCTTGTGCTCTGTCAAGGAGTAAACTCTTGTACTCTGTCAAGGAGTAAAATATTGTACTCTGTCAAGGAGTAAAATCTTGTACTCTGTCAAGGAGTAAAATCTTGTACTCTGTCAAGGAGTAAAATCTTGTACTCTGTCAAGGAGTAAACTCTTGTACTCTGTCAAGGAGTAAAATCTTGTACTCTGTCAAGGAGTAAAATCTTGTACTCTGTCAACGAGTAAACTCTTGTGCTCTGTCAAGAAGTAAAATCTTGTACTCTGTCAAGGAGTAAAATCTTGTGCTCTGTCAAGGAGTAAACTCTTGTACTCTGTCAAGGAGTAAAATCTTGTACTCTGTCAAGGAGTAAAATCTTGTACTCTGTCAAGGAGTAAAATCTTGTACTCTGTCAAGGAGTAAACTCTTGTGCTCTGTCAAGGAGTAAACTCTTGTACTCTGTCAAGGAGTAAAATCTTGTACTCTGTCAAGGAGTAAACTCTTGTGCTCTGTCAAGGAGTAAAATCTTGTACTCTGTCAAGGAGTAAAATCTTGTGCTCTGTCAAGGAGTAAAATCTTGTACTCTGTCAAGGAGTAAAATCTTGTGCTCTGTCAAGGAGTAAACTCTTGTACTCTGTCAAGGAGTAAAATCTTGTACTCTGTCAAGGAGTAAAATCTTGTGCTCTGTCAAGGAGTAAAATCTTGTACTCTGTCAAGGAGTAAAATCTTGTACTCTGTCAAGGAGTAAACTCTTGTGCTCTGTCAAGGAGTAAACTCTTGTACTCTGTCAAGGAGTAAAATCTTGTACTCTGTCAAGGAGTAAACTCTTGTGCTCTGTCAAGGAGTAAAATCTTGTACTCTGTCAAGGAGTAAAATCTTGTGCTCTGTCAAGGAGTAAACTCTTGTACTCTGTCAAGGAGTAAAATCTTGTACTCTGTCAAGGAGTAAAATCTTGTACTCTGTCAAGGAGTAAAATCTTGTACTCTGTCAAGGAGTAAACTCTTGTACTCTGTCAAGGAGTAAAATCTTGTACTCTGTCAAGGAGTAAACTCTTGTGCTCTGTCAAGGAGTAAAATCTTGTACTCTGTCAAGGAGTAAAATCTTGTGCTCTGTCAAGGAGTAAACTCTTGTACTCTGTCAAGGAGTAAAATCTTGTACTCTGTCAAGGAGTAAAATCTTGTACTCTGTCAAGAAGTAAAATCTTGTACTCTGTCAAGGAGTAAACTCTTGTGCTCTGTCAAGGAGTAAACTCTTGTACTCTGTCAAGGAGTAAAATCTTGTACTCTGTTAAGGAGTAAACTCTTGTGCTCTGTCAAGGAGTAAAATCTTGTACTCTGTCAAGGAGTAAAATCTTGTGCTCTGTCAAGGAGTAAAATCTTGTACTCTGTCAAGGAGTAAAATCTTGTGCTCTGTCAAGGAGTAAACTCTTGTACTCTGTCAAGGAGTAAAATCTTGTACTCTGTCAAGGAGTAAAATCTTGTACTCTGTCAAGGAGTAAAATCTTGTACTCTGTCAAGGAGTAAAATCTTGTGCTCTGTCAAGGAGTAAACTCTTGTACTCTGTCAAGGAGTAAAATCTTGTACTCTGTCAAGGAGTAAACTCTTGTGCTCTGTCAAGGAGTAAAATCTTGTACTCTGTCAAGGAGTAAAATCTTGTGCTCTGTCAAGGAGTAAACTCTTGTACTCTGTCAAGGAGTAAAATCTTGTACTCTGTCAAGGAGTAAAATCTTGTACTCTGTCAAGGAGTAAAATCTTGTACTCTGTCAAGGAGTAAACTCTTGTGCTCTGTCAAGGAGTAAACTCTTGTACTCTGTCAAGGAGTAAAATCTTGTACTCTGTCAAGGAGTAAACTCTTGTGCTCTGTCAAGGAGTAAAATCTTGTACTCTGTCAAGGAGTAAACTCTTGTGCTCTGTCAAGGAGTAAAATCTTGTACTCTGTCAAGGAGTAAAATCTTGTACTCTGTCAAGGAGTAACCTCTTGTGCTCTGTCAAGGAGTAAACTCTTGTGCTCTGTCAAGGAGTAAAATCTTGTACTCTGTCAAGGAGTAACCTCTTGTGCTCTGTCAAGGAGTAAAATCTTGTACTCTGTCAATGAGTAAACTCTTGTGCTCTGTCAAGGAGTAAAATCTTGTACTCTGTCAAGGAGTAAACTCTTGTGCTCTGTCAAGGAGTAAAATCTTGTACTCTGTCAAGGAGTAAACTCTTGTGCTCTGTCAAGGAGTAAAATCTTGTACTCTGTCAAGGAGTAAAATCTTGTACTCTGTCAAGGAGTAAAATCTTGTACTCTGTCAAGGAGTAAAATCTTGTACTCTGTCAAGGAGTAAAATCTTGTACTCTGTCAAGGAGTAAAATCTTGTACTCTGTCAAGGAGTAAACTCTTGTGCTCTGTCAAGGAGTAAAATCTTGTACTCTGTCAAGGAGTAAAATCTTGTACTCTGTCAAGGAGTAAAATCTTGTACTCTGTCAAGGAGTAAAATCTTGTACTCTGTCAAGGAGTAAAATCTTGTACTCTGTCAAGGAGTAAACTCTTGTGCTCTGTCAAGGAGTAAACTCTTGTACTCTGTCAAGGAGTAAAATCTTGTACTCTGTCAAGGAGTAAACTCTTGTGCTCTGTCAAGGAGTAAAATCTTGTACTCTGTCAAGGAGTAAAATCTTGTGCTCTGTCAAGGAGTAAACTCTTGTACTCTGTCAAGGAGTAAAATCTTGTACTCTGTCAAGGAGTAAAATCTTGTACTCTGTCAAGGAGTAAAATCTTGTACTCTGTCAAGGAGTAAACTCTTGTGCTCTGTCAAGGAGTAAACTCTTGTACTCTGTCAAGGAGTAAAATCTTGTACTCTGTCAAGGAGTAAACTCTTGTGCTCTGTCAAGGAGTAAAATCTTGTACTCTGTCAAGCAGTAAACTCTTGTGCTCTGTCAAGGAGTAAAATCTTGTACTCTGTCAAGGAGTAAAATCTTGTACTCTGTCAAGGAGTAAAATCTTGTGCTCTGTCAAGGAGTAAACTCTTGTACTCTGTCAAGGAGTAACCTCTTGTGCTCTGTCAAGGAGTAAAATCTTGTACTCTGTCAATGAGTAAACTCTTGTGCTCTGTCAAGGAGTAAACTCTTGTGCTCTGTCAAGGAGTAAAATCTTGTACTCTGTCAAGGAGTAAAATCTTGTACTCTGTCAAGGAGTAAAATCTTGTACTCTGTCAAGGAGTAAAATCTTGTACTCTGTCAATGAGTAAAATCTTGTACTCTGTCAAGGAGTAAACTCTTGTGCTCTGTCAAGGAGTAAAATCTTGTACTCTGTCAAGGAGTAAAATCTTGTACTCTGTCAAGGAGTAAAATCTTGTACTCTGTCAAGGAGTAAACTCTTGTACTCTGTCAAGGAGTAAAATCTTGTACTCTGTCAAGGAGTAAAATCTTGTACTCTGTCAAGGAGTAAACTCTTGTGCTCTGTCAAGGAGTAAAATCTTGTACTCTGTCAAGGAGTAAAATCTTGTACTCTGTCAAGGAGTAAAATCTTGTGCTCTGTCAAGTAGTAAACTCTTGTGCTCTGTCAAGGAGTAAAATCTTGTACTCTGTCAAGGAGTAACCTCTTGTGCTCTGTCAAGGAGTAAAATCTTGTACTCTGTCAATGAGTAAACTCTTGTGCTCTGTCAAGGAGTAAACTCTTGTGCTCTGTCAAGGAGTAAAATCTTGTACTCTGTCAAGGAGTAAAATCTTGTACTCTGTCAAGGAGTAAAATCTTGTACTCTGTCAAGGAGTAAACTCTTGTACTCTGTCAAGGAGTAAAATCTTGTACTCTGTCAATGAGTAAAATCTTGTACTCTGTCAAGGAGTAAACTCTTGTGCTCTGTCAAGGAGTAAAATCTTATACTCTGTCAAGGAGTAAAATCTTGTACTCTGTCAAGGAGTAAAATCTTGTACTCTGTCAAGGAGTAAACTCTTGTACTCTGTCAAGGAGTAAAATCTTGTACTCTGTCAAGGAGTAAACTCTTGTGCTCTGTCAAGGAGTAAAATCTTGTACTCTGTCAAGGAGTAAAATCTTGTACTCTATCAAGGAGTAAACTCTTGTGCTCTGTCAAGGAGTAAACTCTTGTACTCTGTCAAGGAGTAAAATCTTGTGCTCTGTCAAGGAGTAAACTCTTGTACTCTGTCAAGGAGTAAAATCTTGTACTCTGTCAAGGAGTAAACTCTTGTGCTCTGTCAAGGAGTAAACTCTTGTACTCTGTCAAGGAGTAAACTCTTGTACTCTGTCAAGGAGTAAAATCTTGTACTCTGTCAAGGAGTAAAATCTTGTACTCTGTCAAGGAGTAAAATCTTGTGCTCTGTCAAGGAGTAAAATCTTGTGCTCTGTCAAGGAGTAAAATCTTGTACTCTGTCAAGGAGTAAACTCTTGTGCTCTGTCAAGGAGTAAACTCTTGTGCTCTGTCAAGGAGTAAAATCTTGTGCTCTGTCAAGGAGTAAAATCTTGTGCTCTGTCAAGGAGTAAAATCTTGTACTCTGTCAAGGAGTAAACTCTTGTGCTCTGTCAAGGAGTAAACTCTTGTGCTCTGTCAAGGAGTAAACTCTTGTGCTCTGTCAAGGAGTAAAATCTTGTACTCTGTCAAGCAGTAAACTCTTGTGCTCTGTCAAGGAGTAAAATCTTGTACTCTGTCAAGGAGTAAAATCTTGTACTCTGTCAAGGAGTAAAATCTTGTGCTCTGTCAAGGAGTAAACTCTTGTACTCTGTCAAGGAGTAACCTCTTGTGCTCTGTCAAGGAGTAAAATCTTGTACTCTGTCAATGAGTAAACTCTTGTGCTCTGTCAAGGAGTAAACTCTTGTGCTCTGTCAAGGAGTAAAATCTTGTACTCTGTCAAGGAGTAAAATCTTGTACTCTGTCAAGGAGTAAAATCTTGTACTCTGTCAATGAGTAAAATCTTGTACTCTGTCAAGGAGTAAACTCTTGTGCTCTGTCAAGGAGTAAAATCTTGTACTCTGTCAAGGAGTAAAATCTTGTACTCTGTCAAGGAGTAAAATCTTGTACTCTGTCAAGGAGTAAACTCTTGTACTCTGTCAAGGAGTAAAATCTTGTACTCTGTCAAGGAGTAAAATCTTGTACTCTGTCAAGGAGTAAACTCTTGTGCTCTGTCAAGGAGTAAAATCTTGTACTCTGTCAAGGAGTAAAATCTTGTACTCTGTCAAGGAGTAAAATCTTGTGCTCTGTCAAGTAGTAAACTCTTGTGCTCTGTCAAGGAGTAAAATCTTGTACTCTGTCAAGGAGTAACCTCTTGTGCTCTGTCAAGGAGTAAAATCTTGTACTCTGTCAATGAGTAAACTCTTGTGCTCTGTCAAGGAGTAAACTCTTGTGCTCTGTCAAGGAGTAAAATCTTGTACTCTGTCAAGGAGTAAAATCTTGTACTCTGTCAAGGAGTAAAATCTTGTACTCTGTCAAGGAGTAAACTCTTGTACTCTGTCAAGGAGTAAAATCTTGTACTCTGTCAATGAGTAAAATCTTGTACTCTGTCAAGGAGTAAACTCTTGTGCTCTGTCAAGGAGTAAAATCTTATACTCTGTCAAGGAGTAAAATCTTGTACTCTGTCAAGGAGTAAAATCTTGTACTCTGTCAAGGAGTAAACTCTTGTACTCTGTCAAGGAGTAAAATCTTGTACTCTGTCAAGGAGTAAACTCTTGTGCTCTGTCAAGGAGTAAAATCTTGTACTCTGTCAAGGAGTAAAATCTTGTACTCTATCAAGGAGTAAACTCTTGTGCTCTGTCAAGGAGTAAACTCTTGTACTCTGTCAAGGAGTAAAATCTTGTGCTCTGTCAAGGAGTAAACTCTTGTACTCTGTCAAGGAGTAAAATCTTGTACTCTGTCAAGGAGTAAACTCTTGTGCTCTGTCAAGGAGTAAACTCTTGTACTCTGTCAAGGAGTAAACTCTTGTACTCTGTCAAGGAGTAAAATCTTGTACTCTGTCAAGGAGTAAAATCTTGTACTCTGTCAAGGAGTAAAATCTTGTGCTCTGTCAAGGAGTAAAATCTTGTGCTCTGTCAAGGAGTAAAATCTTGTACTCTGTCAAGGAGTAAACTCTTGTGCTCTGTCAAGGAGTAAACTCTTGTGCTCTGTCAAGGAGTAAAATCTTGTACTCTGTCAAGGAGTAAAATCTTGTGCTCTGTCAAGGAGTAAACTCTTGTACTCTGTCAAAGAGTAAAATCTTGTACTCTGTCAAGAGTAAACTCTTGTACTCTGTCAAGGAGTTAACTCTTGTACTCTGTCAAGGAGTAAACTCTTGTGCTCTGTCAAGGAGTAAACTCTTGTACTCTGTCAAGGAGTAAAATCTTGTGCTCTGTCAAGGAGTAAACTCTTGTACTCTGTCAAGGAGTAAAATCTTGTACTCTGTCAAGGAGTAAAATCTTGTACTCTGTCAAGGAGTAAACTCTTGTACTCTGTCAAGGAGTAAAATCTTGTACTCTGTCAAGGAGTAAAATCTTGTACTCTGTCAAGGAGTAAAATCTTGGCATGTGTGCACTACTCCTTTGACAATTACAAGACGCCTCTCCAACCACCAATATCGATTGCAAATAACACCCTACATGAGAACTTTCTTTAAACTCCTCGGCCTAACATTCACGGGCAATATGAACTGGAACAAATTAACTGAGGACATTGCGAAGGCTGTTTATTATTGTTATAAATAAAAACGACATTGCATACTCTCTACAAGGAGGTTCACCACATGATTGAGAACAGAAACTCCAGCTGGAGGCGAGGTGCCCTGTTGTGTCAACATATGTGTGGATTAGCAAGTATTTGTTAAAAGCATCATCAGGGATGTTTGTTGTTTGCATAGAGGCTTGTAAAAAAAAAAATCACTGAATTTAGCATTAAATGAGAAAATCATGCAATCGAACTAGAAGACTACTCCCACCTAGTGAAGCAGGTTATCTCAATGTTCCATAAGAATCTTTCACTTAGTGATACAAGCACCAAATTTTTTTTTCTACAATATCACCACTTATCAAAGCCCGGAGGCCACTCAAGGATAAGGGTTAATGGGTATACATTAGTCAATGTGATTATAGCGTAGTAAAAATAAGTAGTGGAAATTTTGTAAATTGGATTACTTAGGGGGACGGTTCATCAAGAACTTGTTTACGTTGGACTTGAAGACAATCAGATTGTAGTCAGCCGGAAAGCAGGCAATCGGAAGAAAGTTCCACAGGCGTGCAGTTCTAAGAAAGAAGCTTTGTTTATGGAATCTACGTTTAGGTTTAGGCACAGATAAAGAGAGGATGGAATACTGTTGCCATATCTGGGCAGGAGCTGCTAAAAACAGCCTATCCTGCCTTGACAGAGTACAAAATAGACTTCGTGGCTTAGTGGGGGATGCCCTTTTCTCTACCCTGCAACCTCTCTCCCACAGAAGAGACGTTGCGAGCCTATCCTTGTTTTATCGTTATTTCCATGGCAGGTGCTCGTATGAACTCCAATCTCTGGTCCCCCCCCCCTCGTCAATCTTTCACGAACAACACCCGTCTAGCTGAATCCACTGTGAAAAATTTTCCCCACTCTATATCTGTGCCTAAATCAAAACGCGGATTCCATGAACAAAGCTTCTTTCTTAGAACTGCATGCCTGTGGAACTCTTTTCCGTCTGCCTGCTTCCCTCCGGACTACAACTTGGATGTCTTCAAGTCCAATGTTAACAAATTCCTAATGAACCGCCCCCTTAATTAAACACTTCATCAAATCTCCACACTAACGTAATGTACTTGCAATAACCCTTATCCCTGAGTGGCTTCCGGGCCTTGATAAGTGGTGATCACTGTGTAAAAAAAAAAAAAAAAATTATTGATACTGGTTTTGACTAGACGAGTGTTTTTCGTGACAGTTTGGCAGTGGGGGACCATAGAGTGATAACGGGAATTTTATCATGATGTCCAATGAAGGTTATCCCATTGCACAACAAGAAGGAAAAAAAAAATGAAAGAATACTACGATAAAAATTTTTTTTTTAATACATAGGAAGGTAAATAGCGAAAGAAAGATATAGTCAGCGTTATGTTCACCAATAACAGCGTCTGCCAAATTAGTCCCTCGGGCGGTTCTCAAAGAATTCCATTAACAATATTGTAAGGCATAATAGGTGTAAGAATATAGGTGTAGTCAGGACTTACTACAAGTCAAAGAACTTAAATAAAACATGCCAACACTTAATCTTTTTAAAAGAGGGTGTATGTAAATTACCTCCCTTGCGCCATTAACTTAAATGTTCTCATTCGAGAAAATTTCAATCTTCTTGGTTCTGTAATCCAAGAAAATAATCCAAATCTTCTGTGGTGTAATGTATTTCTGTAGATTACCTGGTCCTTTTTGTCGTGAATTCTAACGCCTCACTGGAGTTAGTATTCTTTTTTACAAGACCAATTCTAGGCCTTAAAATAGTTCTTTCATCCTTAGTGAAGAGGTCGTAATTTCATTTACAACTGATTTTTTAAACAGTCTTTTCTGACTAATTCTGTGTCGTCTTCCTTGACGAATCCCGCTTGAAGAAAAAGAAACCAAACCACTGGTTTCTCTTGTTTAAACTTGCAATTTTTAACGTCTTTTCTCTTGACGCGGGATATCGAGCTGACTTCTTTTTCGTGTTCAAAACATCCCTCAAAATGGCGCACACATCTCCTTTTATCAATCGAAATGCACGCATTCAACACGTGATATAACAAGCAATAGCAGCACAAGATACACCAAGAAAAGGAGGAGGTAAAGAAGGGGAGGGAAAGAGAAGGAAAGACAGAAGGTGGAAAATAAAATTTCTACAGTGAAGCTCAGCTGAGCGGTTGCCATGAAAATAACAATAGAGCAGAGACAGGCTTGCAACATCTCTTCTGTGGGAAATAGGTTGCAGGGAAGAGAAAAGGACATCCCCCACTAAGCTATGAAGTCTATTCTGAACTCTGTCAAGGTAGGATAAGCTGCTTCTAGCAGCTCCTGCCCAGATGTGGCAACAGTACTCCATCATTGGCTATACCTGGCTTTTATATAGATAGAGAATCACATCAGGAGTGAGATATCTACAGGATTGATAGAATGATTCCATCATTTTTCCAGTGACCTTGGCAATGGATTTGATATACGTGTTTTATTTCAGGCTAGGATTAAAGATCAAGCCCAGAAGCTTGTCAAAACATGAGGCCTTCCCAAGATGAGAGCCATTCATTTTAACCGATGTCAGATAGGCATCAGAACGTAGATGATTTAAAGATAAAAGCTTGGATTTTAGATGCATTTAAAGTAACCAGCCACCTCTTTCCCCATTGTACCACATGCTCAAGTTCAGAGGAGAGAGAATCAGAGTGAACTTGGTTGTTTACTGTCTTTGATGTGCTGCCATAGATAGTAGTGTCATCAGCATAAATGTCTACGAATGATGTAAGGATGTGATTTGGAAGATCATTAATGTAGATCAGGAAAAGAGTTGGACCCATGATGACCCCCTGAGGTACTCCAGCATTAATACTGAGAGCTTCTGATTTCTGCCCATCAACCACTTCTCTTATGAACCTATCAGAGAGAAATGATTTAATAATTAAGATATTTCTGGCTATACCATAGCTAGAGATCTTGTGAAGTAGACTTTTATGCCATACCTTATCAAAGGCCTTTGATATGTCAAGAGCAATTGCCCTAGAGAGGAAGCCTCCGTCAATAGATTCGCTAATCCTATGAGATATAACTGTAAGCACATCTGTTGTAGATCTAGCAGAATGGAAACGATATTGCATGTCACAAATGATACAAAATTGGCACAAGTGACGCTCAGAACATACATTTTAAGAAAAGAATGTTAGCCATCAGAAAATTCAAGATGGCTGCCAGTTTTCAAGATGGCTGCAGAAGCAAACTTAACAAATTTCATTTTGGTGCTTGTATCACCAAGTGAAAGATTGTTTCAGCAATCTGCCCCACGAACCTGAGAGTATCCTGTACTTCGACAAGGCCACCATTCGCATACCATGCATGGAGTATTGTTGCCATATCTGGGCTGGTACATCTACCTCTTGCCCCTCCCTCTTGGATAGGGTCCAAAAGAGAGTTTCCAATCTAATAGGTCCCACTTTGTTGACTAAACTCCAAGCCCTGTCCTATCACCGCAACGTTGCATCCCTGTGCCTGTTTTACAAGCATTTTAATAGAATGTGCTCTGATGAACTCGTTGCACTTGTGCCCCATCAGCGTACATATCTCCGACAAACCTGCTTAGCAACAAAATCTTACTCCTTTGTCGTAGTAATGCACTAAACCAATTATCTCCCTTTGTATGTAACCTTACCGGCCTAGCTTTCATGCTCAATAAACGTCATTTTAACCGCTCCTCTGTTTGGCTCTATTTCCTATAAATAGCACTGCAATAAGTAACACTTCATGGTGGCAGTGGTGGGATTAAAAAGCCATAAATAAATATATACAGAAGGAACTATGACAGCAACAAAGAAAAGAAAATAACAGACGGAAAAAAAAAAACTTTGCGCATGCACAGTTGGACCACATGGGGATACGAACGACGCCATATTGGGAAAAATTATTTACACCTCTTAAAGCCTCGCTCTTTATAAAAAAAAACAAAAAAGAACACACGCACACAAATATACACAATGAACTAAACAGGGGGGAATGCTGCAATAATGCAGAAAACCAATCACCTTCCTTTGTATAGACCCGGATGAAACCTTACCGGCCTAGCTCTCATCTATAAATATAAAAGCGAAAATGTATGTATGTATGTATGTATGTATGTATGTATGTATGTATGTATGTATGTGTGTTCGCTTTTTCTGTATATCTACAAAAGACTTTTTTCAGAGAAGCGGTCGCTCGCTTCACAATTTTGTAAAACTTTTTATATCACATATAAATCGTAATATCTCACAGATGATGCAGCCTTGATTTCTGAAGTTGCGTCGTGGTTGGAGGACCAACCTGGGGTGTTCTACAAAAACAGTCTCCAGAGCTGCATCAAATGATGGGAGAAATGCATAACTCTGGGTGGTTCCTATGTAGAGAAAGACTAATAACTGTGCCAAGTTTCGTTGCTCTTCTGCAATGGGAACTGGGTCAGGGGCATTACTTATTGCACGCCCCTCGTAGTCTATAAATATAAAAGCGAAAATGTATGTATGTATGTTCGCTTTTTCTGTGTGTCTACAAAAGACTTTTTTCAGAGAAGCGGTCGCTCGCTTCACAACTTTGTAAAACTTTTTATATCACATATAAATTGTAATATCTCACAGTTAACAACGAAGCTCGCCTGTCTATTTAATTTGCTCGATTTCGGGAAGATAAATATTCAACATTTGTCACTCGCCGCATGTAGTCTCTTTCCTATAACATCTTGGGAAAATAAAAATCCCGCAGTCAAACTTGACCTCATTAACTCATTAAAACGGACACCTGCCAAATCCAAGTAATTAAATAAATTCAAACGTGTTTCCATTAGCATCTCGCGATGGGGCAATGGTTAACGTTGCACATGTTTTTTTTTCACACTTTAATTTACAACTTTGCCTCAACGGTTCGGGTTCAATCCTCATACTTACCTTTTTTTTTAATCCCCCACCCCCGGAGTTTCCACACACACCTCCAAACACCCAGGCAACGCCGGGTACCCCTCGCTATTGCTAAATAAACGTCGATTTACTTGCTCTTCTGTTCAGCTTTATTTCCTATAAATCGCATTTCAATAAGTAACACTTCACCCTCCACTGTTGAGGTCCGTAAATGCCAAGAAGCTTTCTATTCTAATAGTTTCTTTTCTCGAACAGCTAGAGTTTGGAATTCCCTTCCTGCTAACTGCTTCCCTTACTTTGCTGATGTGCAGAAGTTTAAATGTAATGTAAACCAACATCTTGTTAATTTTTTCTTAGGCCGATCTGTCGGTTGTCAAAAAGGCTGGTATTTTTATAGTCATGAAGCGGACGTAGTAAGAAGCAAAGAAAGTTTGTTTTTTTTTAATCGCTGGCTTGACTTTTTGATTGTGTTTGTTTTTAGTGCTATAATGTGTTGTAGTGAACCGTCTGTTTGGTGTATGTATGCATGTGTTATATCGATTTGAAGCTGATAAAATTGTGAATGTAATCTAGTCGGTGTTGTGAGATTGCAATGTTTTGTGAATTATATATTGGTGTTTATATGCGTAGGAGTTGCGTTTACTGTGATGTTTGTGTTTTGTATTTTTTTTTTTTTTTTGCTATGCGGCTTTCTCTGGCGGTTTTCTTTCTTGAAGTAAGGTGCAAGTTATTCTAATGATGTGTGTATCTAGAAATGAGATTTGAACTTATCATGTGTATTTATTTATTGTGTTCATTTGCGTTGTACCGACGAACAGATTTGTCCTAATGTCGCCATTGTGTTGAAAAAAAAATCATATAACCGAGAGTAGCTAACCTGAAGTGAGGTTGCGAAAAAAATACAATCTTCTTTGCGACCTTCTTCTCAGGTCTTGTAACCACAGTAACATAAAAATAAAGGAATGGAGTAACTCTTCACAAAGGAGGAAGGTTTTTATAACAATTACCTTACCCTATTAGTATAAATAACCGCAAGGCTATTGTTCTTCTTGACTGTTGGAAGAGCATCCTAACCTCCGGCAGCTACACTCAGGTAAGTTATACATTATTCACTACACTTGCTGGTTTCTGGTTTATTCATGAAAATATGAAGGGATATGTGTAACAGACCAGGATATAATAATACCCCAACTCGCTACAAGAAAATAATGAAACGAATAGAATTGAAGGAAACAGACTCAATTGATGGATAAGATAAACGTGTCGTTTATTTACTGTTGAACGAATGAATGTTTTAGATATAAAATGTGTTCATGTCCATGCGAGTGTAACCAATGTTCGTTGCAGGACTGGTGTTGTAGAAAGAAAAGGAAATGTGTGTTCATCTCAAGTTCGGGTCACTATCGTTTGTTCGCGTGTGGGAAGAGAAAGGATTAACGTAGTGAAAATGAAAATGATAGTCCAGCGTGTAGACAAAGACAAAGAATGGAGAGTTGACGTCAGTTAGCAGTCAGCTACGCGAAGGTGTTCTCAGGGACCAGTAGTAGATAGAGAGAGAAAGAGTGAGAATGTGTGTGTATGGTCTGTTAGCTTTTTGTCCCACATAGTAGCAGGTGGTGTGAGGTATGCATGTGCGCGCGCATGCCGAAAAGTAGACCGACCAGCTCGAAAGCTGGGCCTAAAAGAAAGAAGCCGGTTATTGGTCTTTGTTTTATACTTGTTTCCGGTGGTCTTTTGCACATGTGTGGATTTCCATTGAAAGCGGAAGTGACGTCGTCCATGTGTGCGTTCGTGTGCGCGTGTGTGAGTACATGTGTGTATATACACGTGAATGTGAGTGTATGTACGCAAACGTGAATATATGTACGTGTGTGGACGTGGGCGCGTATGTTTGTGTGCGCGTATGTATATGACAAGCTTGAAATGTGAACGTGTGTTTTTGTACGAGACTAGAAAAGGCTCGCACATATGCGATATAACATTGCTACCTGCTTCCCTTACTTTACTGATGTGCAGAAGTTTAAATGCAGCGTTGGAAAGACATGGATTTCTCTTGTAAATTTTTTCCTAGACATGGTCACAAATAGTAGCACCTTATGTCCAAGTGGCGATATGTCTCGTTAGGGGTGAACGTGAATGAATAAAAATAAAAAAATATAAAATAAAAACTACTCGGACGGATTCACTATTTTGGTTTCCAGTTGAGATATGTGAAGAGTGCATAGCAGGGGCAGATAACTGAAATTAAAATAATGCATTTTTTCATGCATGTTTTTTGTTTTTGTTTTTTCTAAAAGTAAATATCAGAAACTTATAATTACGCAAAATAGAGTTTGTTTTTTTTGGTGGGGGGGGGGTAACCAAATAGACATTTTTAAAAACAATATTTTATGAAACATGAACATACAATTTTTCGAACACATTTTTTGGAAGTGAAAAACGTATTGTGAGATTTTTTTTTTTTTTTTACACGGTGGTCACCACTTATCAAGGCCCGGAAGCCACTCAGGGATAAGGGTTATTGCAAGTACAGTACGTTAGTGTGGAGATTTGATGAAGTGTTTACTTAAGGGGGCGGTTCATTAGGAATTTGTTAACGTTGGACTTGAAGACATCCAAGTTGTAGTCAGGTGGGAAGCAGGCAGACGGAACAGAGTTCCACAGGCGTGCTGTTCTATCACAAGGTTTTTGCCCTTGGCAGAATGGAAGAAAACCAAACAGAAATTACAACAAAACTTACTATTTTGCTGCCAAATATAAGCATATTTTACATGTATATGCAACATTCATCTATCTGTGTTGCCAAACTTATCAATAATCTTGATGCCAGCAAAGCAACTGATCATAATAACATTCCGATCGTATTACTTTAAAAACTGCAACTGGAACTAGCTCCTATTCTTACAAAACTGTTTAATTGCTGCTTAAAGGAGAAATACTTCCTATAACCTTGAAAAACTTCATCAGTCTGCTCAGTATAAACCAGTTTCTTGTGCATTAAATGTTGCTTAAATCTATGATAAATCAAGAAGTTGTCAATTACCTCAGCAGAAAAAGCTTACCCAGTAACAAACAATACGGATTTCATCCTGTAAGATCAACAGCTGATGTGCTAACTGTAATATCACACAATATCAATGAATCTGAAGATGAAAGCTTTGCTTCCAGAGCAACATCTTCTGGTATATCAAAGGATTAGGATTTGACATAGAAGTCTATTTCACAAATTTAATAGCTATGAAATACATGGAAGTATCCTCTCAATCATTCGATCCTTTCTCTGATATGTTTATAAAATTAGTTGTTGATGAGAAGTGTGAAACACATAGTATTAACACTGGCATGTCCCAGAAATCCCGTCTGAGCTCAACTCTCATCCTGATCTTCAAAAATACATTCTAAGACTATTTTTCGACATTTATGCAGAGGACAATTATTTATGGCAACATTTCAAAAAGCATTAATGAACAATATCTTTCTGATTCTGTATCTTCCAACTTTGAGCACACACTGCAATGTGGGAAAAGATGGCTAGTTGCTTTTACTGCATCTAAAACAACCAAGATTCCTTCCTTTAACCAGAAATGTGGAGAGCCTCACTTTAACCCAAGTGAAATTAATGTCTCTCCCTCTTTTTCAAATATGTCCTAAGATTTCTATCTTGGGACATATTTGTTACTGTTACAATTTTATTAAAGTAAAAAAAGGTCCATAGTTGCAAAAGATGCATCATCTTCAGCTATTTGCCATTATGGGCTGGTAACGACCCCGAAGGGAATAATAGTTTATCTTCGATAAAGGCTGGGTAGAATTCCCACTGATGAAGTAGTGTGTGGTTGGAGATGTTGAATTGACTTCCAAGTCGGGCCATGTGGAAAACTGTCCAATGGCAGATCAAACAGTAGACCTTAAATTTGTCTTAACAGACATCAAATTGAAGCACAAACGTGCAAAGAAAAATTCACCGTACTTAAGGGCATTGGTAATAGTAATGTTCCGCTTCATTTAAAACGTCTCGAAGCAACAAAGTATTTTCGCTACCTCGATTCAAGTGAGAAATCCATGTTGTATGACAGCATGCTTCAGAAATACGTAAAGAAGATTATTGCCCCCCCCCCCCATTCCAAAAAAAAAGTAGAAAGAAATCCCTGGGAAGTTAGTACCATGATAACAGAACAGATACACTCTGTTCTCCTAAAAATAGCTCAAATTAGCATTCCCTGAATGTGGCGCCTCAGGCAATTAGCAATAAACTAACTAACCCCACCCCCCAAAGAGGGATGCAAGGCCTGGTAATTACAATGATAATGTTCCGCTCCACATTTGGCATTTAAAACGTCTCGAAGCAACAAAGTATTTTCGCTACCTCAATTCGAGTGAGAAATCAACGGCTTTCCAACGCTACATCTTTCTGGATTCTGATCTGAAAAGGAAATTGACGCCAAAGATCATTCTCAGCAGCCAGTTATAACAGTTATAACATGCAATCTGATTGGTTAAAACAAATCTGTGGGCGGAGAAACCGTCCAATAAAAAGCTTGCTTATTTCTGCAGAATTTCTTACAGTGTAAACCAAAATCGAGTTTCTTTTTTCTTTTTTTTTAAATTAGGACGAAATTTTGTAGTTGAGAAATGCAGAAAAAAACAATGGTTTCAATTGATTTTTTTTTTTTCGATTCTAATAAATCACAATGTTAGCTTTCAAATTATGCAGTCGAAATTACCTGAATATTAACTGAATTATTAAAAACACGATTTTTGTCTCGCATTTTCATTATTTTCGTATGGTGTAAAATTTTTTATTTAAAACAAAAACAACACAAAAACACAAATTTAATTATGTTAGCAGGTGAAAAATTGCGGCCATCTTCTTTAAATCGAAACGGAAAAATTACCTCCCTTTTGAACTCTCCTGTGTTTTTTACAATCGTTTTCATCAAATTCTATTTTGAATTTTCTTTAATAAATAATTTTCAACTTAATCAATTTTCGTAATTTTTGGATATAATCATCTTAAAAATACGAGGAATGCGTAGATACCATTATTTTCATGTGAAATTCAGTTTTACGATTTCCAAAATTTCGTCCCAATAGTGTAGAAGCGCCGACATACTTTTTTTTTAAATATTTTTTATAAAACAAGAAAAAAACGAAATGCGTGCGAAGTTTGAGAAAACTTTTTCTTTCAAAATTTAAAATTTTCGTAATAAATTCTAAACTTAAAAAAAAACAAAACAAAAACATTTATTTTCAATTCTTACATGAAATTGCATTTATCTTCCCCTGCAAGTGTGTCAGAAATTTCCTGAAAAATATTGAATAATTCCACCCTGTCTTTCCAAGCGTATAACTCTTCGAAAAATGTAATTCAAGCCCTAATTTTTTTTTTTTTTCAATTAAATGAGCAAGGACCAAGGTTTCATTAAAAAAACAAAAAACAAAAAAAAACAAAAGAAAAAACAAACAACGTGTTTTTTTTAACAAAAGGTTTTAAACTTGGGACTTTACAGGTAAATTTTTAAAAAGCACTACTATTTTTGTTTTAAATTTGAATATATTATTTATTGATCTTTTATCTTCAATTTGTAATATATAAAACTTTGGTGAGTAAATTAATTATTTACTTTTTTAATAGACATTTCAAAATGGGAGGCGTGAATTAATTCGACCCCCTGTCTTTCCAAGCTTATAACTACTCGAAAAATGTAATTCAAGCCCAATTTTTTTTTTTTTCAATTAAAGGAGCAAGGACCAAGGTTTCATTTAAGAAAAAAAAAACAAAAAAAAAAAAACAAAAAACAAACAACGTGATTTTAAAAAAAAAAGGTTTTAACTTCGAACTTTACAGGTAAATTTCTAAAAAAACACTACTTTTTTGTTTTAAATTTGAATAGATTATTTGTTGATCTTTTATCTCCAATTTGTGATATATAAAACTTAGGTGCGTAAAGTAATTATTTACTTTTTAATAGACATATGAAAACGAGGGGGGCGGGGCGTGAATTAAAAAAAAAACAACGTTTGTCTAAAATATTATATTCGGTTTATTGGAAAGAGCATAAAATTTCACATTGACCCTGAAAATATCGTAAAAATTGAATCAACAGAAAAATTTCGGGTAAATGTTTACTTTAACTACAACAGAACACTGACCAATAAAATTTGGTTCTATAGGTTTTCGGAGTCGCTGACAACGAGTCTGATATTCAAACCCGTCCCAAATTTACCATTCCCATGGTATTAACCCCTGAACCCTCGCACTATTTTGTGCCAACTCACCGCCATCGTTTATGCTATTCTTACATAATGCGTTCACGCATGGATGCGCGTAGTAAGGTGAATCGCGGAAGAATGTGTTGGTTGACATTTGAAATAAAGTTTTCAGAAACAAAAAAAATGTTCATTTTTCTGTGTTGCATAGTTTTTGATGCTTTCTTAATTGATCTAAAAAATTAAGTTTTCACGAGCGATTTACAAAAGCATTTTTATTTTTCGTTTTTTGTTTTTTTTGAGGGGGCGTTATTCAATTTGTAACGGACCAGAGTATAAATACCCCGGTTCGCCACAAGAAAATAATGAAATGAATGGAATTGAAGGAAACAAAGACTTAATTGATGGATAAGATAAACGTCGTTTATTTACTGTTGAAAGAATGAACGTTTTAGTTATAACATGTGTTCATGTCCGCACTTGTGTAACCAATGTTCATTGCGGGACTGGTGTTGTAGCAAGAATAGGAAATATGTATTCATCTCAAGTTCGGGTCACTATCGTTTGTTTGCGCGTGGGAAGAGAAATGTGTGTTGTAGTGAAAAATGAGAATGATAGTCCAGCGTGTAGACAAAAAAGTGGATAGAGAGTTGACGTCAGTTAGTAGTCAGCTACGCGAAGGTGTTCTCAGGGACCAGTAGTAGATAGAGAGAGAAAGAGTGGGAATGTGTACATACGTTCTGTTAGCTTGTGCCCCATACATAGTAGTAAGTGGGCGTGAGGTACGCGTGTGTGCGCCGAAACGGCGGCAGCTAGTGCGCCGACAGCCACCTAGGAGGCTAGTCTCGAAAAAGGAAGAAGCTGGTTGTTGCTCTTTGTTTTATACTTGTTTCCGGTGGTCATTTACGCATGTGTATATTTCCTTAGAAAGCGAAAGTGACGTTGTCCATGTGTGCATCTGTGTGCGCGTGTGTGAGTACATATGTGTGCGTTAGCGCGTGTGTATATACACGTGAATGTGAGTGTATGTACGCGAACGTGAATAAATGTACGTGTGTGTGGACGTGGGCGGGTATGTTTGTGTGCGCGTATGTATGTGACAAGCAATATAGCTTGAAATATGAATGTGTGTTTTTGTGTGAGACTTGAAAACGGCTCGTACAAATTATAGAACTTGTACAAAAGGTGCTTCTGCAGTTTAATTTACTGTTTTTCCGAAAGTAACGACTCCCCCCCCACCACCACCAATTTACCATAAGTAACGCGTCGACATACACCGATTTTTGTGAAAAATTAAACAGTTCTTCTGCTCGGTATGTCGGCACGTTCCTTATGGGAAAAACGGTAAATTAAACTGCCAAAGCACCTATTAAATGTTGTACATTGAATACGACCCCCCTCAAAAAAAAAATAAAATATAAAAAAAACGAAAAATAAAAATGCTTTTGTAAACCGCTCGTAAAAACTTAACACAGAAAAATGAACATTTTTTTTTGCTTCTGAAACTTGTCTGCTAAAAAATATTCCGCGATGTGACAAGTCACCTTACTACGCGCGTCCATGCGCGAACGCATCATGTAAGAATAGCATAAACGATGGCGGTGAGTTGGCACAAAATAGTGCGAGGGTTCTGAGGTTAATACCATGCAAACAGTAAATTTGCGAAAGTTTGAATATCAGATTCGTTGTCAGCGACCCCGAAAAACTACAAAAAAAACGAATTTTTTTTTTTTTTTTGCACAGTGATCACCACTTATCAAGGCCCGGAAGCCACTCAGGGATAAGGGTTATTGCAAGTACATTACGTTAGTGTGGAGATTTGATGAAGTGTTTACTTAAGGGGGCGGTTCATTAGGAATTTGTTAACGTTGGACTTGAAGACATCCAAGTTGTAGTCCGGTGGGAAGCAGGCAGTTGGAACAGAGTTCCACAGGCGTGCCGTTCTAAGAAAAAAGCTTTGTTCATGGAATCCACGTTTTGATTTAGGCACAGATATAGAGTGGAGGAAATTTTTCACAGTGGATTCAGCTAGACGGGTGTTTTTCGTGAAAGATTGGCGAGGGGGGACCAGAGATTGGAGTTCAGACGAGCACTTGCCATGGAGATAACGAATTTTGTCGTAGTTAAAGTAAACATTTACCAAATTTTGATAGATTTTTAAAGTTTTAAAATTGAAAAATACTGAGATCGTAAAATTCAATTAATTTTATTACTGTTTTTGAAATTTAAAAAAAAATTCTATTACTTTTAAAACAACTGTAATAGTTTATTTTGGAAGTATAATCCATAAAGAAAATAAACAACCCACTTTTAAAAGAGAAATTACGAGTTTTTTTTATATTTTATTCGTAGTTTCGTTGTAGGGGTGTCAAAAATTCCCACAAAAATTCTGATACACCTGTCCTAGAGTGACTCTTCCTATGTTTTAATTAAAAAAAAAAAAAAATGAAACCGTCCGAATAGTGGACGTGTGTCAAAAAATAAAATTCTGTCCCGCCATTAAAAATGTTTTTTTTTTTTTTTTAATATAATAACATGATGAAACGTGTTAAAATATATTGAGAAAGAAATAATAAACTATTTAAATACAGTCGATTAAGAATAGCATGTTTTCGGGCTTATGGCTTGTTGATGTAAAAAGCGAAATTCAGTGATATGAAAATCAACCGAAAAACGAAACGAGCACTTTCTCCATTATTCTGGAAAACGGTACCTTCGAATTATTGTATTCGCTTATTTTGTTTAATAGATTTTTACTCGAAAACATTCCTTATGTAATTATATTAAAAAAACAAAACATTTTTAATGGCTGCAATTTTTTTTTTTGTTTTACTTGCAATAAAATCAGGCTGCAATTTTTTTTTTTTTTTACATAGGAGTAACAACCACTTATCAAGATCTGTAGGCCACCCGAGGATAAGGATTAAAGAGTGTATAGGACAATATTGTAGCTATTTACAATGCCTCCCCACGGGACAGAGTTAGACACCAGGGTCGTTTTTTAACGTGGCGAAAAGGTACAAAAATAAAAATTTTCTCAGTCGTGAACGATTTCTCCTCCACTGGAAGAGAACGAGAAATGGAAATGCCGCATCTGAAGGACAGATACTGCACTTTGATTGTAGTAATCGTTAGTAGTGGAAATTTGGTAAACGGGATTACTTAAGGGACGGCTCATTAAGAATTTGTTTATATTGGACTTGAAGACGACCAAATTGTAGTCAGCTGGAAAGCAGGGACATGGAAGTGAGTTCCACAGGGAGTGCAGTTCTAAGAAGAAACTTTGTTCATGGAATCTAAGTTTAGGTTTAGGCACAAATAAAGAGTGGAGGAAATTATTGATATTGTTTTCAGCTAGATGAGTGTTTTTCGTGAAAGTTTGGTAAGGGGGGGGCACAGATTGGAGTTCAGACGAGCACTTGCGATGAAAATAATGATAAAGCAGAGACAGACAGGCTTGCAACGTCTCTTCCGTGGGAAAGAGGTTGCAGAAAAGAGAAAAGGGCATCCTACCGTGCTAGAAAGCTATTAATGCCTGAAAGTATCCTGTACCTTTATAAGGCCACCATTCGCTCATGTATGTTCTTTTTCTTTTTTTTTTTCACACAGTGATCACCACTTATCAAGGCCCGGAAGCCACTCAGGGATAAGGGTTATTGCAAGTACATTACATTAGTGTGGAGATTTGATGAAGTGTTTACTTAAGGGGGCGGTTCATTAAGAATTTGTTAACATTGGACTTGAAGACATCTAAGTTGTAGTCCGGTGGGAAGCAGGCAGACGGAGCAGAGTTCCACAGGCATGCAGTTCTAAGAAAGCAGCTTTGTTCATGGAAGCCGCGTTTTGATTTAGGCACAGATATAGAGTGGAGGAAATTTTTCACAGTGGATTCAGCTAGACGGGTGTTTTCGTGAAAGATTGGCGAGGGGGGACCAGAGATTGGAGTTCAGATGAGCACCTGCCATGGAAATAACGATAAAACAAGGATAGGCTCGCAACGTCTCTTCTGTGGGAAAGAGGTTGCAGGGTAGAGAAAAGGCCATCCCCCCACTAAGCCACGAAGTCTATTTTGTACTCTGTCAAGGCAGGATAGGCTGTTTTTAGCAGCTCCTGCCCAGATATGGCAACAGTATTCCATCCTTGGACATACTTGGCTTTTATGTATGGAGTATTGTTGTCACATTTAGGTTGGTGCATCTGCTCCTAGTCTCTCGCTCCTGGACAGGGTTCAGAAGAGAGTCGCCAACCTGATCTACATCAATTATTTATGCTGATGACACTACCATTTATGGTAGCACATCTAAGACCGTAAACGACCAAGTTTTCTCCGATTCTCTCTCCTCTGATCTTGAGCACATGGTACAATGGGGAAAGGAGTGGCTGGTTACTTTTAATGGATCCAAACCAAGTTTTTATCTTTACATAATCAACATTCTCATCCACATCTGGCATCAATTGAAACGAATGGCTCTCGTCTTGGCGAGGCCTCATGTTTTAACAAGCTTCTGGGCTTGACCTTTACTCCTGATCTGAAATGGAACACGTGCATCAAATCTGTTGCCAAGGCTGCTGGAAAAATGGTGGGATCCTTCTATCGATCCAGTAGATATCTCACTGCTGATGCAATTCTCTATCTATATAAGAGCTAGGTACGTCCAAGGTTGGGGTACTGTTGCCACATCTGGGCAGGACCTGCTAGAAAGGACTTGTCCTGTCTTGATAGAGTTTAAAATAGACTTTGTAGCCCTGTAGGAGATGTCCTTTTCTCTTCCCTGCAACCTCTTTCTCACAGAAGAGATGTTGCGAGTCTGCTTTATCATTATTTTCATGGCAAGTGCTCGTCTGAGCTTCAATCTATGGTCTCCCTTCGCCAAACTTTCACAAGAAACACTCGTCTAGCTGAAAACACTATCAATAATTCCCCCCACTCTTTATCTGTGCCTAAACCTAAACGTAGATTCCATGAACAAAGTTTCTTTCTTAGAACTGCACGCCTATGGAATTGTTTTCTGTTTTCCTGCTTTCCAGCTGACTACAACATGGTTGTCTTCAAGTTCAATGTAAACAAGTTTTTGATGAGCCGTTCCACTTAAGTGTACAAATTTACCGAATTTCCATTACTAACGATTAGTATATTGTCCAATTGACTACTGTACACTCTTAACCTTTATACTCGAGTGGTCTCTGGGCCTTGATAAGTGGTTATGCCTATGTAAAAAATTTTTTTTTTAAATGATTTTCCAAATCACATCCTTAGATCATTCGTAGACATTTATGCTGACGACACTAGCATGTATGGCAACACATCAAAGGCTGTAAATGATAGAGTTCTCTTTCTCTCTCTCTCTCTCCCTCTCTCTCTCTCTCTCTCTCTCTCTCTCTCTCTCTCTTTCCTCTGATTTTGATCACGTGCTACAATGGAGAAAAAAGTGGCTGGTTACTTTTAATGCATCTTTACATCATCCCCATCTGGCATCAATTGAAATAAATGGCTCTCGTCTTGGGGAGTCTCCATGTTTAGACAAGCTTCTGATCTGAAATGGAACACGTACATCAAGTCTGTTGCCAAGGTCGCTGGAAAAATGGTGGGACCTTCTACCGCTCCAGAAGATATCTCACTACTGATGCAATTCTCTATCTATATAAAAGCCAAGTACGTCCAAGGATGGAATACTGTTGCCATATTTGGGCAGGAGCTGCTAAAAACAGCCTATCCTGCCTTGACAGAGTACAAAATAGACTTTGTGGCTTAGTAGGGGATGACCTTTTCTCTACCCTGCAACCTCTCTCCCACAGAAGAGACGTTGTGAGCCTATCCTTGTTTTATCGTTATTTCCATGGCAGGTGCTTGTCTGAACTCCAATCTCTGGTCCCCCCTCGCCAATCTTTCATGAAAAACACCCATCTAGATGAATCCACTGTGAAAAATTTCCCCCACTCTATATCTGTGCCTAAATTAAAATGCAGATTCCATGAACAAAGCTTCTTTCTTAGAACTGCATGCCTGTGGAACTCTGCTCCGTTTGCCTGCTTCCCACCGGACTACAACTTGGATGTCTTCAAGTCCAATGTTAACAAATTCCTAATGAACCGCCCCCTTAAGTAAACACTTCATCAAATCTCCACAGTAACGTAATGTACTTGCAATAACCCTTATCCCTGAGTGGCTTCCGGGCCTTGATAAGTGGTGATCACTGTGTAAAAAAAAAAAAAAAAAAAGCTTCTGGGCTTGACATTTACTCCTGATCTGAAATGGAGCATTTACATCAAATCTGTTGCCAAGGTTGCTGGAAAAATAATGGGATATCTACCTGCTCATGCAATTCTTTACCTTTGTCCAAGGATAGAGTATTGTTGCCACATCTGGGCAGGAGCTGCTAGAAATGATTTATCCTGCCTTGATAGAGTTCAAAATAGACTTTGTAGCCTCGTAGGGGATGTCCTTTTCTCTTCCCTTCAGCCTCTTCCTCACAGAAGAAACGTTGCGAGCCTGTCTCAGCTTTATCGTTATTTTCATGGATAGTGCTCGTCTGAGCTCTAATCTATGGTCTCCCTTAACCTGACTTTCATGAAAAACACTCGTCTAGTTGAAACCACTATCAGTAATTTCCCACAGATTAATAATAGATTCCATGAATAAAATTTCTTTCTTAGAACTGCATGCCTGTGGAACTTATTTTTCATTCTAAATTATAAAAAAATTATTTAATAAAAATTCTTTAAAATCTGTTAAAAGTATTTTTCATTCTAAATTATAAAAAACATTAATTGAAAATAAAAATTGTTTAAAAGTTGTTTAAATTATTTTTCATTCGAAATTATAAAAAAATTAATTAAAAATAAAAATTGTTTAAAAGTTTTTTAAATTATTTTTCATTCTAAATTATACATTGGAAGCACTACCAGATTGCTTCACCACCGCATTAAAGAGCATTTAAACACTACTGCTTCGTCCATCTATAAACATATTCGCACTTGCATTAATTCAGAACCGGATTTTCACATCAACATTCTTGCTTCTTCAAGAAACGTAGGTCAACTTCATATTCTTGAATCTTTAATTATATCAAAAAATACTCCCACACTAAACAATAGACTGGAATTGAGTTCCGCTTTTATAATATAAGTTTAAAACATAAGAAAAACAATAATTAAAATAATAATAAAAAAAATATTATTGTTTTAAAATGATTAAAAGATTAATAAAATCTCACAGAGTTGCTTCCCTTCAACCCTTGCTTGAATAGTCATCTCCCTTGATTCACAAACGCAACATGTATTTTAAACACCAACTGATTTATTTTAACGTTCTCCTAACGTCATTTTTTGTTCTATATTTCGTGGTATCACGTGGCAAACTCGGTAGCTGCTTTTCCATTTTTGAACACTCTTCCGCTGTCTTCTCTTGAAAAAGGACTAATAGGTCTGAAATATATTGAGATTTATAACACCATTGAATACAACAGGAAAAAAATTTACTGTTGTTTAGAGTTAAAATTTGTGTGAAAAAGAAAAAACAAACAACAAAAAAAAGAAATTTATTTCTTTTGTTTCCATTTAATTTTACTCTATATAAAAAAAAATCTCGCATTGTTCTTGGCTTTTAATTTCACCTTATAAAAAAAATTAATTGAAAATAAAAATTGTTTAAAAGTTTTTTAAATTATTTTTTTCCTTCTAAATTATAAAAAAAATTAATTGAAAATAAAAATTGTTTAAAAGTTTTTTAAATTATTTTTTTCATTCTAAATTATAAAAAAAATTAATTGAAAATAAAAATTGTTTAAAAGTTTTTTAAATTATTTTTTTCCTTCTAAATTATAAAAAAAATTAATTAAAAATAAAAATTGTTTAAAAGTTTTTTAAATTATTTTTTTCCTTCTAAATTATAAAAAAAATTAATTGAAAATAAAAATTGTTTAAAAGTCTATAAACTTTTTACATGTTTTTTTCTTGCATTTTTAGTGACCAGCTAAATCAAGTTACTGGTCATGTGATCAAAAGCAGCTATACGGACAGAATTTATTCATTTCCGTCTATCTAACTATCTAACTGGGTTTTTGGTGATTTTACTTAATGTAAAATGTTTGTTTGACTCGAAAAACATGGAATGTCAACCAATACACGAGCACAAGAAAAAATAGATTCCATGAATAAAGTTTCTTTCTAAGAACTACACATCTGTTGAACTCTCTTCTGATTGCTTGGTTCCAAGCTGACTACAATATGGCCGTATTCAAGTCCAATGTAAACAAGTTCTTGATGAGCTGTTCCATTTAAGTTAACAAATTTACCAAATTTACACTTTTAACGATTACTATGATATTGGCCCTTTGACTACTGTACACTCTAACCCTTATCCTCGAGTGGTCTCTCGGCCTTGATGAGTAGTGATTCCTTCGTAAAAATAAAAATTGTTTAAAAGTTGTTTAAATTATTTTTCATTCTAAATTATGAAAAAATTTATTTAAAATAAAATTGTTTAAATTATTTTTTTCCTTCTAAATTATAAAAAAAATTAATTGAAAATAAAAATTGTTTAAAAGTTGTTTAAATTTTTTTCATTCTAAATTAAAAAGAATTTATTTAAAATAAAAATTGTTTAAAATATGTTTCCTTCTAAATTATAAAAAAAATTAATTTAAAATAAAAATTGTTTAAAAGTTGTTTAAATTTTTTTCATTCTAAATTATGAAAAAATTTATTTAAAATAAAATTGTTTAAATTATTTTTTTCCTTTTAAATTATAAAAAAATTAATTGAAAATAAAAATTGTTTAAAAGTTGTTTACATTTTTTTCATTTAAATTATGAAAATATTTATTTAAAATAAAATTGTTTAAATTATTTTTTTCCTTCTAAATTATAAAAAAAATTAATTGAAAATAAAAATTGTTTAAAAGTTGTTTAAATTTTTCATTCTAAATTAAAAAAAAAATTTATTTAAAATAAAAATTGTTTAAAATATTTTTCCTTCTAAATTATAAAAAAAATTAATTGAAAATAAAAATTGTTTAAAAGTTGTTTAAATTTTTTTCATTCTAAATTATGAAAAAAGTTATTTAAAATAAAAATTGTTTAAATTATTTTTCGTTCTAAATTATAAAAAAAATTAATTGAAAATAAAAATTGTTTAAAAGTTGTTTAAATTTTTTTCATTCTAAATTATAAAAAAAATAATTTAAACCAAAAATGTTTTAAAAGTTGTTTAAATTTTTTTGTCATTCTAATATATAAAAAAAATTTAATTTAAAATAAAATTTTTTAAAAGTTGTTTAAATTTTTGACCATTCTAAATTAAAAAAAAAAAAATAATTCAATTTAAAAATTGTTTAAAAGTTATTAAAATTTATCTTTTTACACAAACACAAAAAAATTGGTCACGTAACTAATACATTGCAGCCACTTTTTGTTGTCTTTATTATTTGATTTTTTTTTTTATTCAATTTTCACCCCAAACAAGGCACAGTGCCACTTTGAAGAAGGGGGCTACTATTAGGGACTTAATTAGCAGGGTCATTATAAAGGTAGATGAGTAGAAAGATGTTTGTTAACATTACACTTGAACTTCTGCATATCAGTGCAGTTGGGAAAGCAGAATCCCGGAAGGGAGTTCCAAAGACCCGCAGTTCTGGGGAAGAAACTATTGGAGTAAAAGGCTTTCTTGTACCTAGGGATCTCTACTGTAAAGGGATGAGACTTACTAGCTTGTCGGGTTTGTCGGGGGTAGTTACGTCGGGGACTTTTGAATGACTTTTTCGAATCTGTGGATTTGTAGCGATCAGTTAAACTAAGTCGCTTGTCACGTAAACAGAAGAATCTATACAGTCGGAATTTTTTTATTTTAGGAATAATTTGATTTTGTCACTGGTTGCCTGCACAGATCCGTTAGTGCATGGAGACGTGGCTGTGATGCGTCACTTTTACACGCATATCCATGGGACTATTTTTTTAGCCATTTGCGTATGTAGATAGTAAATAGGTCAGAACATTCTAGAAACCCGATATGAAAGAGGCAGTGTGCCAAAAACTAAACCAGTCTCGACAGTTTTCACAAGTCACCATTGCCGCCACCCATCGTTATCAAATATGTTAAACTGCATCACGAAAGAATCCAAATTCAAACTGCATCACGAAAGAATCCAAATTCAAACTGCAAGAGAGAAGTTTGGGAATTAGTCTGAGCTGCCTGAACATGTTGTCCATACGGAAGACTGAAAAGGAAGAGAGAGGATAGAGAGTTGCCACGCGTTTAACCCTGTAGCGACCAGAAAAATCAAGTCGCTCATCATGTAATCAGAAGAATCTGTCCATCCATCGATAGCCTTGAGTCCTGGAAGGTCATAGGCCATCCTCACCTTTGCACATGTTTTTGTAACGAAGAGTTCTTTTTTTTTAGGATGGAGGTGCTGGCCCAACACCCAACTTTCCAGAAGGTACATACAGCGCCTAGCCTTCCCAAATGGTCACCCATCTGGTACTGGCCATGCTCAACGTTGCTTAACTTCGGTGATCTGACGAAAACCGGTGCGTCAACGTGATTGTGCCGTACAGAAGAATCTATACGGCAAGCATTTATTCATTTCAGGAACAATTTGATTTAGTCACCGGTCTGTTATCGTATGGAGATGTGGCTGCAATGCGTCACTTTTACACAAAAAATCCACGCGACTATATTTTTGTCTATTCGCACATGAAGACAGTGAACAGGTCGGAACATTCTCGAAAACCTGTATGAAAGCGCTGATGTGCCAAAAAAAAACAAACTAGTGTA
The DNA here is from genome assembly GCF_053919585.1 of Euprymna scolopes. NCBI lineage: Eukaryota > Metazoa > Mollusca > Cephalopoda > Sepiida > Sepiolidae > Euprymna > Euprymna scolopes. Next base: position 89,622,191 of record NC_136527.1, on the reverse strand, counting down.
GACAGCGTTTCCACAAGTCACTATCATCACCACCCGTAATTATTGCTCATATCTGACTCCGTCCAAGGATGTTAACCCTACCAGATGGAGTTACTGATATACCGGTAATTACCAAAAATGCTATATACTGAGTTACTGCTAGACCGGTATTTTTTAAGACCACGTGTTCTCGTGTTGTCAGAGAGCTAAAAATAGCTAACCAATCGCTGCTTGGCCTCGATTTAGCACAAGAACGTTCTGCAAATGACTTCCTTTGTTTGTGACGGCAGATGAAAGGCAAAAAATTACTAACGCGTTTAAAATTTGTTGTTTTTTTTTTACTAATGTGTTTACATTTTTTTTTACTAATGTGTTTACATTTTTTTTTACTAACGCATTTAAAAATTTCTGTTTTACTAACGCGTTTAAAATTTTTTTTTACTAGCATGTTTAAAGATTTTTTTTACTAAAGTGTTTAAAATTTTTTTTTACTAACTCGTTTAAAAATTTATTTTTTATTAACGCGTTTAAAAATTTTTTTTACTAGCGCGTTTAAAAAATTTTTTTACTAAAGCGTTTAAAATTTTTTTTACTAACTCATTTAAAAATTTATTTTTTTACTAACGCGTTTAAATTTTTTTTTACTAACGCGTTTAAAATTTTTTTTTACTAATGCGTTTAAAATATTTTACTAACGCATTTAAAAAATTTTTTTTACTAACACGTTTAAAATCTTTTTTGCTCAAGCGTTTAAAATTTTTTTTTTACTAACAAGTTTAAAAAATTTTTTTACTAACGCGTTTAAAAATTTTTTTTTACTTGTTAGTAAAAAAAACATTTTTAAACGCGTTTAAAAAATTTTTAAACGTGTTAGTAAAAAAATTTTTTTAAGCGCGTTTAAAAAATTTTTTTTACTAACATGTTTAAAAAATCTTTTTTACACGCGTTTGAAAATTTTTTTTTACTTGTTAGTAAAAAAAAATTTTTAAACGCGTTTAAAAATTTTTTTACAAACGCGTTTAAAATTTTCTTTTTTTTTACTCACGCGTTTAAATTTTTTTTTTTTTACTAACACGTTTAAATTTTTTTATTAATTTGTTACACGAAATGACTTCTCATGTAATAATGTTTAAGATACAAAATATTTTTAATGCCTTATTTTTTTATATCACCCGCAAACCCTATTTAGTGATATTAACGTTTATTTAGATGTATTTTCGATGTTTATTAAAAAAAAAAAAACGTAAATAAATTTTGATAAAAAAACGTTTCCGAATATTTTTATTTATATTTAAAAGTAATTTCCCAAAATGTGTGCGAAAATAATCATAGCATTTGAAATATTGGGTGTTTCTGCACTATTCGGACGAGATTTCGTAGCTTATAAATGGAGTTTTCAGCTAAAAAATAATGGCATTAACGGATTTTTTTTTTTTTTTTTTTTGTCAATTCTAATAAATTACAATGTTAGCTTCCAAATTATGCAGTCGAAATTACCTGAATATTTCTGAATTATTAAACAAAAACCCCAAATCGCCGGTACTTGTACAGTTTAATCAAGACATTAAAAAAATGAAAATATCGAAAAAAAAAATGTTATATTGCACCTATCCGTTATGGAACGAAATTCTCAAAAAAAAAAAAAAAATTTCACTTAATTTCATCAAGTAGTTTTTTTTTTTTTTTTTTTTTTTACAGCGAAAAAACAATTTGTTATTATACCGAGCAAAAGGTTCGATTTTTAGGAAGAAAAGCTAGTATTAAAGATGGGGAGGGAGTGTCGGCGCTTTAACTGGAGTTATCTCCCCGTGGCGTGTTTAACAAATTCCACAATGGCTGACTTCAACGCGCTCTCATAATGGTTTCCGTTCTGCTAGATCTACAGCAGATGTCCTTACAGTTATATCGCACAGGATTAGCAAATCTCTCGACGGTGGCAATCTTTCTAGGGCAATTGCTCTTGACATATCTAAAGCCTTTGATAGGGTATGGCATAAAGGTTTACTTCATAAGATCGCTAGCTATGGTATAGCTGGAAAAGTCTTCTCAATTATTAAATCATTTCTTTCTGATAGATTCATAAGAGTAGTAGTTGAGGGGCAAAAATCAGAAGCTCACAATATTAATGCCGGTGTCCCTCAGGGATCCATCCTGGGCCCAACTCTTTTCCTGATCTACATTAATGATCTTCCAAATCATATCCTTACATCATTTGTAGACATTTATGCTGACGACACTACCATTTATGGTACCACATCTAAGACAGTAAACGAGCAAGTTCTCTCCAATTCTCTCTCCTCTGATCTTGAGCACGTAGTACAATGGGGAAAGGAGTGGCTGGTTACTTTTAATGCATCTAAAACCAAGCTTCTCTCTTTACATCATCAACATTCTAATCCACATTTGTCATCAATTGAAATGAATGGCTCTCGTCTTCAGGAGGCCTCAAGTTTTGACAAGCTTCTGGGCTTGACCATTACTCCTGATCTTAAATGGAACACGTATATCAAATCTGTTGCCAAGGCCGCTGGAAAAATGGTGGGATCTTTCTATCGATCCAGTAGATATCTCACTGCTGATGCTATTCTCTATCTATATAAGAGCCAGGTACGTCCAAGGATGGAATACTGTTGCCACATCTGGGCAGGAGCTGCTAGAAAGAACTTGTCCTGCCTTGATAGAGTTCAAAATAGACTTCGTAGCCTCGTAGGAGATGTCCTTTTCTCCTCCTTGCAACCTCTATCTCACAGAAGAGATGTTGCGAGTTTGTCTCTGATGTATCGTTATTTTCATGGAAAGTGTTCAACTGAGCTTCAATCTATGGTCCCCCCTCGCCAAACTTTCACAAGAAACACTCGTCTAGCTGTAAACACTATCAATAATTTCCCCCACTCTTTATCTGTGCCTAAACCTAAACGTAGATTCCATGAACAAAGCTTCTTTCTTAGAACTGCACGCCTGTGGAATTGTCTTCCGTTTTCCTGCTTTCCGGCTGACTACAATATGGTTTTGTTCAAGTCTAAAGTAAATAAGTTCTTGATGAGCCGTTCCATATAAGTTATTAAATTTACCAAATTTTCATTACTAATGATTACTAAATTGACCAACTTCTACTGTACACTCTTTAACCCTTATCCTTGAGTGGCCTCTGGGCCTTGATAATGTGGTGATGCCTTTGTAAAAAAAAAAAAAAAAAAATAAAAAAATAAAAACGTGTTTTTCCAATGTAAAAAATAAAAACTACTCGATCAAATTAAATGAATTTTTTTTTGGGGGGGGGAGATCTTCAGTCCAAAACGGATATGTACAATATAACCTTTTTTCGATATTTTCATTTTTGAATGCCTTGATTAAACTGTACAAGTACCAAAAAACCCGACTTTAATCGTATTAGCAGATGAAAAATTGCCGCCATCTTGTTTAAATTGAAACGGAAATTACCTCCCTTTTTTTTTTCTTTTTTTTTTTAACTCTTTACGATCGTTTTCATCAAATTCTATTTTTATTTTCTTTAATAAATAAGTTTCTACCTTATCGGTTTTCGTAATTTTTGGATATAATCATCTTAAAAATACGAGATATACGTAGATACGATTGTTTTCATGTGAAATTTAGTTTTACGAATCGCCGAAATTTTGTCCTAATAGTGTAGAAGCGACAAAATCGTGTGTAGCCATTATTTTTTTTTTGTTTGTTTTCTTTTTTTTTTTTAATTTTATTACATGAATGATGTTTTCAAGTCAAAATCTAGTGAGAAATATACATTTTGTATTGAGAAATACACACTTTAAATATACATTCGGGAAAGAATAACACGTTCTTGGGATTATGGCTTGTAGAGGTAAAAAGCGAAATACAGTGATGTATGTGATTTGAAACGGAAAACGAAACGAAATACTGTTTTCTAGAATAATGAAAAAGTATTCGTTTCGTTTTTTTTTTTTTTTTTTTTTTTTTTTAAATTTTCAGATCGGTATTTAGCTTTTTTTACATCAACTAGATATAAGCCTGAAAACGTGTTATTCTTCACTGAATTGTACGTGTACCTATTTACAATGCCTCCCCACGGGACAGAGTTAGACACCGGTGTCCTTTTTTAACGTGGAGAAAAGGTACAAAAATAAAAATTGTCTCAGTCGTGAAGGATTTCTCCTCCACTGAAAGAGAACGAGAAATGAAGTGCCGCATCTGAAGAACAGATACTACACTTTGATCTTGGCCAAAAGGCCAGTCACGAGGAACGTGGACCTGCATAAACGGGTTTTAATTTAATGGCTGCTCCCTGAGATTTTCTTTCACTTTCTTCGTATATATCTCAAACACTTTTTTTTAATCGAGTCGAGAGCGCACGACTCACGAGCGTGTATTTTATTTTATTTTTTAAAACTAACTTTTTATTTCGTGCTTGTTTTTATTTTAATTTTATTTTAAATTTATTTAATCACGAAAACTTTTTTTGAAAGTACTATTTGAGGCAAAAAAAAAAATAAAAGCCAAAAGCATTATTTGAATATGAAAAACTAAAAAAATATTAGGTGGAAATTTTTTTTTTAATAAAATGAAAATAAAATAAAACAAAAACTGCCCGCGCGCCCTCTGTGGCACGGGGGACAAGATCAAAGTGTAGTATCTGTTCCAGCAGATGCTGCACTTAAGATAATTTGTACCAGTCAATGGAGGGGAAACCCTCTATACTGGGACAATTATTATTTTTGGTAACCAGAGTGCCCCCTTTTTGCCTACTTTTAGGGGAGCTGGTTTTTTTTACCTCACATTAAAAACGGCCTTGTGCCTAATTTGCTCAGTGGGGGAGCAAATAAATAGAAAAAAAAATAAATAAATAAATAAAATAAAACAAAAACAAGCGCGAAATAAAAGTATGAGTCAAATTTGGTACTCCTTGGGTGTTGAGTTCCATGGCGACCAGAAAAAAAAAAACACGCGTCGCTCCCTTCCTGACGCAAGCACACGTAATTTTTTTTTTTTTTAAATTTTTACTGACGTTGTAACTAAACGATTATTTGTCACATAATTTATTTATTTATTTTGCAAAAAAGTTTTACTCTTTATGAATATTAAAATAAAAAAAAAAAGTTACTAAACATTTATTAATGTCTCACTTTTACAGACATTTGTTTTTAAATTTCTTTTTAAATAACGACTTTTTTTTTTAATAGCATTTGCGGATGGGTAAAAAAAAAAAAAAACGAAAAAAATAACAAACCATTTACTGACAATTTCTCGGTATCTTGACTTTGATAACATTTATTTGTTTTAAATATTTGTAAAAATGAGAAATTATTAGTAAAGGGTTTAGTTATTTTTTGCTTTTTACCCATCCGCAAATGCTATTTAAAAAAAAAAAAGTCGTCATTTAAAAAGAAATTAAAAAACAAATGTCTGTAAAAGTGAGACATTAATAAAT
>NC_136527.1:89474287-89611787 GCF_053919585.1 Euprymna scolopes | reverse complement strand
ATTTAAAAGTTATTTTTTAAGGATGGTCGGGTCTGTTTCGAGCAGATATCACATTTAAAATGGTTGCCGGTATATAGTTCTTATGATATTAAGACCTACATTGTCCAAGGTATTCCTTATGAATTCACCGGTCGCCATTTTGAATGCTGTTGTTTACAAGTCAATCCGGTCTCGTTAATTGTTTTTTATTTGAGGAGGGGGATTCAAATCTCCCATTTTTTTTTTTTTTTTTTTTTTTGCTCTTATTTATAATTTCATTTTATTTTAGGAGAGTGGTGACGGCCACTCCTGTAAAAAAAAAAAAAAAAAAAAAAAAAATTGGAAAGAAAAAAATTTCGGTATTTTTTTTACGACCTGCTCCAGCATAGTATAAACACCCACAACCTCCCCATGTTAAGTACAGCTTTTGGCATAAACACCCCCGACCTCCCCCATGTTAAGAACAGCTTTCAGAATAAACACCCCATCCTCCTCATGTAAAGTACAGTTTTTGGCATCAACACCCCCGACCTCCCAATGTTAAGTATGGCTTTCATAATAAACACCCCCCCCCCCCAACCTTGAAAGCTGTTCTTAACATGGGTAGGTTTGGGGTGTTTATACTATGCTGTGCAGGTCATAAAAAATACCAAATTTTCCTTGCGTGGATGGAACTCTTCAATAGTGATCCTCCCCACTCCACAAAAATGAACAAGATCAGGGTTAACTTGTTTTCGCTCCCGTTACTTCTAGAAAAGACTACTAGCACCCCCTACCCCATAAACACATGTAAGATATAAGCATGCATATACACACACACACACTCAATTGCATTCTTACAAAAACTACAAGCCCTTGTATCCCCTCGATGTAAATACCCCTGACAAACCCAACAAACAGCAAAATCCCACCCCTACACAGAAATCCCTTGATGTAAGAAAGCTTTTTACTCTAATAAGTTTCTTTCCTAGGACTGCTAGACTTTGGAATACCCTTCCAGGTTCCTGTTTTTACCTGACTGTACTGACATGCAGAAGTTCAAGTGTAATGTAAACAGAAATCTTGCTGCTCAAATCCATACACGACCCCTGTAAATTATGTCCCAGATAATACCCCTTCTACATCAAAGTGGCCCTCTGCCTTGTTTGGGGTGAAAATGCAATAAAAAAGAAAAGTTTAATTTATCTGTGCCTAAATCAAAACGTGGATTCCATGAACAAAGCTTCTTTCTTAGAACTGCACGCCTGTGGAACTCTGTTCCGTCTGCCTGCTTCCCACCTGACTACAACTTGGATGTCTTCAAGTCCAACGTTAATAAATTCCTAATGAACCACCCCCTTAAGTAAACACTGCATCAAATCTCCACACTAACGTACTGTACTTGCAATAACCCTTATCCCTGAGTGGCTTCCGGGCCTTGATAAGTGGTGACCACTGTGTAAAACCACAGTGTGAGAAATTTTCTAATGCAGTAGAGAGAGCTCACCTACTTTGCAGCAGCCTTGGCAATTTCCTCAAATGTTTTTTAAAATTTTTTCTTAGTAACAAAAGCGCACCCCTTTATTTTAGCATTTTGTAATTGTTTTTTTCTTAAATCATTTTGTGTTGTGGCATTTTTGTGCTGTGTATGTATGTAACGAAGGGTTCATCTGAATGTGTGTACGTGTCACCAAATGTCTATGGTGGTTCTTCACTAAATGAACCCTATCTTGTGGTGTTGCCATCAAGATGTGTGTTCTTAACATTTTCTCAATGTATAATTAACTCTTTTTGTGAACCCTTTTAACCTTGCCGTGATCGTTAGTGTCTCTTTTAGTGTGTGTGTGCATACATAAACGTGGCATACCTGGTTCAGCTGGTCAGCCTTTTTCTGGGAGGTACTCCTTTCATACTGATGGAGTTGATTCTCTTGACAAGAAGACGCATGCGCTCAACAAGATGATGGGTTAGTTTGTTATAGTTTATTCGCTCCCGGGCATTACGTCTCGCAGAGGACCAGTCGGCGATCTTTACTTGGGTGACTAGTTCTTACACGTCCAACGTCTGAGACCCCCCCCCTTTTGAAAGGAGACCCTTTTCAGACCATCTTCTATTGACGTCCTCAATTCAACTCTGACTATTTTCTCAGCTAACTAGAACGTGATCACATACACATACTTCCGGGTCAGCTATCAGACACTCTCCCGATGCAATTGATCCATCACTGAGTTTGATGTGACTTTAACATGTTTTAACAATTTTTTTTTTTTTTACAAGGAAGTCACCACTTATCAAGGCCCGGAAGCCACTCGGGGATAAGGGTTATTGTGTGTACAGTATGTTAGTGTTGGAGATTTGATAAAGCATCTTACTTAAGGGGCGGTTCATTAGGAATTTGTTTACATTGGACTTGAAGACATCCAGGTTGTAGTCAGGTGGGAAACAGGCAACCGGAACAGAGTTCCACAGGCGTGCACTTCTAAGACAGAAGTTTTGTTCATGGAATCTACGTTTTGATTTTGGCACAGATAAGGAGTGGGGAAAATTTTTGACAGTGGTTTCAGTTTCCCACGTCAGTCAGATAGATGGATCAATAAAGATAGATAACTAGATTGATAGATATATCGATAATACACATAGATAAATAGATCGACAAATAACTAACAAATACTTTCGTGTGTTCGACCGACTACGTAACAATTTTTGTGAAAATGGAGTTTAGTTTCTCGGTCATTTATGTTGAATCCAATATCAAGGCCAAGAGGCCACTCAAGGATAAGGGTTAAAGAGTGTACAGTAGAAATTGGACAATATAGTAATCATTAGTAATGAAAATTTGGTAAATTTGATAACTTATATGGAACGGCTCATCAAGAACTTATTTACATTAGACTTGAACACAACCATATTGTAGTCAGCCGGAAAGCAGGAAAACGGGAGACAATTCCACAGGCGTGCAGTTCTAAGAAAGAAGCTTTGTTCATGGAATCTACGTTTAGGTTTAGGCACAGATAAAGAGTGGGAGAATTATTGATAGTGTTTTCAGCTAGACGGGTGTTTCTTGTGAAAGTTTGGCGAGGGGGGGACCATAAATTGAAGCTCAGTCGAACACTTTCCATGAAAATAATACATCAGAGACAAACTCGCAACATCTCTTCTGTGAGATAGAGGTTGCAAGGAAGAGAAAAGGACATCTCCTACGAGGCTACGAAGTCTATTTTGAACTCTATCAAGGCAGGCCAAGTCCTTTCTAGCAGCTCCTGTTTATATCTTTAAATATTTATTCATAGTGTTACGTGTGGTGGTTTTGTAGTAGATTCTTTTGTTTTTTGCTTTTCAAGACATGATTAAGTTTTGCACAGAAAAAGAACAATTACATTAATGATTGGTGCATTTTAAGAAAGTAATCCAGTAAGAAAGTGGGCAGAGAAAGAGAGGAAGGAAAGGGTGATTGCTGTTTTTGTTTTTGGCTTTGAAGAACATGATTGAGTTTTGCAAAGAGATAAAAAAAATTCAATGTATCGTGTATGTGAGTCCAACAACAATCCAACAATTCAAATTTTTTTTTCAGATCAAATTTACAAACACAATCAAAGATAAATGCACACACGTATACAAGACCATGCTGCCAAATACTTACATACACATATGGGGAGGAGCTACCCTGAGTACCTATTCTGTCTTTACAGAATTCAAAACGGCATCACCACATTATCAAGGCCAAGAGGCCACTCAAGGATAAGGGTTAAAGAGTGTACAGTAGAAATTGGACAATATAGTAATCATTAGTAATGAAAATTTGGTAAATTTGATAACTTATATGGAACGGCTCATCAAGAACTTATTTACGTTAGACTTGAACACAACCATTTAAATCATAAAATAAAATTTAAATTATAACAGAATCAAGCGGACGACAAATTTACAACGGAGAAAAATCACTTAAAATCAAAATAGAACTGAACAATATCTAAATATTGACTAAAGTTAGCATACACAAATACTACTGTTCATTTTATGTTTTACGATCGGCGATATCGTGATTATCAACTCTTAAAGCTAAAAGCATTGTGTTATAGCAAAAGTATCTATCTCTGTCTATCTCTCTCTCTCTACCTATATAGATGCGCAGATGTGGCAACAGCACTCCATTTTAGAATGTACTCGGCTCTTATATAGATAGACTTGCATCAGCAGTGAGATACCTACAGGAGCAATAGAATGATCCATTTTTCCAATGATTTTGGCAACAGATTTGATGTATGTGTTCCATTTCAGATGAGAAGTGAAGGTCAGTCCCAGAAGATTGTCGAAGCAGAGTGCTCCCCCCCCCCTTTTTTTTTCTCAAGATTGTCTCTACTTAAGCCAACGATTGCTTGGCCTTCGGGACAAGATCAAAGTGTAGTATCTGTTCTTCAGATGCTGCACTTCTATTTCTTGTTCTCTTTCGGTGGAGGAGAAATCCTTCACGACTGAGACAATTTTTTTATTTTTGTACCTTTTCTCCACGTTAAAAAACGACCCTGGTGTCTAACTCTGTCCCGTGGGGAGGCATAGTAAATAGGTACTTAAGCCAACGATTGAACGCCTATGCCACTTTTAATTTTATTAATATCTTTTTTCATTTTTTTCATTGATATTTTTAACATTTATGTGCGTGAATGAAAGAAATAAACTGAAAAATTGTAAGTAAAAAGTCTTTTTCTATATTTTCTATTTTTAAAAGTTTTAATAGTAATTTCATGATAACTTTAAATACATCTTGATATATAAATGATGATTCGGAAATTGTCAATATGTTAATAAAATAATTTTTATATAATTTCATAACTAACTATATCATGATATATTAAATATGGTTCAGAAATTGTCAATATGTTAAAAGTAATTATATAATTTCATAATAACTTTAACTATATCATGATGTATTAAATATTGTCAATACATTAATAAAAATAATTGTTATATAATTTTTTTATACCTTTAACTATATCATGATATATTAACTGGTTTGGAAATTGTCAATACGTTAATAAAATAATTATTATATAATTTAATAATAACTTTAACTATATCATGATATATTAATATTGTCAATATCTTAATAAAAATAATTATATAATTTCATAACTTTAACAATATCATAATATATTTAATATTGTCAATATGTTAAAATAATTGTTATATAATTTCATAACTTTTACTATATCATATATTAATATTGTCAATACGTTAATAAAAATAATCATTATATAATTTCATAACCTTAACTATATCATGATGTATTAATATTGTCAATACGTTTATAAAAATAATTATTATATAATTTCATAACCGTAACTATATTGTGATATATTAATATTGTCAATACGTTAATAAAAGTAATTGTTATACAATTTCATAATAACTTTACTATATCATGATATATTTAATATTGTCCATACGTTAATAAAAGTAATTATTATATAATTTCATAATAACTTTTAACTATAACATGATATATATTGCCAATACGTTAATAAAATAATTTTGGAATGAGATGAGGATTGTTAATTTTTTTCGCTAATCTCATCTTGCATTCATAGCACAATCACATTTATACAGATGACCAAAGTTAAGCAATGCTGAGCCTGGCCAGTACCAAGTGGGTGACTATTTGGACTACCAAGGTGCTGTATGTAGGTGGAAGGTTAGGTCAGTCATCCTGCATTCGAATGTGTGTAGTGTATCTTCAGTTGGAAGCCATGTTTCAGAACAGTTTCCGATTGTTAGTTGGTCTGTACAAGTCATGGAGATACAGATAAAGACTTGCATCAGCGGTGAGATACCTATAGAATGATCCATTTATATTTATAGTGACCGCCACTACTCCCCCCTCTTTTGCCCCGACAAAAAAAATGAAATTATAAATGAAAGCAAAAGGGGACGTAACTCTTGTATTCTACAATATGCAATTTCATAACACTATTTTGATTTTATTTTCAATATTTAAAATATATGCTAATTGTATGTTTATTAATACGAGTACTTACAAAATAATTTAATAGTATTTCTTCCGATTTTACTTTTTAATATTTTGACCCAAAATTTTTACTGGACATAAAGAATACAATTTTCAAGGTCTTTTCAAGGCATTCTCCATATTTTCAAGGGTTTTTTTTAAGGAAATAATAGAAATGAAACCTTCTCAAGGCAAAGTCAAAAGTCAAGGACTTTTCAAACCCTGTCATATAGAGAATGGGGGGGAGGACTAAATTGAACCTGGAAGCCAACGATCGAACACCTATTTAAGTCCTGGAGATGACAAGTTCTCAGTAGACTGTACAGTTTCCTGACTTTCTAATTTTGTAGCCAAAGAGAAAAAGATTCTTCCTGTGTCGACACAAAGAAAACACATGCAAGGTGTTAAGTTTTGAGACATTTGTGTTGAACAAAGATGGCGGCTTAGTTCAGATCGGTAACCAAGATGGTGACCAGGAATCAAAAGCGGTCCGTCGCATAGTTAACCTCTTAAGTTCTGAGATATTATGTTGAACAAAGATGGCGGCTTAGTTCAGATCGGTAACCAAGATGGTGACCAGGAATCAAAAGCGGTCCGTCGCATAGTTAACCTCTTAAGTTCTGAGATATTATGTTGAACAAAGATGGCGGTGTAGTTCAGATCAGTAACCAAGATGGCAGCGTAGTTCAGATCAGTAACCAAGATGGCGACGTAGTTCAGATCAGTAACCAAGATGGCGGCATAGTTCAGATCAGTAACCAAGATGGCAGCGTAGTTCAGATTGGTAACCAAGATGGCGGCGTAGTTCAGATCAGTAACCAAGATGGCGGCGAAGAATTAAATGCTGTCCGTGACGTAGCAAATGGCGACTGATTGAATCCGAAATTCGACGATTTTTATAATAATATTGCAACGTTTTGATTGGTTGTTTAGCACAGCCGTTGGTTATAAAAATGATTGGCAAATCCATTCGTCTCATCCCCCCATTAGAAGTCAAAAACTTTTTACACAAGGTTTAATTTTTATGGAGTAACTCTGGTTTCTGATTGGTTGATAGCAGATTGTGAATTAATTTGATTCGTCAGCTTTTAGCAACAACATTTATAAATACAATCTCCCAACTGTGAGGGATCATATACCATTAGTAAAAAATATTGCCTCCCTCCCCCGTCAACAGTGTATTTCGAATGATTAAATCAAGTAACAATTGCATACAAAGGTCCATGAGACCCTTCAAATTTTTTAAAATAACTTTTTAAATTTAGTAATTAAGGAAAAAATTTAATTTTTACTTGATTAAATAATTCGAAGTAAGAAAAATTTTGTTTTAATTTACTGTGCAATAATTTATATCAGCCCATTGCTGGCGAGCTACGATTTACGAATTCAGAATAGGGCATTTGAGCAAGAAGAAATGAGAGTTGAAACCAGGGATACAAAAAGTACATGAGAACCAAGAAAAAAATAATGCTGTCTACGTTAAAAAAACAGCACGTTTGAATTAAAGACAAATATCTGACAAAGAGATTTTTCTCGAAATATTATATAACACGGATATACCACCAGACAGACTTTCCCAGGTGACCACTGTGCAAATATAAATATAATGTGTATAAGAAATATATGAATATGTACACATGTATTTGTAAGTTGTATTAATAAAACTTTCTCACCTGCTTCAGCTTGTGTCTTTCCATTACCTCTGCATTGTACCGCCTTCTACACATTCCATTTAACTACATACAATGCTTCAAGCAAACTACATCCAAATCTTAAAAAAATAAATATTTAATGTCTTTCTTCATTACCCAAATGAAAAAAAAAATGAAATTGAATAATTGTAGAGAATGAACTCATTTTAAAACGAGAAATTAATTGATAGACACCATCTCTGCATTCGTTTATTGAAAAGTTTTGTTGAAAAAGGAAAGCCTTTACTCCACCAAGTAAAAATATATCTACATAAAAACACGGTGCTTGTTTATAATTGAAAAATCTGACAATAATCTTTATAATGTATGTACTTGTAACTGCATGAAGATGTCATATTCCAAAAATCATGTAAATCAATCAAGTAGATTTTTTTATTTAAGAAAATCAAATATTATCACACGGTTTAGTGAAGAATTGCTTCAAGCCATCTTGTTTGAGACTGACATGATACTAACGACACCTGTCGGAAATATAGGATAAACAAGGGCAGACAATCGCCTTTTTTATTTTTTATTCTTAAAGGTCGGAAACACTTTTTTAAAACAATATAATAAATTTATTTATTTAATAAATAAATAGACTTTTAATAAAGAGAATGTCAAAAACACTGTTTTTTTTTTCATTTTCTAACCACTCCATACTGTCACCTAACGATTTAATAATAATAAAAGAAAAGACACTTTTCTAACTGTTACGGACTTTCACCTAACAATTTAACGGAGAAAAGACACTTTTCCAACTGTTACGGACTTTCACCTAACAGTTGATTGAAAAAGATAAGATGTCCCAGAATCTGTTAATTTGGAAGTCTGTCCAAAACATAATTATTTTCATGTATTATTTCCTTTTGTTTAATTATGTTTTCTCCTTTTAACTATTTGTTTTGTTTTTGTTTCAGATTTTTTACCTAATTAATAAAACGTTTTCAACGTACCAGTTGTTTTCATTATGTTGATTTGAGTTTATCTGTCTGATCAACGCACGCTTTCTAAAGTTGACTGCTATACGGTATTGTAGGTACCTGAAAGCAAGATTCTGAGGAATAACTGCCGCGAGTTCCAGAACAGTAAATAACTAAATAAATTGACTTTTAATAAAGAGAATGTTGAAAACACTGTTTTTTTTTCATTTGAAAACAGACTTTAATAAGCGAACACAAAAAACTTAGATGAAAATATACAACGTAAATCAATCATTTTTTTTTTTTAAAGATAATCAAATTTTATGATTTTGTATTATAAAAAAAAAGTGTTTCCGACATTTAAGAATAAAAAAAATAAAAAAAAGGCGATTGTCTGCCCTTGTTGATCCTATATTTCCGACAGGTGTTGTTACTAGCATACCAGTTTCAAACAAGATGGCGTGAAGCAATTCTTCGCTAAAATGTGTGATAATATTTGATTTTCTTAAATAAAAACAAAACTACTTGATTGATTTACGTGATTTTTGCAATATGACATCTTCATGCAGTGACAAGTACGTATATTATAAATATTTTTTTCAGATTTTTCTTGTAGAAAATTTTTTTTCAGCCCAATTATAGACAAGCACTAAAAAAAACCCTCCCTACTTTGCTTTAAATCTTTCTTTAATATTTAAAATCAATGAATAAACCAAACAAGGTTGCATATGCTTGTTTACAAATGTGTGTTGGCAGTCAACCAGTGTTGCCAATTGAAAAGTGTTTCCTTTGTCTGTCGGCTACCAGGGTCCTTATTCCGTACTTCATTCAAATATTTTTTCAGATTGAAATTTAAACAGTAGTTTTCTCTTCCTAGGAGTGGGGATTGGTTTTAGTAGTGCTTTGGAGGACATCTTTATTTTATGTAGGTTGAAATACATTGTCATCTATATATCTATAAAAGTGAAAATGTGTGTGTGTCTGTCTGTGTACATTTCCCTATGCAATAACTCTGTTAATTTTCAGTCTACAGACTCGAAATTTGATATACAGGGTATTGAGAGTTGGGAAAATGTTTGTAATCCATTTTCGGCCAGAAATTTGGTTGTTAAGGGGTCAAAGTTCAATGATTTGACCTTTGAGAACTCTACCAAACTTCTCCGCCAATTTTGGGTCTAAACACTTGAAATTTTAGGTATAGATTCCCTGGGCATGGATCTAACTTAATAACTTGATTTGAGCCCAAAACAATAAATGTTAAGGGGTCATAATATAATTAAAAAATTGACCGCTTTTTTTTTTTTTTTGCTCAACATATACCTCTAAATACCCGGGCAACGCCGGGCTCAAATGCTAGTCTAGAATAAAGAATTACTCTGTCCTTTTGTTGGTGTATCTTAAAGCCATTACCCATAGTGCTCAATATCCTACATAGAGCAGGTAGTAACATAAATGTGAGATTACATAAAAAATAACAGAAATTTCTCTTTTAATCTATGGTCTCCCCTTGCCAAAATTTTACAAAAATCACTCGTCTAACTACAACTACTATCAGCAATTTCTTCCCACTCTCTATGTCTAAAGCTAAATGCAAATGAGTAGTTTGGTAGGGAAACACACACACAGACAATTTTACTTTTATAGATATATAGATAAAAGTGAAATTTTCTCTGTGTATGTGTGTGTATTTCCCTACCAAACTACTCTATCAATTTTCAGTCCACAGACTCGAGATTTGATATAAGAGGTATTGAGATTTGGGAAAATCTTTTTAGTCAGTTTTCAGACAGAAATTTGGCTGTCAAGGGGTCAAAGTTCAATGATTTGACATTTGAAAACTCTACCAAACTCCTTTGCCAATTTTCGGTTTAAACACTTCAAATTTTACATGTAGTCACTTGGACATGGACCAAACTTTTTTATTTGATTGGAGCCAAACAAAAAAATGTTAAGGTTCTAAATTGGGGCCAAAGTTTTAAAGAATTGACCTCTTTGGTCTCTACTAAATTACTCAGCCTGGCTGAAAATTTGGGTGTCAAGGGATCAAAGTCCAATAGATTTGACCTTTATGGTCTCTAGCAAATTATTCAGCCAATTTTGGGTCTAAACATTTGAAATTTTACATAAAAGGATATTCAGACATGCAGCAAGTTTTTTAATCAGTTTTGGGCGAAAATTTATCTGCCAAGATGTCAAAGTTGAAAAAGTTGACCTTTGCAAACTTTAGTTTAAACTGATTAAAAAGCTTGTTGCATGTCTAAATATCCTTTTATGTAAAATTTCAAATGTTTTGACCCAAAATTGGCTGAATAGTTTGCTAGAGACCGTAAAGGTCAAATCTATTGAACTTTGATCCCTTTGCACCCAAATTTTCAGCCAAAAAATGGATTAAAAACCTTGCCCCTATGTCTGAATACACTTTATGTAAAATTTCAAATGTTTAGACCAAAAATTGGTTGAGTAAGTCCTGAGGCAAACTCCTTCACCAATTTTGGGTCTAAGCACTTGAAATTTTAGATGTAGGTTACCTGAACATAAGTCAAACTTTTTAATGTATATGCATATGCACATAAAGTTATGAACAGTACATAGGGCCCGAGCAAAGTAATCCAAATTTATAAAAGTACAGACAAAGAAGTGAAATCATATTATTATTTATATTGTGACTTGATGATTGTTTTTGCGATCATGCTACAATGAAACAACACAAAATGTAAATAATTCAAGTTATGTGTGTGTGTGAGATAACATTAATAGCTGTCAGGTTGCATTAGTCCTTGGTGATTCTTTGATCTGGATCCAACTCTAATATCTCTCTCCTTTCTTGGAGGTACCTCTGAGCTACCTAGCGTCCCAAACCAGACACTATCCTCAACGTGTCAACTGTTCCTACCCATCGTAAATTGTTGCAAAGCTCATTCCTAAAAATGTCTGTAAACTAACTCTAAAATCATTGCCACACTTTGACCAACAATCCCATCTTAATATCCTTTTGTGTGCCTTCGTGAATGACTTCCTAACCATTGTCTTTCCACCAACCCTATTTCCTGATAAACTTATTTCCATTTTTTCACTATCACATGACTTGCCATCATCATTCAAAGTCATACCTTTATATTATTTGGTTTCTTCAGGCTGCTGTTTCACAATATGTCCAACTTTCTTCAGGCGTATCTTGTCACACTCTTGTTCCATTTTAATGAAACCCTTTATTTACTTTATGTTCCATTAAATGTTCTAAGTAATTCATAATTATATTTTTTGGTCGCCCATGCTGAGAATTGAACCTTCAACCTCCGGATAATATCACTGTTTTCAAGTACTCTAACCACAGGTTGTGATAGGAGCAACTGGTTTAATAAAAAAGAACCTTCAGAAATACTTAGAAGCAATCCCTGGAAGACCAAGCTGTAACGAGATACAAATAGCAGCCATAAACGGAACAGCATCTATTCTTAAAAGAGCCCTCGGATATAAATTTAAATCATAACAGAATCAAGCGTTAGCTCCAGGAGGGAGCCCCTTGATATCTTTAAACTTACTGAAGTGAAATAATAAAAAAACTTCTAGTATGGATGTTTGGAACCTTAAACCTAATTGTAAATATCAGTATTTATTACTAATTATTATTTCTATATGTATTACTGTGCATATATATATAGATATATATTATTGCTATATCTATAAAAGTGAAAATGTCTGTCTGTCTATGTACATTTCCCTACGAAATAACTCTATCAATTTTCAGTCTACAGACACAAAATTTGACATAGGGAGTACTGAGATTTGGAAAAATCTTTTTAATCTGGTTTCGGCCAGAAATTTGGCTGTTAAGGGGTCAAAGTTTACAGAGTTGACCTTTGCAGATTCTACCAAACTCCTCCGCCAATTTTGGGTCTAAACACTTGAAATTTTAGTTTACGTTACTTGGGTCAAACATTTTAATTGGATTTGAGCCCAAAACAATGGTGAGAGATCAAAAGTAAAAATAATTTGATCTCTGCTGTCCTTACCAACTTTTCTTTATAGTAGTTAAGAAAGCCTATTATATAGAAAGGCATTACCGTACATATTCACACATTTTAATATATACATATGCACATAAAGTTATTAACAGTACATAGGACCCAAGCAAAGCCGGGCGGAACTGCTAGTATATTATATATTATTTATAATTAATGGTTCCCATATTATGTTAAATTATATACTATGACACTCAAGATGAGAACAGTCGTCCGAAGAATCCAATTAATACAAATGGTAAATCCTCATCTAAAAATTTCAGAAATTTAATATTCCTTGTTTGTTGGTTGTTCTCATATTTTTTTCTGATTTACGGGGAAAAAAATGTGCCATTTATTCAATCTTTGTATTATTATTCATCGAACTACTGTTCTCATCTTGAGTGCGATTTTCACAACGTTTCGGTCGATATAACCTCCGACCTTCTTCAGGCATATCTTGTGCCATTCAATCTGTTGTCATTCACTGATCATAAGGCAGAAAAATCAGAATCATTTACGATATCGTGTCAGTCCGTGCTTTTCTTTTTTGTTTTATTTTACTTCAGTCGGAGTTCTTAGAAATCAAGGGGCCCACGACCTGGGGCTAACACTTGAACTCTTGAACTCTATATGAGATACATAGATATTCGAATGTTCCATTAAAGTTCTTTATTTCTCAAACACTGAATTAGTAAAGAAATTGAGAACATAATTTTCCTCTTCCCAATTAACCATTTTCATACGTTGTAGTATATCTTTCGTTTTGGTCTCTTGGTCTTACTGGATGCCAGAACAATTTATTTAGTCTGGTGGAGTATCCAGCTTTGTGCTATTACTTGAGGTAACATCACTTGGAGAAGGTGCACTATTCCTCATAAAAGCTAATGTGGGTTAGCCATAGTGAGGAGATCTTATTTGGGCAGCGAATACTATGTGATTTTGAATATTTGGTCAGGGCTTACTTCTATGGAAAAGTATCCTTATGCCAGGTTGTTCTGACAAACCCCTGTACAGAGAGACCTTAGACACTCGAGGACAGTGTCTAGTAGGCATTCAAGTTCTCTCCAGTAGGCATTCATGCATTGTCTTGTGTGCTTCTAAAGGAACTGCTATTATTACTGTTTCTTTAAACTATGTGACACTATTTAGATTAAATACCCACTGTCTAAGTAATTTTTAACTTCTGTTATATCTGTGTGACACCATAGCGATTTGGAATAATTTTTGTTAGTGGTTAATATTACGAACTAGATGCATCTCAGCATTTACTTGGCTGTGGCCGAAACCTGACATCAACAGCCTGGATGTGCCAAGGATTGCCAATAAAATCCTACCGACACTATGAAAAAGAAAACAGCAAAATGAATCTATGTTAAATGTAGAAACCAAATATAAATTTAGTGTTATTGTTTTTTTTTTTTTTATATAATAATTGTCAAGAAAGGGTTGGAAGAAGCGAAATTTAATTGGGGGGGGGGTCAAATAATTTTAAGGAAATGTAAAAAAAGGTTAAAAGAAATGTTTTTATTTTGTTTTAATTATAAAATCGATGTAATTCAGTGAGCCACATTGTGATTGGCTAATTGGCGTGTTTAGTCAGACAGCAGCTAAATATGAGCTGTTGACGTCATGTTTCAGCCAAAGTCAAGTGAACACTTGAGATATGTTTGGTTCGCAATATGCACTAGTACCTAAATTCCCCCAAAAAAAGTAATTTTTAACCATTGGTAATTTTTGACCATTGGTCATCAAGGTGACATTTGCTTGGTCCTTTTTTTTTTTTTTTTTTTTTTACATAGGCATCACCACATTATCAAGGCCCAGAGGCCACTCAAGGATAAGGGTTAAAGAGTGTACAGTAGAAATTGGACAATATAGTAATCATTAGTAATGAAAATTTGGTAAATTTGATAACTTATATGGAACGGCTCATGAAGAACTTATTTACATTAGACTTGAACACAACCATATTGTAGTCAGCCGGAAAGCAGGAAAACGGAAGACAATTCCACAGGCGTGCAGTTCTAAGAAAGAAGCTTTGTCCTTAGTAATTTCCAAAAATTATGAAAAATGATTCAATAGAAAAATAATTAGAAGAAAAAAATGTGTAGATTTGTGATCTTTCAAACCAACGCATTTCAGGTGAAAACATTATTACATCCTTACATGTCAACGGTAACAAAGGTTATATTTCTACTTACATGGATAAGTTTTTCATGTTTTAATTTTAACTTATTTTAAAGTGTTTTTCTTACATATAAAAGTAATGTTAAAACATTTGTTATTACCAAAAGCAAGATAAGTTACTCCTAAATAAGAAGTAAGGTACTTGTACAACATTTTCAATGCCTGCTTTCAATCTCAAGAGACAATGGACACTCCTGTAAGGGTATCTGTGCATGTAATTGTGAGGCAAGGGTTGCACAATCCCAAACCACACGTCTCTTGAATCCAGTGGCAAGAAGAGGTCCAAGACTAACTGGAAACAATACTGAAATAAGTGGAGACCACATGCAGCAGAAGTCTCAAATGGCTACCAATTATAATAGTGACCAGGCTCAATGTTGCTTAACTTTGGTGATCTGAGAGTAACCGATGAGTGAACGTGATTATGCAGTATATTACAAAATTCTACCCATATGAAAAAAATTAAAAAAAAAAAAAATTACCCATATGAAAAAAATTAAAAAAAAAAAAAAAAAATTTACCCATATGAAAAAAATAAAAAAAATAAAAATTTGGGCCATATGAAAAAAATTTTTTAAAAAATTTACCCATATGAAAAAAATTAAAAAAAAAAAACAATTTACCCATATGAAAAAAATTTTTTAAAAAAATTGGGGCCATATGAAAAAATTTTTTAAAAAAAGTTTACCAATATGAAAAATATTTTTTTTTTAAATTTTACCCATATGAAAAAAATTTAAAGATTTTACCCATGTGAAAAAATTTTAAAAACAATATTCTACCCATATGAAAAAAAATTATTTTTAAATTCCACCCATATGAAAAAAACAAAACAAAATTCTACCCATATGAAAAAAAAAAAAAAAAAAATTCTACCCATATGAAAAAAAAAAAATTTTACCTGTGATTGAAAGAAAAGATTGTACAATAAAAAAAATCAACTTATATCAAGTAGTTTTACTTCTAAATAATCTTAAATGGAACACATACATCAAATCCGTTGCCAAGGCTGCTGAAAAAATGGTCGGATCCTTGTACCGCTCCAGTAGATATCTCGCTCCTAATGCAATTCTCTACCTATATAAAAGCCAGGTACGTCCAATGATGGAGTACTGTTGCCATATCTGGGCAGTAGCTGCTAGAAGCAGCTTATCCTGCCTTGACAGAGTTCAAAATAGACTTTGTAGCTTAGTGGGGGGTGCCTTTTTCTCTTCCCTGCAACCTCTTTCCCACAGAAGAGATGTTGCGAGCCTGTCTCTGCTTTATCGTTATTTCCATGACAAGTGCTCATCTGAGCTTTAGTCTGTGGGTCCCCCTTCACCAAACTTTCACAAAAAACACTCGTCTAGCTGAAACCACTATCAATAATTTCCCACACTTTTTATCTATGCCTAAACCTAAACGTAGATTCCATGAACAAAGTTTCTTTCTCAGAACTGCACGCCTGTGGAATTGTCTTCCGTTTTTCTGCTTTCCAGCTGACTACAATTTGATTGTCTTCAAGTCTAACATAAACAAATTCTTGATGAACTGTTCCCCTAATTAATCCAATTTACAAAATTTCCACTACTTATGATTACTACACTATAATCCCATTGACTAATATATACCTATTAACCCTTATCCTCGAGTGGCCTCCAGGCCTTGATAAGTGCTGACTCGTGTGTAAAAAAAGTAAAATAAAGTACCTGTACAGAATTCGCCGCATTTTCAGTTAACACATTCATTATCTAACATTAATGTGTCACTGCTAGAAAATCTGTTTAAACTGAAAAACCTGTTTGTATTAATCACAATTTATTTGAATGCACTTGCACGAACTAGAATATATTTTTTGCATTGAAAATAAAAAAATACATCTCTAAATAATGTTGTGAAAATGACTAATACAACAATCATAATCTTCATTAGATAAGAACGGGCAATCAAATGATTTAATTGAAAAATGGACGACACTACCAATGCTAATGAAAAAAATTATAGGGATCATGGAGTGTCAGATTTTCTGAGCTAATATATATATATATTAATTAACTTTCTTGAAATTATATATTTGGATTTTACCGTCACTGGATTATTTATCTTCCACCAGACTATCCATTCATGTGTAATCACCTTTTTCTTCACCATATTCCCTCTGCTTCACTTTTTTTGTTTTCAAGTAAGATCTTTGACTTACTTGTTGTTTCATCAAATACTTTTACATGCAAAATCCGATCCTGCATTTTGCTAATTCCTACCCTCTGATGAGAAGGAAAGTATTTCTTCGAAACTCTGCGGATTAAGGACTATCCACTTATCTAGTGTTTCCTTTTCAGATTAAATATGTTTTTAACTCATTTCAAAGTGTTTTTAACATATTTTATTAACTGTTTGCTCGTATATATATATATATATATATATATATATATATATATATATATACACATACACAACAATTGGTTTATTTCATCTACAAAAAGATTTGTTTTAACGGAATTCTTTGTAATTCACAAAAAGCAGAATTCAATTTTTTTAGCGAGAAATTGCTAGAACTTTACATCCTTAACATTTTCTCTATTCTTTTTTTCCAATATTATTTCTCTTTTTATCTTTCTCCTTCCTGTTTTTATCCCTTTCTTTTTTTTCTTTTTGAAAACATTAATTTTTCGAAAACTTTAAACCATTCATTGGTAGATTGAGGTTGAGAACTTTTTCCGTTAATTAATAACTTCCTATAACAGGTGCTCGACTGAACTCCAATCTGATTCCCTCTTGTCAAACTTTCACAAAAAGCACTCGACTACCTATAACCACGATATACGATTTCCCCAACTCTCTAACTGTGCCTAAATTCCATGAACAAAGCTTATTTCCCCAGAACTGCCGCATGCGGAACACTGTTCCACTAGCCTGCTTCCCAGTTGAATACAACATGGTAGCATTCAAATCCAAATCTTGTTGAGCCGTCCCCATAAAAAATCAAATTCAACCCAATTTACAACTTTAACGATTACTACACTACCATCTTCATTCATTAATCTTTTTTATCCTTAAAATCTAGTCAGTACTTTGAATATGAAAAATAGATTCTAGAATTTTTTTTGTTCACCCAATACAAAGCATATCAGTATTTGATTTGGGACCATGACTAGTGTATTTTTGTTAATACATATTTCTTTAACTGTTACTGAGTTCTTCCTCATCAATTATTCAAATACTAACATCATAACAGAAAACAGGGAAGAAATTCCCAATTCTGACAACGGTAAGAAACTATTAAAGTAGAAAGATTTTCGGCACTCATGGACCTTCTTCAGTGAAAGATTTAGATATTGTATTAAAAAAACTGTCAAAGCAGGAAAAAGTACTTATTGAACTTTGGAATCTTTCTGTTTGACTACGGCATCGACACGGTCCGAGAGCGTGCTTCCCTTGTGGATTAAGTAAATGATCTTGTTTGAAATTTTGGGCAGATTCCCAAGTTCGACAGAAAGATTCTCGAGTTTGACAGTCCATAGCTTGAGTCCCAGGCTCAACGTTGCTTAACTTTGGTGATCTGGCAAAAACTGGTGTGTCACCATGATTGTGCCATATGTTTGACAAGACACACCTGAAGAAGGTCGAAGTTTACATCAGCCAAAATGTGTAAATAACATGCAACGTGCAAATGATAGTTCTACGCGTATGAATACGAATAACATTTTATTTTTTGGTTTAATAAATTGAAAAATTGTATCATTCGGATTATTCAGCATTATTTGTTTTCATCGTGTTTTTTATGTTTCGATTGGCGTAATCTCAGATCTTTAAATGTATTTTGTCAAACCTGAAATCTTTCTGTTGAACTCAGGGAATTTGTATGGTACGAGAACATGCTATGAAAAAAAATCGTTCTGCTTGAAATTCTGTGTAGATCATCGAGTTCAACAGAAAAATTCCAGAGTTTGAAAGATACACCTGAAGGTCGAAGGTTACATTAGCCGAAACGTTATGCAAATAAGATGAGAAAAAGGTGTGAATAATTTCTGATTTTGTTTCTTGTTTTATAAAAAAGTTTTGTTTTTTTTTTCAGATTTTTATTTTTGTTTCATTAAAAAGTTTTTTTTCGGATTTTTATTGTTTTATTAAAAAGTTGTTTTTTTTTCAGATTTTTATACTTGTTACATTAGAAGTTTTTTTTCAGATTTTTATTCGTGTTTTATTAAAAAGTTGTTTTTTTTTCAGATTTTTATACTTGTTACATTAGAAGTTTTTTTTCAGATTTTTATTCGTGTTTTATTAAAAAGTTTTTTTTTTTTTTTTCAGATTTTCATCCTTGTTTTATTAAAGTTTTTTCAGATTTTTATTCTTGTTTTATTAAAAAGATTTTTTTTCAGTTTTTTATTTTTGTTTTATTAAAAAGTTTTTTTTCAGTTTTTTATTCTTGTTTTATTAAAAAGTTTTTTTTCAGTTTTTTATTTTTGTTTTATTAAAAAGTTTTTTTTCAGTTTTTTATTCTTGTTTTATTAAAAATTTTTGTTTAAAAAATGTATAATTTCCTATTGTTGCATTTTCGCGATGTTAAAACCTAATGTTTAAAAGTCCTTACCACTTATTTCGCCTGATGTTAAGTTTTATGTTTTAAAATAATTTCTTTATTTGCATATATGATCTTTTCTGTTAATGTCATCTTGTTCTTTGCATATATGAACTATTAAGAGGTTCAATTTTGTTACTGGATAAATAACACTCTTGATTTTTATTTTTTAGGTAATTACTAATTCATTTTTGTGTGAAGCACAGTAGTCAGTATTTCCAGAAGTCCTGTTTAAAAAAAAAATGCAGACACCTGTTGGAGTGACACTTGCTGAAAAAACTCCTGTTGAAATGAAACTTACAAGGAAAGCTCCTGCTGGAGTGACACTCGGTGGAGAAAATCCTGCTAGATTGACACATGGCAAAGATACTTCTGATGAAATGAAACTTTATGAAGATAATCCTGATGAAATGAAACTTGACGAAGAAACTCCTGCTGGAGTTGATGAAGAGTCTTCTGTTGATGAAGAGACTTCTCTTGAAATGACACTTGATGAAGAGACTTCTAATGAAATGAAATTTGATGAAGAGACTCCTGATGAAATGAAACTTGGCGAAGAAACTCCTAATGAAATGAAACTTGGCGAAGAAACTCCTAATGAAATGAAACTTGGCAAAGATACTCCTAATGAAATGAAACTTGGCAAAGATACTCTGTATGAAATGAAACTTGGCAAAGATACTCTGTATGAAATGAAACTTGGCAAAGATACTCCTAATGAAATGAAACTTGGCAAAGATACTCTTAATGAAATGAAACTTGGCAAAGATACTCTGTATGAAATGAAACTTGGCAAAGATACTCCTAATGAAATGAAACTTGGCAAAGATACTCCGTATGAAATGAAACTTGACAAAAATACTCCTAATGGAATGAAATTTACTGGAGAAATTCCTACTGAAGTGACGCTCGCCGCAGAAACTGCTGGAAAAAATCTTTCTGGGGCGAAACTTGCTGGACAGACAGTGTTTCCCTATGAACAGGGTAAATCTCCATTATATCTGAAAGCATCTTTGCCGCAGCCCACGAAAAACAATACGACTGTGAAACCGTTTTCTTGTAAAATCTGTGCAACATCTTTCTCGCAAAATTCTCATTTAAAACGCCATATGCGAACGCACACCAAAGAGAAACCATATGCCTGCAAAGTCTGCCAGTCAACGTTCTCGCAAAACTCGCACCTGAAGACACATCTGCTAACGCACACGGGCGAAAAGCCGTATACGTGTGAAGTGTGTGAGACCTCGTTCTCATTAAATTCGAGCCTGAAAGCGCATATGCGCATTCACACAGGCGAGCGTCCATATCTTTGCGAGGTCTGTGACTCGACATTCGCTCGATACTCAGAACTCAACAAACATTTACGGACACACACAGGTGAGAAACCATACTCTTGTCAAGTCTGTGGAGTTATGTTCTCGCAGAGTGGCAATCTGAAGACGCACATGCTAAAGCACACTGGTGAGAAACCCTATGCCTGCACGCTGTGCGAGTCGCGTTTCACACAAAGTTCTGGCTTGAAAGCGCACATGTTCTTGCATACGGGAGAAAAGCCGTACGGTTGCGAGGTTTGTAGCGCAGCTTTTTCTGAGAAGTCGAAACTGAAACGACACATTCGCACGCACACCGGGGAAAAACCGTATGTGTGTAGCGTCTGCGGCGCATCTTTTGCACAAAATTATCTCAAAGAACACATGAGAATACACACAGGAGAAAAACCATTTACGTGTGAATATTGTGGTAATAGATTTTCACAGAAATGTTATCTGAAATCACATTTACGAACACATAATGTGCCACCGTCACCTTACAGCAGTCTTGTAAAGCAGCCACTATAATGGCTTTGTGGTGCTTCGATTATATATATATATATATATATATTGTCATCCACGTACAGTACTGTTTTGTTGTATCACAACTCATCAGTGTGGCTAAACATACACCTTTCCCCGGCCACATTTACGAACACATAATGTGCCACCGTCACCTTACAGCAGTCTTGTAAAGTAGCCATTATAATGGTTGTGTGTGTGGTGCTTGGATTATATATATATATATATATATATATATATTGTCATCCACATACAGTACTGTTTCGTTGTATCACAACTCATCAGTGTGACTAGACATACACCTTTCCCCAGCTGTGGATCGAACCTACAAGTGTCGCATTGACAGTCAGCAACTCCCACCAACGACGGGTGTTTGTCTAGCCACATTGATGAGTTGTGATACAGCGAAACAGTATTGTATGTGGATGACAAATATATATATGACCTGAATAATGGAAATAGTATTCCAACGAAATAGCAATAAAAATGGAACAAACCAAGTAATGTGTTCATCAATGTTTCGTCTTTATTGTAAGACTTCTTCTGGAATAAATATATACATATATAGGCCGTTTTTTCTCTGACAATGCATAATTTTATATAAAGAAAATTAAATAAGGGGAGATAATCCATTTCAGGTTTTAAAAAGGACTGAAGTCGAACAGCGATTTTCATTTTCAATTTATAAATCTATGCCGCCTTTACCTTTCAGCTGTCTTGTAAAGCAGCCACTATAATTGCTATGTAGTGCTTGGATATATATATATATATACATATGCTATATACCAAATTTCAAGTCCGTAGATCAAGAATTCGCAAGTATATTGGAAAGCATCCGCATAAGTACACATTTTTTTTCGTTTGTTATTGTGAAATCTATATGTTTGTCAAGTTTCTGGATTGGCGTTTTGGATAGAAACTTTGTTATTTATGCAAAATACAAATTAAACGATTATAATTGTTTTTTATATAAAGAAAAAATTAAATAAGGGGAGATAATCCAAAAGGACAAAAAGGACTGGAGTCGAACAGCAATTTCATTTGCAATAATATAATTTCACTATAATAGCTATGTAGTGATTGGAGATATATATATATATACTTTCAGATCACCCAGCATTGCCCGGTCGTAAAATTCGCATATATCTTAATTTATACAGAAACTGAGACGTGCATGAGAGAATTTTTTTTAAACCATTCACTTGCAAGGAAAAAAAAAATTACTTGAGCTGAGATCGAAACAAAAACCTAAAGACAGTGAGTCAAGTATGATAACTAATAGGCCAGCTTGACACGAATCTTTAAAAAGTGTTTTCAAACCTATTTATTTATGATGTAAAGGAATATTTTATGTGAGCGATTTATGCATTTACATTCATGGAATGGAACAGTTGACAGATAAAAATCCGATGACCCCCCCCCACCCATGTACTAATTTTTCAACGTTGATTCATTAGTAACCCTTGTTTCCGGATGAAAACTGATTAAAATGTTTTCCACATGTCTGAATACCGTATATATAAAGTTTCAAGTGCGTAGACCAAAAATTCATTGAATATATAGGTTGAGAGTTGTCTTCACATACACAAACACATTCTCAATTAGAATATAAATAGGATAGAAACTTTCATACTTTTGGTGAATATGGATTGTGCTAATT
This sequence comes from Euprymna scolopes, assembly GCF_053919585.1. Lineage (NCBI taxonomy): Eukaryota > Metazoa > Mollusca > Cephalopoda > Sepiida > Sepiolidae > Euprymna > Euprymna scolopes. The sequence goes on along the minus strand of NC_136527.1, from coordinate 89,588,973 downwards.
TTATTGTGGACTATTATTTTTAGTTGTTTCGTGACGTTTCGGCCAACTATTCCTCTGGCCTTCATCAGGTGGTAACCGCGACAGGATAGGAACTCCTAACTGAATTCTTAGCAATTACTGCCATCCATAGTTGTCGTCGTCTCACCATGTTTTTGCCAAGTAAGTCTCTGGCCGGCTTTGGGTAGGATTGAAACCGCTATTCCTATCCCGTCACAGTTACCACCTGACGAAGGTCAGAGGAATAGTTGGTTGAAACGTCGTGAAACAGCATCAAAAAAAAGAGATGAGGATAATGCTCATCTCAATAATAAAATTCCAATTAAATAAAGTTCTTGAGGAATTTTTAATTTTGGTATCAAATGATGTATTTTCAAATAAGTTTTTTGTTATAATACCTTTACTTTATATATTCTGCAAGGACCTGTGGCATAGTGCTTGGAGTGCTCGGAAAAAATCAAAGATCATCATTGCAGGTGCAGGGATGAAAATATAAGTTGGAAAGGGTAGGCTATCACTGGGAACGTTAAAGATAAATTTCATTAGATTTCCGACTTCCAGAAGGGCTCTATTGAGTCACATCCAAATGAAGTATAAATTAAAAAGGCGTTAATAACTACGGAAACATAACAATTGGATAAGAACTTGTTCTGGGATAAAATAACGTTTCTTAACATGTTTAAGAAAAAGTACTTTAAATTATTTCAACGTCAATAATACTCATTTATTGAGATTGTCGGACTGACTTCCTCATCTTGGTTGTTATAGTCACAATGTTTCGACCGTTTTGCCCTCCGGCCTTCATCAGGTGTTTTTTTTTGTATCGAACTGGGGAACCATTTGTTAGGAGTCTCAAACCCAACTCTTTATTATTATTACGGGGGTACCGTGTTCGGACTCCAGCTAGGCTCTGGGACATAGAGTTGCTGATTCTCTGTTTTGAATGTTACTTTTCACTGCCATCGTCCTAGTGACATATGACCGAGTGTTCCTAGACGTTGTATCAAAGTTTACAGTTACCCAAAGGTGCTGAGTTCAATCCTGAACGAAGGCAGTGAAAAGTAACATTCAAAACAAAGAATCAGCAACTATATCCCAGGGCCTAGCTGGAGTCTGAACACGGTACCGCCGTAATAATACTAAAGGGTTGGGTTCGAAACTCCTAACAAACGGTTCCCCAGTTCGATGCAAAACACCTGATAAAGGCTGGAGGGAAAACGGCCGAAACGTTGTGACGATAACAACCAAGATGAGGAAGTCAGTCCGACAATCTCAATCAATGAAAACACCTCATCTCAAAAATACAGACAATTATTAAATACCTGATGTTTGGAATATTCTATCAGATAGTGAACTAATACGTACAAGGCGTGTCTGAATCAATCCCCACTTTATTTATGCCATTATATTCATTTATTTACGACTGAACGAATTAATTCAACCAGGTCATAAAGGGTTCAACATATCACGATGATTAATTTGTAACTTTTTTTTTTCCCCCCAGATTATTAAAGCATCTGTCATATATTTCTGCAATATTTTCTGAACACCAAACTTGTGTAGTTACTTCGTACGGAATGAAAATGGCATATTCCAAAAATCACAAAAATTGATCAAGTAGTTTTTGTTTATTTTCGAAAAAAACAAATTTATCTTTTTTTATCGGGAGATTAGGGAGGGTTATTCTGAAAACCGTTCTTAAAATACAGACAATAACTATCAATAATACTTGTCTCAACAATGAATTCCAATTAAAATATGAATCGTCTGTGTTTCACAGTATTTAGTGTTACTTGCTTAAACTTGAAATCAAATATCTTGTCTATGCCAGGTTTTCGGGATTTTGCAATCTATATACTTAGATTGACATTTGGAGCAAGTTCTATATTAGCGTTGTATCATCAGCAAATATACCCATCGGATACAATATTATCAGGGAGGTCGTGCATGAATATTGGGAATAATGATGATCCAAGGATCGACCCCCCCCCCCCAAGGCAATTAATGTTATACTGCTTGAATGTATGCCTGTCAATAACAACCTGTATGCTTCTATTGTCTAAGGATCTAATTATATTTATATGTCCAGTTATAATATAACCCTCTCTCCCTTCTCCCGAGGGCCGGGCCGCATCCGTCACTATCCTGGTTCATTGGAGCATACTTGTGATGTACTTCTGGCCGTGTTCGTCGCTTCCAGCTCACAGGACCATAGATGCAACCCAGCAGGGCTACGTTCTTACTTGTCTAGTGGTGGACCCCTCAAGGGTGACCAGACTCTCACTGGTCACTGGAAAATATTTTTCTGAAAAGAGAAGATCAACAGTATAGAAACCTCCGTACATACGAATACAGACTGTGCTGTTTTTAGACATTTTCCAGTTAAATTCAATTTTTACAGTATGTTTTGTTTGTTAAATAGATGAAAGTACAGAATACTTACAAAAGGCCCTATCCTCCAAAAGTTAAGAATGGCTTTCTAAATTAATAATGATAGTATGGTATTCAGCATAAGTATCGAAATTTTATTTTTTTAACATTTTCAATGGTTTAATGACTGCTTTATTAAACTGTTGTAACTAGTTTTATTTATTATTTTATTAATTTGTTGTATTTAGTGTTAATTGTTTTATTAAATTGTATTTAGTGTTATTTATTATTTTATTAAACTGTTGGAGCTAGTTTTATTTATTATTTTATTAATTTGTTGTAGTTAGTGTTATTTAATTGTTTTATTAAATTGTATTTAGCGTGATTTATTATTTTATTAAATTGTATTTAGTGTTATTTTATTAAACTGTTGTAGTTAGTGTTTATTGTTTTATTAATTTGTTGTAGGTAATGTTATTTAATTATTGTTTTATTAAACTGTTGTAGTTAGTGCATTTAATTATTATTTTATTAAATTATTGTAGTTAGTTTGCTACAACTTGAAATTGGATGTATTGTCTGCCAGTTTTTTTATTGTAGAATTTATATGCTTGTAATATAGTGGATTACGTCTAAGTTAAAATATCGTAGAGATTAAAAAAAAAATTGTGTTTGGAAATATAGCGGTGATAGATTAAGTAAATAAAATGACACGAGATTACGAAAGAATTTTTTTTTTTTAAATTAGAAATAATTGAATTGGGATAAAATGGCGTAGTAACTTAAAAGATATTTATTTACTGTATTTTATTTTATCATTATCTATTTTTAGACTCCATTGTATCACCTCCTATTCTTATTTTTAGACACCATCTTTTAAGTTACTACGCTATTTTATCCCAATTCAATTATTTCTAATTTAAAAAAAAAAAATTATTTCGTAATCTCATGTCATTTTATTTACTTAATCGATCACCGCTATATTTCCAGACACAATTTTTTTTTTTTAATCTCTACGATATTTTAATTTTTAGATGTAATCCACTACACTAGTTTACTCTAATTTTTTTTTCTCTCATAAAATGTATATATATGTATATATGATATCTAATTTACATAAGAAAAACACGTTGCTCTCTCCCATCATTATATATAGCCCCAATCCTCCGACTCTCGTCAATGACCATCCCTCTTGAAGAAGCTTGCATAAATCGGGCGAAACGTTGAGTATCCAGGTCCTTCCACCTCCATTTTATTTCATATCGTCGGATTTAATCCAGCTCAACAATCATATATATATATATATATATATATATATATATATATATATATAGTACTTTTAGAACTTGTTTACGTTAGACTTGAAGACAACCATATTGTAGTCAAATGGAAAGCAGGAAAATAGAAGACAATTCTACAGGCTTGCAATTCTAAGAAAGAAGCTTTGTTCATGGAATCTATGTTTAGGTTTAGGCACAGATAAAGAGTGGGGGACATTATTGATAGTGTTTTCAGCTAGACGAGTGTTTCTTGTGAAAGTTTGGCGAGGGGGGGACCATAGATTGAAGCTCAGTCGAACACTTTCCATGAAAATAACGATAAAGCAGAGACAAACTCGCAACATCTCTTCTGTGAGATAGAGGTTGCAAAGAAGAGAAAAGGACATCTCCTATGAGGGGTACCATAGATTGAAGCTCAGTCAAACACTTTCCGTGATAATAACGATAAAGCAGAGACAAACTCGCAACATCTCTTCTGTGAGATAGATGCTAAATTTGTATGTGCAACTGAACCCACTCTAAATTCTACAATAATTATTTTTCTTTTTCAGTGTGTTCACACATAATCGCCCCCCAAGAAAAGTAGAATCTAATTGATGGAATGATTTTAAATGTACATATAATTCCTTTTTTTATAATTTGATAAGTTTTTAAATGTCCATATTTTTACTTATTTCATCCCAAATTTTAATTAACTCATGAGATTTTTATCTGTGATTTTCACTTGTTGCAAAAAAATTAATAAATGCAATAAAATAGACAACACAAGATCAGGTCGGCATCAGAAAAATTAAGAATAAAACTTGTCAGGGGCGGTTTAAATATTTTAATTTAACTGTGAATGCTGAGGGGTAACATATAGACTTTTATCATCTAGGTGCTAAAATAAGTGTGAGCATTTCCAAGGGTTTGTTAAGGCAATAAAAGTGAACTCTTGATTATTTACTTTGTCATTATTTACCAATAAATATTCTGATAAATAATCTGCATTTGTTTCTTTATAAAAAAAAATAAAAGAATCGTTTTTGAATCAAAAATGAGGCTCAAATTTTCCTGATTCCGATACCTCCAAAAGTTACAATTTTTCCAATTCCTGATTCTAATTAATCGTCCCCACCCCACACACACACATATATAACTTAATATATAAATACCCATTCACATACACTTTTCACGATAAAGCTAGAACCCAGAATTAGATAGAATCGAGCAATTGCATCGACAACGCCAGACCCAAAGTGGGTTTCGATGTACTGTATCTCATCAGTAATGTGCTCCGACATAGGCGTGAACCCAGGTCGTCACGCACATGAATGATGAGAAGCAGTACATCGAAACCCACTTTCGGTCTGGCATTGTCCATTGTCGATGCAATTGCTCGATTCTATCTAATTCTGGGTTCTAGCTTTATCGTGAAAAGTGTATGTGAACGGGTATTTATATATCTATCTATAATCTCTTAATGCCTAATATATAACTTAATATGGATGACAGGACAATCACTATTTACACAAATTTTATTTCATGTCATTTGAAACCTATAGCTAATAGGGAACAAAATAAAAATGACAATTATGCAAAAAGCTTTAAACGTTTATTGATAGTAACATTACAAGTATGTAAAGATGTTTTCAATTTCTCTTCAGAGACAATTTTATACGTTGAGTTTATGAACAATTACATATTTAAAAATCACATTTTTTCACCATCAAATATCTTCAATTAATTCAACAATTTTTTTTTACCATCAAATATCTTCAATTAATTCAACAATTTTTTTTTTCACCATCAAATATCTTCAATTAATTCAACAATTTTTTTTCACCATCAAATATCTTCAATTAATTTAACAATTACATTTATTCAACAATCAACAATATCAAGCCATTTTTTTTTTTTTCAATAAATATATTTGCTTTTTTGTAACGATGAGTTTTATGGATAAAAAAACATTTTCAATGTCAGTGTTTTATTGAATATTCTTTTGAATTCCAATGTCATTTTTCTTTTTATTCAACAAATTTTAGAGATAAAATCCTTGCGGGTCATTTGTTGATGTTTACCAACAATTGCTTTGGATTCTTTTGTTTTTTAATTTTTTTAGTAAAAGACGTGTTTTTTTTTTATGTGATTTCACAAATTTAAATGTCCTATATACCCCCTTTCGTCAGATTTTATTAGACAATGTGCTATGTAATCTTTTTGCTAATAAATTATTTTAAAAACAAAATGTGAACCTCACACTGTTTATTCTTTATATGGAATGCCGTACACCGCTGTGATACTATAAAGTGAACCTGAGTGACTAATTACTGAGAGGGGGTGTGACAAGACAGAAGAATAGATACATAAAGATTAGAAGTGATTGAAAAAGCAGAGAGACCAACCCCAGGGTTGTCTCCTATTGTACCTATTTACTATGCCTCCCCACGGGACAGAATTAGACACCAGAGTCGTTTTTTAATGTGGAGAAAAGGTACAGAAATAAAAAATTGTCTCAGTCGTGAAGGATTGATCCTCCACCAAAAGAGAACAAGAAATGGAAGTGAAGGAAAATTGGAAACACGGTTCGACTATATATGCCATTAATTATACAAATCATTCACGTTTAAAAGTAAATTAATGTCGAATATATTCGCAGATGTTAAAAGCGTTACTTTCTATTAAAGACGAGTTTTTTTGGTTTTTTTTTGCGGTTTTCTATAAATCGCCATTATACATTTGCAGAAATGCCAACATGGTGATGACGTTTGGGCCTCAAGTCAATTCTCATGGCGTCGATGTCGTCGCTGTCTGCAAGAATATTCTAGACAATTTCTGATATAAATTCTACATTCGACAAGATTCTGATTGGAATTGGAAGGCATGGGATTCCTTTTCAAATAAGTAATAAATAAAAAAATAAATAAAAAGGGAAAAAATTGGGGGGATATTTTAATACAATACTCGACTGGCTTTTGGGCCTTGCTAAGTGGGTATTCCTTAGCAAAAACAAAATTACCGGTTTATAATAATAAAAATTTCATTATATCTAAAGACACGTGTAATATATATATATATCAAGGTGTGCAGCATCTGAAGGACAGATACTACACTTTGATCTTGACCAAAACAAAATGAGAGACTGCATCGACATGAGAGCAGCAAACAGGTATCAAAAGAGAATAGCATTCAACCCCCACCCCCCACACTCGATGAGATGAAAACCATTCAATCAGGAGCATCTTCAGTAAATCAGGGTTACAACCATTTGGAACTAGATGAAGAATCCCGATAAATAACCACATTCGCAACACCTAGGTCTATAAAGAACAAAAGGCTACTCTTCGATGTTAACAGTTAATCAGTGAGATTTTCCAGGAAGAAATCAGTCTGTGACACTATTAAGTGGACCGGAGTCGCTAAGTGTTGAGAGAAGGAGGAGGCGCAATAGACAGAGAAATAGGAAGTGTCTTACTATAAACAAGGGATGGAAAATAGCAAACCATGAATCTGTATTTTAGATCGAGCGTTTTCAGATTTGACAATGACAATTGAAACCTACAGAACAGATAACTCAGGGAAGGGCAGCTTCAGGTAGCCGGGGTGTGGGGGACTTCAGATACTGATGCAGAGAAGACACTTGATAACTAGATGCCATCTGTGGTGGATGGGAGCTGATAGCCACAACAGTAGGACAGTTTTTAGAGTTGACTGTGAAATTGAGATAAAGACGAATTGTGACGGACGAACGTACGATTGTGTTTTTCCTGTTTGCTTTACTCTATTCTTAAACTTTGTGGACCCACGTGTGTTCTTATCGACAGTTGCCAGCAAGAAAATGATCTGGCCATAAGAAGAATAGTTGAACAAAAAATCCATGACTTGACGTTGGGGGTCGACGGTCTGTCAGAGTCACATCGGCTACCAACACAATTTGCACACTTTTTAAATTTTAAATCAACCATTTTATGTTAGACTAGTGGGGGTGGGAGGTGTAAAATACGCTTAAATATGATATTTAAATTTGTCCAGAATTTGTATATATTATTATAGAGTCATGATTTCAAAAGTAAAAAGAAAAAATTTCAATGCCATCAGCTCAAATCGAAACCTACTTTTCCTCCGTTGCGGTACGGGTTCAAGCACCTCCAAACACCTAGGCAACGCCAGGCACCCATGCTATAAAAGAAACTTTTTGTGCGCGAGTTTGTTCCTTATGGACTACACAATGGCTGGGCCGATTTTTATAAAATTTCACACGAAACATTTTATGTGCCTGGCAGTGTTTTTAAATAGGTTTTTGTATTGGAATGTCTTCAATGAATATTGATTAAAATAGTTCAATGAAAGAATTTTAACCAAAGTTAACAGTTTATGCAACCTAACATTACAAGTGCATTTGAGAAGTTTAATTACCACACACGCAGAAAGGTTTAGCATATATAATCAACAGTAGATTCTTTGAACCATGATACCCTACTTTTGCATTTTACTTTTGACACGGGTCACGGATTTTCACGAGATTGGTATCATTTTAAAGCGCGATCCTTCGCCCGACAAATATCAAAAAATTGTCCAAAAACATTAATTCCTTCACCCTAAAATCATCAGTTTTCTACAGGGAGGGGTCAGCAAAAACCGTCCTCTCATGACAAGTTCGCTTCTACGCATGCACAAATGACGTTGGAACATGATTTAGTTTAAATATTAAAAAACCGATCCAATTTCGTCGATGTCATCTTAGCTCATTGATTATAGGGCGGCCTCATTATCTAACAGTTTTGGGTTCGAATCATCGTGTGGGATGTCTTTTTCTTTTTTTTTTTTTTCGATTTTTTAAATTTTAATATTGAAACGGTTATGTAAGCCATTTTTCACGTGTTCTTTTTGGTTTTTATTTTTCAGATTTTTTAAAGAAGTTTTAGCGTTCGTTTTTCTGTTTTCTTTTTCCATCACATTCGCGTTTTCTTTTTTTGTTTTTCCGATTTTTACATTTAACATCGTTCGTTTGCCTTACGTTAGTTTTTTTTTGTGTTTTTTTCGATTTTTTTTCAAATTTTAACATTTTAATATTTAATATTTAAAAATATTTACTTTGCTTATTCTTATGTTTTGATTACACCCCCCTCCCCAGCCCGAGCACATACACCTCTAAGCAACGCGGGGTCCCACACCCCACCCCACCGCTAGTCTATATATATAAAAGCGATAATGTTTGCGTGTGCATTTTAGTGTATGTCCAAGAAAGGATTTCTTTCGCTTGCTTTTCACTCGGGTTGCTTCTTCTTCAAACTTTTTAAATCATGTCTAAATGATAATATCTACGAGTTAACAACGAGAGTCGCCTGTCTATTTAATTTGCTCGACTTTGAAAAGATAAATATTCAACATTTTTCGCTCGCCGCATTTGGATTAGGCATTTTCGTATAATAAAAGCTGCACTAAATAAGGCAGTTATGTTGTGGTCGCGATCGACGGAAACGTCCGAAAGCAATCAGCTTTGATCAATGAGCAATTTTTCGTTATATCAGACAATCGCTATTCAAGTTGGACAATCTCCTTGTTATGGGGAGCTGGTTTTCCCCCCAACATCTTGGGGAGACAAAAAAAAATGTTTTTTTAAAGCGTTCCTGCACAGTCACTTTTAAGTCATTAAAACGGACGCCTGCCAATTTTAAATAATTAAATAAATTCAAACGTGTTTCCGTTAGTATTTCATGGTGGCCCAGTGGTTAACGTCGCACTTTTTTTTTTTTCACACTTTAATTTCCAACTTCGACTCAAGGGTTTGGGTTTGATCCTTCATACTTACCTACCAAAACTTTTATTTTTTATTTTAACCCCCTCACCCCGACACAAACACCTGGAGTTTTGATTTACCCAAAACCACACACACCTCCAAACACCCAGGTTACGCCGGGTACCCCCTGCTAGTATATATATATATAAAAGGCAATATATGTGTTAGTGTCTATGTCCGCCAAAGGCTTTTAGGGAGAGGATCTCAGGAAGGGTTACTGTTTCCTAGAACCATTTTATATGCTACCGAGATTTTGATAATTCACAAAATGAGGTTGTGTGTATCTTTTATTTGGGCGACTTTCACATGCTATTTTCATGATATTTTTGCGTGTTTGTTTGACGTTTCCATATATAAGCAAAACTGAATCTGTAGCTAAATGTCTCCTGGTACTCGTTCTCAGGACATTCAGAAAGTAATGAAGTTTGATCAATGTGGGCAAAACCCGTCATATCAGACAATTGCTATTCATTTGGACACTCCCCATTTTATTTGGGCATTGGTTTTCCCCAACACCTTGGGGAAACAAAACTAAAAAAACTGCCTCGCAGCCAAAGTAAAATATGGGATTTTGTTCCCCTAGGGTGAGATGTTTGACCTCATTAAGTTTACGCACCTGTCACTAAACTTTTTAATCGTTAAATTAAAACGCTTCTCAGTTCCTGTCCTGCCGTGGCTGAGCGGTAAGATATCAGGTTTTTTCACACTTCCTTTTCCACCTTTGTGTCAAGGGTTCGGATTTGAGCCGACCTGCTTACTACATTTTTTTTTTAACACACACCTATAAACACCCAGGCAATGCCGGGTACCCCCCCTCTAGTCTATATATATAAAGGCAAAAGCGGCTTTTTCATCAGGGTTCTCTGGGGGCTATGTGTTAGAACTTTTTATATACTCCCTAGATTATAATATCTACGATTTACGAACGGATGTCGTCACTACATTTATTTTGATCGACTTTTATAAAATTCGCGCGATTCCATTGTGTCGCGTGTTGTTCGGCTTTTTAGTACAAATAAAGTGTAACTAATGAAACGAAGTCAATTCCGCGGCTTTCCTGTCGGGAACGTCCAGAAAGCAATGAGCTTTGACCAATGCGATGAAAACCGACATATCAGACAATTGCTATTCATTTGGACACTCCCCTTTGTATGGGGAGCTGGTTTTCCCATAACGTCTTGGGGAAACAAAGCAAAACAAAACTAAAAAAACTGCCTTATACCATATTTCTTCAAACTGAAACATAATTATCAAAGTATACTTACGCAGATAGATATGAAAAGTCTTTATAAAAGTTTGTGCCTATTTCCATTCCATGGAGGCCAGGCGCAAACGCAGACCCCACAATTTTATTATACCATCCCTATTTAAGTTAAAACATACTTATCAAAGTATTCTTATCTACATCTATATCAAAAAACATTTGTAAACGTTTTTTTTTAATTTTTTTATTTCCATACTTTGTGGACCAGGCGCGAACGCAGACCCCAAAATTTTAATGAACCACCGTTCTGCCAGATCAAACATACCCATTCCTGTATCTTGATACATGTCCTATCATTATATGTAATCAGTTATTTAAAATAGTCAACCATATAGGAGCCTATTCGTAATCATACACACACACACACATTCAGCTTTATAGTATATATATATATATATATATATATATATATATATATATATATATATATTCCAGGTAGAGCTATATCCAAAAATGAAGAGTAATTGAATTTCAACAAAGTTCGTTGATAGTGCTCAATCAAAGACAGCAAATTATATTTTTTATTATTCTTTATGTAATTACAGTCATATCTTGCTACGATGTGCAGAACGTTTCAATCATAATAGATCTCATCAAGCAAAAGAAATTAAAAATGGTTCAATTTTAGAGGAGATATAGTTTGCCATGACTGGTGTCGAGTGAAGTTACAGATCTTTAATCAATGTGGGGAAAACCTGTCATATCAGACAATTGCTATTCATTTGGACACCCCTGTTTATGGGGAGCTGGTTTTCCTCAACATTGTGGGGAAACAAACAAATATGCAGAAACTGGCTTGCAGCCAAAGTTAAGTGCAGGATTTCATTCCCCTATGGCGTAATGTTTGACTACATTAAATTTACGCACCTGTCTGAACTCATTCACTTAAGTTTTTAATCGTTTATTTAATACATTCTCACTTCTTTGCCTTCTTAGCGTTGTGGTAAGATGTTGTTTTTTTTTCTTTTGCCTTTGCCTCAAGGCTTCGGGTTTGAGCCTACCTACTTACTAAAATTTTGTTTTTCTTTTACACCTCCAAACACCTGTGATACTATAAAGTGGCCCTGGGGTGGATTTGAGGGGGGGAATAGACAAAGGTAGAGGAAATAGCTTAGAATAAACGAAGAAATCAGAAATATCCTACAATCAACAATAAATAGGAAATAGCTTAGAATAAACAAAGAAATCGGAAATATCCTTCAATCAACAATAGATAGGAAATAGCTTAGAATAAACAAAGAAATCAGAAATATCCCACTATCAACAATAGATACGAAATAGCTTAGAATAAACAAAGAAATCGAAAATATCCTTCAATCAACAATAGATAGGAAATAGCTTGGAATAAACAAAGAAATCGAAAATATCCTTCAATCAACAATAGATAGGAAATAGCTTAGAATAAACAAAGAAATCGGAAATATCCTACAATCAACGATAGGAAATTGAAGGATATTTCCGATTTCTTTGTTCATTCTAAGCTTTCAACGATAGGAAATAGCTTAGAATAAACAAAGAAATCGGAAATATCCTGCAATCAACGATAGGAAATTGAAGGATATTTCCGATTTCTTTGTTCATTCTAAGCTTTCAACGATAGGAAATAGCTTAGAATAGACAAAGAAATCTGAAATATCCTGCAATCAACAATAGATAGGAAATAGTTTAGAATAAACAAAGAAATAGGAAATATCCTACAATCAACAATAGATAGGAAATAGCAAACAATAACAATAGAAACCTACTGATAAAACAGAGAAGGGCAGCTTCCGGTAGCCAGGGGGGGGCGACCTGAGAGACCAAGACAGTGGAGACAGGCAGTTGAGATCTAGATGCACTAGATGATGGATGGGAGTTGATAACGACGACAGTGGAACAGTTATAGAGTTGACTGTGAAATAGAGACGTGGACAATTTTAGAGTTGACTGTGAAACAGAGATAGACGAATGTAACATTAATAGGATGGGGAGGAGACACACACACACACTCACAAGTTCAACAGTCAATTTATATGTGAACATTGGCGTTTGTGTTTTTCCTTTCTTTGTTCATATTTCTATTTTGTGAACCGCATATGGTCTCATCGACAGTCGCCAATGGGAAAAGGACGATCCGGCCATAAGAGGAATAGAGGAATAGTCAAACGAAAAATCCACGGTACACGACGTTGGGAGTCGTCAATCTGACAAGGGAGCCACACGTGGGGTTACACACCCAGGCAACACCGGGCACCCCCGCTAGTCTATAATATAAATCTCACCTGTCTGTTTAAATGTATGTATGTCTGCTTAAAACTTTCGACAGAGGTGACAGATTTTCATGAGATTCATATCATTTTGAAGCTCGACCCTTTGGATGATAAATATCGAAAAATTGGCTAAAAACATTAATTCCTTCACCCTCAACAGGGCACTTTTCTACAAGGAGAGGTCGCATTTTTCGCCGATATTTTCGAAAGTTATCCCCTCTTTTCGATTTACTAGCCTTAATGTTTAAACATTCCAGGTGTACAGGTTAAGCTTCCATTCGTATATAGTTTAAAACAGGACTACCCCCCCCCCCGCAAAAATAATAATACTTAAACATTTTTAAATAGGTAATAACTAGGGATATGACAACAGCATATTATTTTTATTATTTTGACTCTCGATTATATATCCGTTAATGTCTTATATGTTTTTGTGGTTTTTTTTACATGGTGGTCACCACTTATTAAGGCCCGGAAGCCACTCGGGGATAAGTGTTATTGCATGTACAGTAATCAACGGGATGGTATAGTTAAAAATAAAAAAATATGCAAAATACTGTTAAAACCCCACCGAATATATGTCAAGTTATGTCACGATAACATATATTGAGCGAGTTTTTAACCGTATTTTGTATAGTTTTTTATTTATAACTCTTTTCCCAAACTTATCGTGTCAAAGACAGAGTCAGCCGCCATTTTGAATTTTCTAATACATCGGTAAACATTGTATGTTTTTCGAGCTGAATAAACATGTTACATTAAATAAAAATAAAAAAACTAAAAAATATCCAGTTAGGTAGAAAAGTAACGTATCTTGCCTTTGATAACATTTATTTGTTATATATTTGTTTTTTGACAACTTTTTCGAATCTATGTGTACAGTAATACAAACCATTCAGCTCGAAAAACATACAGTGTTTACCGATGTATTGGAACATTCAAGATGGCGTCTTATTCTCTCTTTAACACGGTAAGTTTGGGAAAATGAGTTATAAATAAAAAACCGGATAAAATACTGTTAAAAACTCGGTCAATATATGTTACCGTGACATAGGTTGACATATATTCGGCGGGTTTTTAATAGTATTTTGTATAGTTTTTTATTTATAACACCTTTTTCCATACTTACTTACGGTGTTAAAGAGGGTGTGAGATGCCATCTTGAATTTTCGAATACATCGGTCGGTAAACACTGTATGTTTTTCGAGCTGAATAAACATGTTACATTGAATAAAAACACGAAAAATATATCCAGTTAGGTAGAAAAATAACTTATCTTGCCTTTGATAACATTTATTTGTTATATATTTGGGTTTTTTTTTGGTTTTTTTTGACAACTTTTTCGAATCTATGTGTATAAACCCCAAAACTAAATTTTATAAAAATCCAGGGTTTGTATTACTGTACACATAGATTCGAAAAAGTTGTCAAAAAACAAATATATAACAAATAAATGTTATCAAAGGCAAGATAAGTTACTTTTCTACCTAACTGGATATATTTTTCGTGTTTTTATTCAATGTAACATGTTTATTCAGCTCAAAAAGCATACAGTGTTTACCGATGTCAGAATGGCGCCCGACTTTCTCTTTAACACAGTAAGTTTGGGAAAAGGTGTTATAAATAATAAACTAGACAAAATACTGTTAGAAATTCGCTCATTATATGTTACCGTGACATTAGTTGACATATATTCGGTGTTTTTTTAATAGTATTTTGTATAGTTTATTATTTATAACACATTTTCCCAAACTTACCATGTTAAAGAGTGTCGGCCGCCATTTTGAATTTTCCAATACATCGGTAAACACTATGTTTTTCGAGCTGAATAAACATGTTACATTGAATAAAAATACGAAAAATATATCCAGTTAGGTAGAAAAGTAACTTATCTTGCCTTTGATAACATTTATTTGTTATATATTTGTTTTTTGACAACTTTTTCGAATCTATGTGTACAGTAATACAAACCCAAATACTAAAATTAATGACTTTTAGAAATGATAATGAAACGGTATTGAAATTGACAATAGTAGAAAACACATTTTTTTACAAACAAATAAAGATAATATAAAATATTAATGAAACGATATTGAAACTAACAATAGTAAACAATTGAATTTTTTTTTTTTTGACAAATTCCGTTTCCATTTTTTTTTTAATTTTAAAATGAACTAAAATATATCACGTTTGATAATCAATAGAATTGTGTTACTTAAATATGATTTCAACTTTTAAAAAATTCTTTTACAATAATTATATGTATATATATTTCAATACGGTTTCATTATTATCATTTTTTTTTTTTTTACACGGTGGTCACCACTTATCAAGGCCCGGAAGCCACTCAGGGATAAGGGTTATTGCAAGTACAGTACGTTAGTGTGGAGATTTAATGAAGTGTTTACTTAAGGAGGCGGTTCATTAGGAATTTGTTTATGTTAGACTTGAAGACATCCAGGTTGTAGTCAGGTGGGAAGCAGGCAGACGGAACAGAGTTCCACAGGCGTGCAGTTCTAAAAAAGAAGCTTTGTTCATGGAATCTACGTTTTGATTTAGGCACAGATAAAGAGTGGGGAAAATTTTTGACAGTGGATTCAGCTAGACGGGTGTTTTTCGCGAAAGATTGGGGAGGGGGGACCAGGAATTGGAGTTCAGACGAGCACCTGCCATGGAAATAACGATAAAACAAAGATAGGCTCGCAACGTCTCTCCTGTGAGAGACAGGTTGCAGGGAAAAGAAAAGAGCATCCCCCACTAAGCTACAAAGTCTATTTTGTACTCTGTCAAGGCAGGATAGGCTGTTTTTAGCAGCTCCTGCCCAAATATGGTAGCAGTATTCCATCCTTGGATATACTTGGCTTTTATACAGATAGAGAATTGCATTAGTAGTGAGATATCTTCTGGAGCGGTAGAAGGATCCCACCATCTTTCCAGCGATCTTGGCAACAGACTTGATGTACGTGTTCCATTTCAGATCAGGAGTAAAGAACAAACCCAGAAGCTTGTCAAAACATGGGGCTTCTCCAAGACGAGAGCCATCCATTTCAATTGATGCCAGATGGGGATCAGAGCGTTGATGATGTAAAGATAGAAGTTTGGTTTTAGATGCATTAAAGGAAACCAGCCACTCGAGATCAGAGGAGAGAGAATCAGAGAGAACTTTGTCATTTACAGCCTTTGATGTGTTGCCGTAGATGGTTGTGTCATCAGCATAGATGTCAATGAATGATTTAAGTATGTGTTTCAAATCATTTCTAATTATCTTGTTTGTAAATTTATTTATAAAATTACCGGAAGTGTTTCAATAAAAAAGATCTCAACTGCAAAAAATCATTTTTTTTAAATTCCTGTATTTAATAATAATTATTTGATAAAAATATTGTTTTCTTATATTGTTGTGGTCGGGGGGTGGGGGTGATTGCAGTTGGGTGTCGTGCTCTCAATTAAATACTTGTTCGTAAACAGCAAACTTGTCACATGCAGTGAGACAGAATAACTAAAACTAACAAATAGAGTAAAGTTTAAAGAGATGTTTTATTTCTCGCGTCCGCCTGTGAGAATAAAAATGTTATTGTGTACGTTGTGCATGTGTGTGTGTGTGTGTGAGAGAAGTGGAATTCAGTCCGCGTACGTATGCGTGTCTGACGGTAGAGCTAAATGTCTCTTGAAGGAAAAGGCTAGAAAAGTGTTCATTTGCTAAAACTCTTACTGGGTTGATGTTGACCGGCGGGGGCATTGTCTCACCATTTCGTTGCGAGGCTGATTCCCAGAAGGAGCGAGAGAGAGCGAGAATTATCCAGGCGTCCCCTTTTATATTTCTCCCAAGGGCAATTAACCAGGTCGCTTTTTGCGACACCTACCGGCTGGTTGGTGCAGTTATCGCTGGAAAGGAGCAGATAACTGCTACAAAGACTCCCCCCCCCCAGATTGAAAAATATTGAAAATATTATTCAATATGTATAGTTGAAGGGGAGAGTTTTTAATTTGTGTGTTTTTAGTAATATATGTATGTTTTGAAATTTTGTGGAAATGTTACTTTCCGACCAGATCTTGTCTTTTTTTTGTTCTGGTGAAGCAGAGTCACATGGAGTATGTGATTCCTCTGTGGTGTCAGAGTCTGTATGAAAGTTGTGTGTCTGTCGGCTTGACTGTGGGTCTTCCACTAGAGCTGGTTTCAGTCTGTCAATGGAAACTGTCCGTTTTGCCGTTTTTTGTGATTGGAAAATGTTTTTCTGCCCGACTAACTACTTTGTAAGGTCCTTGGTAGCGTGGTGATAATGGTTTCCTGACAGCATCGTCGCTGACAAATATTTACCCACTGTCAAATAGTGTCTTGGGTATGTGTACTTGTCTCGATACCTGTCGTGTAGGCGTGAAATGTATTTTCGACATCCTTGCCTTTAGGTCCTGTACAAATGTAGTTGTAGGATGTGCATCAACTTCGTTATGAAAATATTGTCCAGGCAAAGATAATGTGGTGCCAAAAACTATTTCAGCCGGCATGCAACCCAAATCCTGCTTTACGATGTTCCTCATCGACAATAGGACCAAAGGTAAATTATCAACCCAGTTGGTTGTGTTTGGTCTCATTACGAGAGATGCTTTCAAATGTCTGTGGAATCGCTCGACCAGGCCATTGGAACAGAGGTGATATGCTGTCGTCCGTATGTGTTTGGTGCCCAGGAGTAGGTTGAATTCTGCAAAAAGCTTAGACTGGAACTGTGTTCTTCTGTCAGTCGTGATAACTGCAGGTACACCGTATGTGGCTATCCAGTCCTTCAGGATCGTCTTTGCTATTGTGTCTGCTGAGATGTCCTTTTGTGGGATTGCTGTAGACCAGCAGGAAAATCGATCGATGATTGTCAGCAAGTAGGAATAATTTTGGCAAAGTGGTAGGGGTCCAACGATGTCTATATGCAGGTGAGAGAACCTGGCATCGGGATTAGTGAAAGTTCCAATTGGGGACTTGGTGTGTCGGTAGACCTTGCAACGCTGGCAGTTCATGCAGTTGCCAGTCCAATGTCTGACATCTTTGTTCATTCCAGGCCATACAAATCTGTCGCTGATCATTTTCAGTGTGGCTCTTTTGCTAGGGTGAGAGAGTGAGTGAAAATGATCGAATATGCGTCGCCGCAGTGAAGGTGGGACGTACGGTCTGGGTGTGGGTGTTGTTGTATCACAGTAAACCACTTTATCGCTAAAAGGAGTTGGGACAGGAGTGAGTTTCAAAGAAGTGCTTTGAAGAGTTTGTTGCAATGTGGTGTCTGATGCTTGTTCTTGCACCAGCAAATCGTGACTAAGAAAGTCTTGAGTGATGGAGTTTGTGTCTGGCCGAGAAAGTACATCAGCCACAATGTTTTGGTCACCTTTAATATATTGGATTTCAGTGGAAAACTGTGATATATAGTCCAGGTGACGAGATTCCCTTGGCGAGTACTTGTCCGGACGTGAAGATAAAGCATATGTCAATGGCTTATGGTCTGTGTAGATAAAAAAATTGTCTACCTTCCAGTGCATGTTTAAAGTGTTTAGACTGTGAGGTAGATTACTAGGAGTTCCCGAGAAAATGCGCCGTATCTGGATTGTGTTCGGCTGAGCTTGGCGGAGAAGAAAGATATGGGTACCTTGGCGTTATCCATCTTCTGGTGTAGTACCGCGCATACAGCTGATGAGCTAGCATCTGTTGTTAGGGTCAATGTAGCCTGAACATTGTCAGTGAGATAGTTGAGTTTGGTGCAGTTCGTCAATGCGGATTTGGCTGTGTTGAATGCCTGAAGTTCTTCCACAGTGAGTGTGAGTGCTTGTTTCTACCTTTTTCCTTTGTTCTGCAGGATATTCGTCAAAGGAAACAGGATCGTAGAACAATCTTGGATGAAACGTCGGTAATAATTAACAATTCCTATGAATCGTCGCAGCTGACGGAGTGAGGTTGGAGGTTGGAATTGTTCTATAGCAACTACCTTCTCAGGTAGGGGTGTAATTCCGCCTTCATCAATCTGGTGTCCCAAAAACTGGAGTTGCTTGGCGCCGAATATACACTTGTCTGCATTGATCTTAAGACCATTTTGTTGTAGTCTCTGCAGAACTTGGTCTAAGTGTTGCTCGTGTAATGCTTCATCCGGGCTTGCTATCAGGACGTCATCTATGTAAGCGTATACACAGGGTAGTCCTCTTAGGACGTTGTCAATGAGGCATTCAAAGGTTTGGGTAGTGTTTCTCAGTCCAAAATGCATGTGTTTGAACTGGAAGAGTCCAAAAGGTGTTGTTACAGCTGTTTTCGGGATGTCTTCCTCTGCCACTGGGATCTGGTAGAAAGCTTTTGTCAGGTCGAGTTTGGAGAAGACTGTTTCACCCTGGAGTCCTAAAGTGAAATCGTGTATGTGCGGTACGGGATAGCGGTCTGGAACAGTTTGCGCATTCAGTCGCCGGTAATTGACACATACACGATGAGAGTTCTGGTCTGGTTTAGGAACAAGGTGGACAGATGAGGCATACGGGCTTTCCGAAGGTTTGATGATTCCATCCTCGATCATCTGTTGAAATTCCTGCTTGGCATATTTATATTTCTCAGGTAACAGACGTCGAGGGTTTGAGTAAACTGGAGGTCCGGTTGTTTTAATGTGGTGTCGTGTGGTGTGTTTAATTTTGTCGTCAATGTTGAAAGGTTTGGTTATGTCCGGGTATTGATCCAAAACATTGACGTATTCCTTGGTGTGGTGGGTTGCTGTGCAGATTCCTGTTGGGCCGAACTCTGTTAGCGTTCCCTTCACTTTAATGTCTGTCATGTCGTCCGTGAGTGTTTGGTTGTGCATGTGGACAGACAGACTGTAGTGTGAAAGGAAGTCAGCTCCTATGCTGGCCATCCTGATGTTGGCTTGTACAAATTTCCAGACAAAATTATGACGAAGTCCTAGGTGTAAGGTAAGTTCTTTAGTGCTGTATGTCTGGATTTGTGAGCCGTTTGCTGCTTGTAACTTAAACGTCGATGGAGCTGGTCTTTGTCTGGGTCGTGGTGGGATAACGCTTATCTCAGCACCGGTATCCACTAGGAAGGAATAACCACTGTTGCGGTTTTTAAAATTAAAACAAGCGACCTCTTTGTCTCCCTCCAGCCGCAGTCGTTGCTATTACTGGCTGGGATTGGCGTTTCCCTGTAGCCTGTAATTACAGGGGCTGTTGTACTTTCTGGCGTTGTTGCCAAATTTGTAGTGGTAAAAGCAAATACCACCCAGGGGTTGGCTGGCAGGGGACCTCTCTCTACTACGACTCCCATGGTGTCTGCTTCAGGATTGTGGATGACCACTTGGCTCCTGGCTTTGAGTTTGGAAAGTCTTTAGCATGGCTTTCAATTCAGCCATCTCAGCTTTTAATTGCTGCAGCTCGCTGCGTTGTTTGCTAGGAGTGGCAAGTGCATTGACTGTTCGTGGGCTGCTGGTAGATTCTAGTATTCGGTTAGCCGAGCTTGCTAACATGTCGCTGGGGGTGGTGTCTATCATTGGAGCCAGGATTTGCGTCGCACTTGAGGGAAGTTTGTCCACCCACAATCGTCGCAGTATATTCTCGGACATCGTATTTTGTCCAAGCTGTGACTTCATGTGTCGCAGTAGTTGTGCCGGTGTCCTGTCGTCAAGGCTGATGTTGTTGAATAGGTCCTGTAGTATGGCTACTTCGGAGCGACCCATTCTTTGGATTATTGCGTCTTTCAGAGCATCATAGGGGTTGACTGACGGGACGTCGTCCAATAGGCCGGTTCCTTCATCTACCACCTCTGGGGGCAAGGCTTCCACCATGCTGGCGAATTTGTTTCTCTGTGAGGTTATTCTTCTCACCGAGAATAATGCCTGTAATTGAGTGAACCAGTTTTTCACATTGCTTGAGTTGAAGGGAGGCAGACGGTAATTCGCAGAAACTTCAGGAAAATCGTTTATATTCCGCGCTGGTCATAGTGAAAGCTTAGGGGTGAAGGATGAAAGAAGTTTTTTTTTATTTATTTTTTTTAGGTGTTTTTGGAAAATGCGGTTCACAAAACGTAGAGACTATTTACTTGTTCAAAACACTTTTTTTTTTGTCAGTGTATGGAGAAATACGCGTGCGTTTTTTTTTTTTTTTTTGTAATTCACGTGGTCTTACATGAAAAGCGTTTCGAAGAAAAAAAAAAGGGTAGAGAAATTTGTTTTCTTTTTTTTTGTGTGTTTTTCCGACTCGTGGGTAGAAATAGATAGAGAGGAGAAAAAAAAAAGGATTATACGTTTGTTATGCACACGCAGCAAAAAACCGAGAATGTTTGTTTGTGCTTTTGTTTTCGTGTTAATTCCCTCGTGGGCAGGAAAAAAGAAAAATGGCGGCTTCTTTTTGGTTTGTATAAAGCTACCACATGGGTAGATAAAACAAAAGATGCGTAATTCGAAAAGAAACGAGAAATATTTGTGTTTGTTTGTACAAAATTAATTACTCTGTTCCATACGACAAAGCTTGCATCGTCGGGTCACCAAATGTGGTGGGGGGGATTGCAGTGGGGTGTTGTGCTACCAATTAAATACGTGTTCGTAAACGACAAACTTGTCGCATGCAGTGAGACAGAATAACTAAAACTAACAAATAGAGTAAAGTTTAAAGAGATGTTTTATTTCTCGCGTCCGCCTGTGAGAATAAAAATGTTATTGTGTATGTGTGTGCGTGTGTATGCATGTGAGGAGTGGAATTCAGTCCGCGTACGTATGCGTGTCTGACGGTAGAGCTAATGTCTCTTGAAGGAAAAAGCTAGAAAAGTGTTCATTTGCTAAAACTCTTACCGGGTTGATGTTGACCGGCGGGGGCGTTGTCTCACCATTTCGTTGCGAGGCTGATTCCCAGAAGGACCGAGAGAGAGTGAGAATTATCTGGGCATCCTCTTTTATATCTCTCCCAAGGGCAGATAACCAGGTCGCTTTTTGCAACACCTACCGGCTGGTTGGTGCAGTTATCGCTGCAAAGGGACAGATAACTGCTACAATATTAAAAATAATAAACGCGGTTTTCAATATATAATTTCATGTTTATTCACGAGATAAAAGTGTAAAAACAAGTTTTTTTTTCTGTATAAAGTTGTTTTTATGACGGAATGATATTTGGCCCGTGCCATACTTTTTGGCGAGCTAGCATCCTGGCATCCCAAAAAAGAATCACCCATAACATATTGAGTTTTCAAGAGTTTTAAATGCCTGTTCAAAAAAGTCTGGAATCTTATTGGCTTAGTGGGGGATACCCTTTTCTCTACCTTGCAACCTCTCTCCCACAGAAGAGACGTTGCGAACCTATCCTTGTTTTATCGTTATTTCCATGGCAGGTGCTCGTCTGAACTCCAATCTCTGGTCCCCCCTCGTCAATCTTTCATGAAAAACACCCGTCTAGCTGAATCCACTGTGAAAAATTTCCCCCACTCTTTATCTGTGCCTAAATCAAACTGTGGATTCCATGAACAAAGCTTCTTTCTTAGAACTGCACGCCTGTGGAACTCTGTTCCGTCTGCCTACTTCCCACCTAACTACAACTTGGATGTGTTCAAGTCCAATGTTAACAAATTCCTAATGAACCGCCCCCTTACGTAAACACTTCATCAAATCTCCACACTAACGTACTGTACTTGCAATAACCCTTATCCCTGAGTGGCTTCCGGCCCTTGATAAGTGGTGACCACCGTGTAAAAAAAAAAAAAAAGAGAAAAGGCAAGTTCATCGCTGACAGTTAAAAACATCGACCAATCTGATTGGTCTAAACAAAAACATTGGGTAGCCAAATCAGCCAATAAGGGGCTTGCTTATAATTGTAGAATTTCTCACAACACCCTCTCCTCCCCATGTTCAGAATGTCTTTCAAAATAACAGCATTATTATTTCAGCATGGTGGTAAAAGTGCACAAGTATTAAATATTCTTATTAGTTTTTTTTTTCGTGATAACACAAATTTATTTATTTTTTTTAGATGGTAGTCACCACTTATCAAGGCCCGGAGGCCACTTGGGGATAAGGGTTATTGCGTGTACAGTAATCCATGGAATAATATTGTAGTAATCGTTAGTGATCATGTAAAATCTTTTAAAATGCTTAAAAGCATTGAAGCGTGCCGTCTGCTTCGTATTGAGCTTGATTAATGGTTGTTTTTTTTTAATACGGATTAACAAGGCTTCAATAATTGGGAGGCATACATCACAGCGTAAGACAGGTAAAATGGCAGTGTTTTTTATTAGTGCGTCTCTAAATTCAGTTATGGGGGTGTCGTGTACTGTGAGATGCTGATATCTGGAGCTATTCAGGGAATATATATATACTAGCATTTCAGTCCGGCATTTATTACTAACTAGCATGGATGCCCGGCGTAGACCGGGTGTTTTGAGGTGTATGCTGAGCAAAAAAAAAAAAAAAAAAAAAAAAAACGTCAATTTTTTAAACTTTGACCCCTATTATGACCCCTTAAAATTTATTGTTTAGGGCTCAAATAAAGTTATTAAGTTAGATCCATGTCCAGGGAATCTATATCTAAAATTTCACGTGTTTAGACCCAAAATTGTAGGAGGAGTTTGATAGAGTTCTCAAAGGTCAAATCGTTGAACTTTGACCCCCTTAATTGCCAAATTTCTGTCCGAAAACCTATCACATCGATTTTCCCAAATCTCAGTACCCTGTATATCAAATTTTGAATCTGTAGAGTGAAAAATTGACAGTTATTGCGAAGGAAAATGTACACAGACACGTTAACTTTTATAGATATACTTGCATGAGTGCCCGGCGTTGCCCAGGTGTTTGGAGCAAAATCAAAACAAAAAAAAAGTTTAATTTTTTAAAATTTGATCCCTATTAAAATTTATTATTTTGGGCTTAAGTCAAGTTATTAAGTTAGATCCATGCCCAAAGAAAAGGCTTAAAATTGACAGAGTTATTGCGTAGGGAAATGTACACAGACACACACACACACACACACACACACACACACACAGATACTTTTATATATATATGTGTGTGTGTGTGTGTGTGTGTGTGTGTGTGTGTGTGTGTGTGTGTGTGTGTAGGTTTTAAAAGCCAAAAGCAATGCGGAAAGTACGGGAATCACAAAAGAAAAGAAAAACAAACAAATAAATAGACGTAGAGAAATGGGTAAAATCCATTGAAAGCGGTCGGTGGTTCTATGAGAAAATAAAGCTGTGTACGCATTATAAATGTTTCTTTTCTGTGTCTTATGTTATACATTAGTACATTAGGGGTCATTTCGAGTTAAAAGTTTATTTACTGCACCCATCTGAACTAGAGAAAAATCATGATTTAAATGTGTATGTCTCGTCTAAATAACTAACGATAATTCTCTGATATGGCCGACCAGACGGGTGATCAAAAAGTCAGATCGAGCTTACCGGAAAACGAAATGAGATCAAATTGACAATTGGCCTTTTTTTTTTTTTGGCTTGAACTTTGCGCTTTTCAGATTAATTTATTATGTTTTATTTTCTTGGTGGATAATTTTTTTTTGGCCGTGTTTTTTTTTTTTGCCCGTTTTTTTTTTTTGCCCGTTTTTTTTTTTTGGGGGGGGGGGTTCTTGAATAAAAAAAATAACTCGACTGTTTTTTATTCAAACGTAAATAAAATTCAATTTCGATTTGGCTCATTTCGTTTTCCGGTACGCGGTAAGCTCGATCTGATTTTTTTTATCACCCGTCCTGGTCGGCCATATCAGAGAATTATCGTTAGTCATTTAGACGAGACATACACATTTAAATCATGATTTTCTCTAGTCCAGATGGGTGCAGTAAATAAACTTTTAACTCGAAATGACCCCTAATGTACTAATGTATAACGTAAGACACAGAAAAGAAACATTTATAATGCGTACACAGCTTTATTTTCTCATAGAACCACCGACCGCTTTCAATGGATTTTACCGAGAAATGTCTAACGTTTTATTCATTTATCATCTCTCACTTCGTTGTATAATTATTTTGCAACCAAGTTGCTGGTATGTCCGGTGTATATAAAGTCCGTTGGTGGTATGGAACTTTGATTAATTTCGGGAGAAAATACCTCCCCTTTTCAAAAAGAAAACAAAAGTATATTCAAGATGGCGGAAGTGAACAGGACTTTTACCAGCAATGCTTCAAGCAAACTACTATTTACTTTATATATATATATATATATATATATATATATATATATATATATATATATATATATATATATTATTTTAAAAATATAATTATCCACTGACATGTCTTTCGTCGTCCACGACTCATCAGAGTGACTGAATCTAACGAGATTCGAAAGCGGCACCTCGTGATAAGAAGCCTAAACCTCTACCATGGTGCTAACCTCGCCGGACTACTAAATGTATCACTTTTTCGTACATGTTTTTATTTGCTTTTGTTAGCGATACTTTCTTGAATGAATTCAAGTATTTATACGAAAGTGCATTTTTACCTAAATGCTTGTTGGGAATAATTTTCCCATTGACCAATCTGGTACCCCCTTTTAATGGGGAGCGACATATATATTATTTTTAAAATATAATTATATCGCTCCAGAAGATATCTCACTACTGATGCAATTCTCTATCTATATAAAAGCCAAGTACGGCCAAGGATGGAATACTGTTGCCATATCTGGGCAGGAGCTGCCAAAAACAGCCTATCATGCCTTGACAGAGTACAAAATAGACTTCGTGGTTTAGTGGGGGATGCCCTTTTCTCTACCCTGCAACCCCTCTCCCACAGAAGAGACGTTGCGAGCCTATCCTTGTTTTATCGTTATTTTCATGGCAGGTGCTCGTCTGAACTCCAATCCCTGGTCCCCCCTCGCCAAACTTTCACGAAAAACACCCGTCTAGCTGAATCCACTGTGAAAAATTTCCCCCACTCTATATCTGTGCCTAAATCAAAACGCGGATTTCATGAGCAAAGCTTCTTTCTTAGAACTGCACGCCTGTGGAACTCTGTTCCGTCTGCCTGCTTCCCTCCGGACTACAACTTGGATGTCTTCAAGTCTAATGTTAACAAATTCCTAATGAACCGCCCCCCTAATTAAACACTTCATAAAATCTCCTCACTAACGTACTGTACTTGCAATAACCCTTATCCCTGAGTGGCTTCCGGGCCTTGATAAGTGGTGATCACTGTGTAAAAAAAAAAAAAAATATATATATATATATATATATATATATATATATATATACATACACACATATATATCTATATGTATATATAGATATATATGTATATGTGTGTGTGTGTGTGTGTGTGCATGTTCATTGGCTGATAGGAAGGGCGCGGTGGATACTAGAAAGCTGATTGGTTAACTAAAATCTCAATAGAAGGCGCGTATATAAAAACGACAGACAACCACAAAATTTGCGCATAAGCCTGAAGAGTCCTAGAGTGGATAAAACGCGGAATATTCAGTGTAGCTTAATCGCCATATATATTTTATAACAAACTATATATATATATATATATATATATATATATATATATATATATATATATATATATATATATAACTACTTAATGTACTCACGTAAAATTAATATACGAAAGTATAGATTTATGCGTAAACTTTAAGTATTTACTTCAAAAGTGCTCAATACGTAGGTAGAGCTTGTTAGTAATTTATAAAATATATATGGCGATTAAGCTACACTGAATATTCCGCGTTTCATCCACTCTAGGAATCTTCAGACTTTTCAAAAAGAAAACAAAGAGTCCTAGACTCCTAGAGTGGATGAAACACGGAATATTCAGTGTAGTTTAATCGCCATATATATTTTATAACTTACTATATATATATATATATATATATATATATATATATATATAAAATGAAAATTACAATTGAATTTACCAAAATGATCCAAGATGGTAAAATTAAAGTAAATTATAAATATTAAAGAATTAATATTTATAAAATTATCTCAGCCAGATATAAAAGCTCGATAATACCAAATAAGAAATAGAGCTTTTAACTTTCTTGAAGTTTTACATTTGGATTTTACCGTCACTGGATTTTTTATCTTCCACCAGACTATCCATTCATGTGTAATCTCCTTTGTCTTCACCATATTCCCTCTGCTTAACTTATTTTGTTTTCAAGTAAGATCTTTGACTTATTTGTTGTTTCATCAAATACTTCTGCATGCAAAATCCGATCTTGCATTTTGCTAATTCCTACCCTCTGATGAGAAGGAGAGTATTTCTTCGAAACTCCGCGGATTAAGGACTATCCATTTATCTAGTGTTTCCTTTTCAGATTAATGATGTTTTTAACTCATTTCAAAGTGTTTTTTAACATATTTCATTAACTGTTTGCTTATATATATATATATATATATACTCTTCATTTTGGACCAATATAATTCCTAAAAACTTTTAATTATAGTTTTCTATGTTTATTATATTTAGTAAATTAGGTAAAAACCATTTATAATATTTGCTAAAATTTTTTCCTCTGAGGAGACGGGTAAACATCGAAATCCTATAGAGATTAAGGAGATATGCTTATTGAAATGTATTCTCTGTCTTGCATATAATAAGAATTCTAGATTTGAAATCTAACCATTTCACATCATAAAACTTAAATTACTGAATTATGAATTATCATCTCTATGTGGTGTAAAAAAAAATGTAAAAATGAAAGTTTGTTATTTTTTTATTGTTTCATGGCAACACAAGAAATGTTACAACTAAAATAATTTTTTGAAATAAATTATTTCCATATGGTTTCGTATTTCGTTATCGTTTACTTATTTTCATTCCATATTTTGGTAAACCGAGTCCACGTCCGGCGTCTTAACTTTGCGTACTGAATTTTTGGACTCAACCGACTTGACTTTTCTGTATTTTATTTACCTTTAATTACCGCCATAAGGACCAATCTGAATAAGCCCCCCCCCCCCCGGTTTGACTAAAAGGTAAACGTAATGAGCAAAACAATACGAACACGTCCAGGTCATTTTTTTTTTTTTTTGTTATAGTCAGCTACTGTCTTCCCTTATTTACTGCGGAGCAGTACCGGAAGTGGTGACGAGGCAAATTAGTTTCTTGGCTTCTTCTTCTTCTTCTTCTTCTTCTTCTTCTTCTTCTTCTTCTACATTCTTTTTATTATTATTATTATTATTTTTAGTTTATTTATTATTATTAATATTATTATTATTGTTGTTATTATTATCATCATTATTATTTTTATTACGTTTATTATTATGTTATTATTATTATTATTATTATTATTTTATTATTATTATGTTATTATTATAATTATTCTTTTTATTATTATTATTATTCCTATTTTTTATTTTATTATTATTCTTTTTATTATTTTTTTATTTTTTATTTTTATTCTTCTTATTATTATTTTATTATTATTATTATTATTATTATTATTATTATTCCGTTTATCATTATTATTTATTATTATTATTATTATTATTTTATTATTATTTTTATTATTCTTTTTATTAATATTATTTTATTATTATTTTTTTATTTTTATTATTATAATTTTTATTCTTATTTTTTTATTCTTATTTTTTTAATTATTATTATTTTTACTATTCTTATTTTTATTATTCATTTTTTTATTATTCTTATTTTTATTATTTTTATTTTTATAATTCTTATTGTTATTATTCTTCTTATTATTATTATTACTTTATCATTGTTATTTTATCATTATTATTTTTATCATTATTACTTTAGTATTCTTATTTTATTATTCTTATTTTTATTATTATTTTTATTATTATTTTTATTATTTTTATTTTTATTATATTTATTATTCTTATTTTTATCATTATTTTACTATTATTATTATTATTATTATTATTATTATTGTTATTATTATTATTATTATTATTATTAATATTATTTTTATTCTTATTTATTATTATTATTGTTATTATTTTTATTATTATTATTATCATTATTATTATTATTAATATTATTAATATTATTTTTATTCTTATTTATTATTATTATTATTGTTATTATTATTATTATTATTATTATTATTATTATTATTATTATTATTGAATAGGTTTTTATGTTTAATCTTTTTAAAATTTTGTATTTCAATAATTTTATAATATCTATATATTAATAAATTTCAAATAAACACCACTTTTAATTCATAATTTCTGTGAGAAATTCCACATACAATCGCCATCTTTCTTGTTTTGTTTGGCCGCCCGCACAGTTTAGTGGTTGGCCGTCATTGGTTAATTTTGAATGTGTCGGGTGATTTGCTTGGCGCGCTTTTTGTATCATGCTTTTACTCTCAGTCCACACAGGAACTCAGCAAGCGGATGGACTCCAAACCCAGCGGCTTCTACACTGGAGGGAGCCACAACAATTGCTTCATGTTGCGTCACCAAACAGTTGGTGAACAAAGGACCACATCTCTACAAGCAGAGATAATTTCATATTGTTGACTCTATCCTAATTGAGAATGACATTCATTAACTGTTCTTCATGTTTACCAAAAATTGGATCTTATCTCAATTCATCTTGAGTCCTAAGTGACTCACATTATGCCTAACTATAGGCGCCAATATTCCGGCAGAGTCATGATCATTCATGGATCCTTTCGAGTAATAAAGAACTAACACTCCAACAATAGGAATTCATACTAACGGCTCTATGCGTATGGAGGCAAAACTGGCCACTGTTTTGCAAAAGGACAATACAGAACCAATAAACTTTCATTGTTGTTACATTTGAATAAATTTTGAGTTTGAAAGGTATGGCTTTTGTATTTGTGAATTCTTTTGCTTCTGCAGGGAGTAAATTGGGAGGCGAGAAATAATTTTTTACAATTAGAAACTGAGCGACCTCCAATAATCTTTAAATATTGAATTTTAGACATTTAAACAAAATTGCAGAATCTGGTAGCCGAGTGTCAAATCAAGAATAATCTGCTGAAAATGTTGAAAAAAACAAGAACCTCTCTCAACGATATGGACAATAATTTGGTTCTGTGTTTCCTTTTAGTTTATCCAATAAAGGAGAATTGATTCGCAAGAACTTTGTATTAGAAACTGAGCACCCCTTAAAAATGCTAACATATTGGATTTTTTGCATTTTAGGTAAATTTGTTTGTTTGCTCGAAAATTGTAGAAAAAATTTAAAAGAATTTGACCCAGATCCTTGGTATTTTCCATCATGTTGTAAAAACGGTGAAACATGAGTTTGAAAGGGTATGGCTATTGTATTTGTGGATTCTTTTGCTTCTGCAGGGAGAAAATTGGAATGCAAGAAATAATTTCTTACATTTCATAAACATATTTAATAAAAAAAATATTATTTGATAATTAACGTATATTTCGGGTTTGTATTACTGTACACATAGATTCGAAAAAGTTGTCAAAAAACAAATATATAACAAATAAATGTTATCAAAGGCAAGATAAGTTACTTTTCTACCTAACTGGATATATTTTTCATGTTTTTATTCAATGTAACATGTTTATTCAGCTCGAAAAGCATACAGTGTTTACCGATGTATTGGGAAATTCAGAATGGCGCCCGACTTTCTCTTTAACACAGTAAGTTTGGGAAAAGGTGTTATAAATAATAAACTAGACAAAATACTGTTAGAAATTCGCTCATTATATGTTACCGTGACATAAGTTGACATATATTCGGTGTTTTTTTAATAGTATTTTGTATAGTTTATTATTGATAACACATTTTCCCAAACTTACCATGTTAAAGAGTGTCGGCCGCCATTTTGAATTTTCCAATACATCGGTAAACACTGTATGCTTTTCGAGCTGAATAAACATGTTACATTGAATAAAAACACGAAAAATATATCCAGTTAGGTAGAAAAGTAACTTATCTTGCCTTTGATAACATTTATTTGTTATATATTTGTTTTTTGACAACTTTTTCGAATCTATGTGTACAGTAATACAAACCCTATATTTCTTATAAATTAAAAAAAGGAAAACTTTATTTTTTCAAATCCTGTTATTAAAATTCGGTAAAATCCATTGAAAGCGGTCGGTGGTTCTATGAGAAAATAAAGCTGTGTACGCATTATAAATGTTTCTTTTCTGTGTCTTATGTTATATATTAGTACATTAGGGGTCATTTCGAGTTAAAAGTTTATTTACTGCACTCATCTGGATTAGAGAAAATCATGATTTAAATGTGTATGTCTCGTCTAAATAACTAACGATAATTCTCTGATATGGCCGACCAGACGGGTGATCAAAAAGTCAGATCGAGCGTACCGGAAAACGAAATGAGATCAAATTGACAATTGGCCCCCCCCTTTTTTTTTTTTTTTGGCTTGAACTTTGCGCTTTTCAGATTAATTTGTTATGTTTTATATTTTTAAATTTAAAAAACATTTGAAAAATAATAATTAAAAAAACATTTGAAAAAAAATTAATTAATTAAAATTAATTATAATTATTTTCCATGTTTTCTTTTGTTGTTGTTGTTGTTGTTGTTGTTGCATTTATTCTACCTAAGTAGGAAATAATTTTTTTTTAATTGTTTCTTTTAGAATTTCCGAGTTGTCAATTTGGTCTCATTTCGTTTTCCGGTACGCGGTACGCTCGATCTGACTTTTTGATCACCCGTCTGGTCGGCCATATCAGAGAATTATCGTTAGTTATTTAGACGAGACATACACATTTAAATCATGATTTTTCTCTAGTTCAGATGGGTGCAGTAAATAAACTTTTAACTCGAAATGACCCCTAATGTACTAATGTATAACGTAAGACACAGAAAAGAAACATTTATAATGCGTACACAGCTTTATTTTCTCATAGAACCTCAATACGCTTTCAATGGATTTTACCTAAAAGTGCAAATAAGGACTAATTTTTTTTTAATTTTTATTAACATTCCGGCATATTTCTCGAGAGATATCATTGTTGCATTACTTTCCCTGTTTTCTAGACAGTGATTGGGGATTTGGTGTCCCCGACAAAACATCTTACAACATATAGTTTAACTGAAGAAATTATCATTAAATCATGAATCACTTCTACACTATAGGAACGAAATTTCGGAAATGCTGAATTTCACATGAAAACAATGGTATCTACGTATTCCTCATATTTTTAAGATGAATATATCCAAAAATTACGAATATCGATAAGGTAGAAAATTATTTATTAAAGAAAGTTTAAAAAAATAGAATTTGATGAAAACGATCGAAAAAGAGTTCAAAAGATAATTTCCCGTTTCAATTTAAACAAGATGGCGGCAATTTTTCACCTGCTACCACGATTAAAGTTGTTGTTTTTTTTAATAATTCAGTAATATTCAGGTAATTTCGACAGCATAATTTGGAAGCTACCATTGTGATGAATTTAGGAAAACTCATCTCCGGAAAACTCGACCCTGGAAAACTCGTCCCCTTTTGCTAGGTAGGAAAATTGGTCCCTTATTGAATAAATATCGATTGAAAACACATTTTATGACCGTTTTTGAAGAAGATATTAAAAGAGAATACACATCCCATAATATTTTAAAAAAATATTTTTACTTGTTTACTGTTTTTTTTTTTTTTTTTTTTTTTTTACAAAGGCATCACCACATTATCAAGGCCCAGAGGCCACTCAAGTATAAGGGTTAAAGAGTGTACAGTAGAAATTGGTCAATATAGTAATCATTAGTAATGAAAATTTGGTAAATTTGATAACTTATATGGAACGGCTCATCAAGAACTTATTTACTTTAGACTTGAACACAACCATATTGTAGTCAGCAGGAAAACGGAAGACAATTCCACGGGCGTACAGTTCTAAGAAAGAAGCTTTGTTCATGGAATCTACGTTTAGGTTTAGGCACATATAAAGAGTGGGGGAAATTATTGATAGTGTTTACAGCTAGACGAGTGTTTCTTGTGAAAGTTTGGCGAGGGGGGACCATAGATTGAAGCTCAGTTGAACACTTTCCATGAAAATAACGATACATCAGAGACAAACTCGCAACATCTCTTCTGTGAGATAGAGGTTGCAAGGAGGAGAAAAGGACATCTCCTACGAGGCTACGAAGTCTATTTTGAACTCTATCAAGGCAGGACAAGTCCTTTCTAGCAGCTCCTGCCCAGATGTGGCAACAGTATTCCATCTTTGGACGTACCTGGCTCTTATATAGATAGAGAATAGCATCAGCAGTGAGATATCTACCGGATCGATAGAAAGATCCCACCATTTTTCCAGCGGCCTTGGCAACAGATTTGATATACGTGTTCCATTTAAGATCAGAAGTAATGGTCAAGCCCAGAAGCTTGTCAAAACTTGAGGCCTCCTGAAGACGAGAGCCATTCATTTCAATTGATGACAAATGTGGATTAGAATGTTGATGATGTAAAGAGAGAAGCTTGGTTTTAGATGCATTAAAAGTAACCAGCCACTCCTTTCCCCATTGTACTATGTGCTCAAGATCAGAGGAGAGAGAATTGGAGAGAACTTGGTCGTTTACTGTCTTAGATGTGGTACCATAAATGGTAGTGTCGTCAGCATAAATGTCTACAAATGATGTAAGGATATGATTTGGAAGATCATTAATGTAGATCAGGAAAAGAGTTGGGCCCAGGATGGATCCCTGAGGGACACCGGCATTAATACTGTGAGCTTCTGATTTTTGCCCCTCAACTACTACTCTTATGAACCTATCAGAAAGAAATGATTTAATAATTGAGAAGACATTTCCAGCTATACCATAGCTAGCGATCTTATGAAGTAAACCTTTATGCCATACCCTATCAAAGGCTTTAGATATGTCAAGAGCAATTGCCCTAGAAAGATTGCCACCGTCGAGAGATTTGCTAATCCTAAGCGATATAACTGTAAGGACATCTGCTGTAGATCTAGCAGAACGGAAACCATATTGAGTGTCACTAAGAAGGTTATTTTTGTTGAGATGGTTGATTACTTCTGTATTTAACACATTCTAGCAACTTACTCATGACGCACAGGAAACTTATTGGCCTGTACTGAGAGTGGGATGAGCGATCACCTGAATTCTGAATACAGGGCATACTGATAAGATTTTCCAGGGAGATGGGAAACTATTCTCCTTAAGACAACGTTTAAACAGTTTTGCAAGTATGGACGCTAGTTCAGGTTGAAGTTTTTTGAGTACTATAATTTTTGTTTAAAAAAAATTAAATTAATTTTTCTAAGTTTTCGTTTTCTACCTAGCTTTGAAAGTTTTTGGTCTTTCAACTTATTTTAAAGAGTTTATTTAGTTAAAAAAAAAGAAAAAAAAAAAAGGTAATATCGAGTATTACTTATGAACAAAAAATGTCCGACATAAGAGGATCACGTTTTCGGAGGATAATTGCTTAAAAATAGAAAATTAAAGAAAATATTAAGGTACATATAGTTTTAAAACGAGCCCCCCCCCCTCCAAAAGAAAATAAATTTGTATATTTTTAGGTAATAATGCACATCCCATAATATTTTAAAAAAATATTTTTACATGTTTATTGTTTTAAAAAAATTACATTGATTTTTCGGTGCTAGTGCAGAGAGTGATCCGCGCTATTTTTTAAATCGTATTTCCAAGTTTAATTAAAGTTTAATGATATATTTTTTTATTCAATTGTAAGGTTGAAGTACAGAATAGGTACAAAACACCCTCCCCTCCCCATGTTAAGAATGGCTTTTTAAATAATAACATTATTATTTACGTCCGGATCACTTTCTGCACACCAGTACCGATTTTTCTAAGTTTTCGTTTTCTACCTAGCTTTGTAAGTTTTTGGTTATGGCGGTTACCATAATGTAATTCTTGTTGGGTAGGACACCATTTCGGCGGGTCCCCCTTTTGGGGAGTCGTCGAAATTAATAAGACGAGAATGGGAATAATAAAACAAAGGATTTTCCGAACGAAACGGTTTTATATACATTTCAGCATACAAGTCGTATCGGTATATATATATTATTCCTTAATTGGAATTTTATTTTGAGATGAGCATTATATGTTAATTTTTTATTTTTATTTCGGACTATTAGTCTCATCTTTATTAGTTTTTTTTTTTTTTATAATCTTTTTATTGGTTCACAACGTTTCGGCCAACTTCCTCTGGCCTTCGTCAGGTGGTAACCGCGACGGATAGGAACTTTGAATCTCCTAACTGCATTCTCAGCCATCACTGCCATCCGTAGTTGGTCGAAACGTTGTGAACCAATAAAATGATTATAAAAAAAAAAAAAAAAACACCAACTACTACTACTACTACTACTACTACAACTAATAAAGATGAGACTAATAGTCCGAAATAAAAATAAAAAAATTAAAGTCGTATCGGGTTATAGAAAGTTTGTGATTTTCATCTTTGTCCCCTAACTCTGGAACCACTCGCATCTACGTCTTTCTTTTTCCAATACTTTTTGTATCTCTCTTTTTGTCTTTCCCACCAGAACTCTTCTGTGTCCTGATTGGTTACAACCTCTGGTCAAATTTTGAGGAAAGGAAGGAGGAAGGAAGGAAGGAAAGAAGGGGGAAGGGAAGAGTAGAAAGAAAGAGACATGTAATGGAGACATAGTAGTCTTAGCTTCACTACACGAGTCCCCCTCCAGTAACGGAGTTAGTTAATATCCTTAGAATTACGACTATGTCTACTTCTGTTTAAAAATAAAAATATTCATTTTTCTTTTTCCATGTCACTTTTCTTCCTGATCTAGATTTATACATGCCACCAGCAATTTTACTCTCTACTTTATCGGTATCATCTGTTCTGACATCCTTATCATTAGTAGTACCGATCTGTGCTTTCTCGGTCACTCTAGTTCTGTTACTGCTAGTTGACTCTGTAAACGGGTTTAACCTATCGATTGATACGTGTGCATGAGTACCGTTCTTCATATCGCTCTGGAAGTGTTTATCTGATCGAGTCAAAACTTTATAAGGACCCGAGTACGGTGCTTCTAATGGTTTCCTAACTCCATCAACCCTTAACCATACTTTCTCGCAGGAAAGTAAGGTTTTCGGTATAAAAGATTTTGCATTTCCATGGATAAATCCTTTTCCATCGTTGAGTACGTCGATTTGGGACATCCATTCACACAAAGTACGTACATACTTGTTGTTAACTGGAGTTTCTTTTTCTACTCTCTGCTTGTGTATCAGCTGATGAGGAATCAATATTGGTGCTCCAGTAACAGTGGTAAAAGGTGAAAAACCTGATTCATTAGGGGTGCTGCGTATACCTAGTAGAATCACTGGTATCACTTTCATCCAGGATTCTTTTCACACTATTATCGCTGCCTTAAGGGTATGATGTGCTCTTTCAATCATCTCATTACTTTAAGGATGATACGAAGTTGTTCTCAATCGGTAAAAACCTACTACCTTGGCCAACTCTTGAAACAATTCGCTCTCAAATTGGCTACCTCTGTCAGTTACAACATGCAATGGAACTCCAAATCGAGATATCCAGGCATTGATAAATGCCTCTGCTACCGACTGTGCAGTTATTTCGATCATTGGCTGTACTTCGATCCAGCGAGTTGCACGATCGATACAGGTCAGCAAATATTTGTATGGACTGAGGCAAGGATCTGACTCATTGTGCGTTAGGGGTAACGGGCCAACAATATCAATATGTACCATTTGGAAACGTGTGGATGGTAAATCAAACTCCTGGACTGCAGACTTCGTGCATCTGTGAACTTTTGACTGTTGACATACAACACATTCTACACAGAATTGCTTGACTGTCTTATCTAAGTTAGGCCAGAAGTATCTAGACTTAATCAGTTTAATAGATGCTCCAGTTCCAGGGTGCGCTAAACCGTGTAAAATGTCAAAGACAATCCTATGAAGCTCTTTTGGGACAAACGGCCTGGGGTACTTGGTTGAAGTATCACACAGGACAGAGCCAATTTCACGTGACACGCAGTATTCTTTTAAATTAGCGTATGACTTTATTTCGTCATCTCCTTTTTGTGCCTGGGCTATTTCAGCCAAATCACATGCATCTATTTGCATCGCTAAAGCAGTTCTAGACATACAGTCTGCAACTACGTTCTCGTCTCCTTTGATATACACCACGTCAGCGATATATTCAGCAAGTACTGACAAGTGTCGTTGTTGTCGATCCGACTTTGTGGGTGTCTGACTATAAAAGGCTCCACATAATGGCTTATGGTCAGTGAATAATGTCACGTGACGACCCTCTATGAGGTGACGGAAATGTATTACTGAAAAATAAGCCGCCAGTAGCTCTCTGTTGAACGTAAAATACTTGGCCTGGGCTTGCGAAAATTTCTTAGAAATTACTGGTTTCTTATCTGTTAGCTGGTGTAGCACCAGCTGTGTATTGACTACTATCCGTAACCAGGTGGTAATCTGTGGCTGAAAACTGCGGATGAACTAATGCCGTAATTTCTGACAATTTGCTTATTATTGTTCTGAAAGCATGAGTTTCTTCTTCGTCTACCTCAAACCTGTCATTCCCAAAAATCTACGCAAGCTTTTCAAATCTTTGGGTACTGGAAAGGTTTCTAATTCTTTAATTTTTTTTGAAGTAGGCAACAAGACTTCTTTGCTAAGAAGTCCAACCCTGGCACTCCGAATACACACTTAGCTAAGGAAATCTTTAAAGTATTATCACTAAGAATCCTGAATACCTTATCTAAGTCTTCCTTGTGCTGTTGTTCACTTTCGCTAAAAACTAATATGTCGTCTAAATATACGAATACACAATTTAATTTTAGAAATATCTTGTCCATAAAACGCTGAAATGTGTCTGCAGCATTCTTTAAATCAAATGGCATGTAATTAAATTCAAATAAGCCAAAAAGTGTCACGACTGCTGTCTTAGGCACATCTTCAGGGTGTACTTTTAATCTGGTGATATGCTGCAGTCAAATCGATCTTGGAAAAATATTGTCTATCAGAAAGTTGTGTGCAGAATGAATTTATGTTCGGTATCGGGTAGCGATCTGTCTTGGTAACGCTATTCAGCACACGGAAGTCACTGCAAGCTCGATACGAACCATCTGATTTCTTCACTAAGTGCAAGGGTGTTGCCCACTCGCTACTGGAACGCTGGATAACTCCAGTATTTAGTAAGTTCTTAAATTCTGCCTGTGCTACGTCTAATTTAGGACCGGAAAGTTGCCTGGCGTTAGCAAACACTGGTACATGGCTGCCTGTATCAATCCTGTGATACACTCCGCCATATTCTTTGTCTGTATCACTATGAGGTGATATTACGCTACTATAGTTATTTATTATTTCGTTAACGTATTCTGCTTAGTCTATTTTATTAATCAATACCGTATTGGTTTCAGTTGACTTTAATTTCGCGCTCTGTTACATTATCACAGATGGATCTATACTTGCAATCCACTACTATATTAATCTATAGTAATTGTCTGTATTTTTGAGATGAGGTGTTTTCATTGATTGAGATTGTCGGACTGACTTCCTCATCTTGGTTGTTATCGTCACAACGTTTCGGCCGTTTTGCCCTCCGGCCTTCATCAGGTGTTTTGTATCGAACTGGGGAATCATTTGTTAGAAGTCTCAAACCCAACCCTTTATTATTATTACGGGGGTACCGTGTTCGGACTCCAGCTAGGCTCTGGGACATAGTTGCTGATTCTCTGTTTTGAATGTTACTTTTTACTGCCTTCGTTCAGGATTGAACTCAGCACATTTGGGTAACTGTAAACTTTGATACAACGATTAGGGCCACTCGGCCATATGTCACTAGTCAATATGTCAATAATAATAAAGGGTTGGGTTCGAGACTCCTAACAAACGGTTCCCCAGTTCGATACAAAACACCTGATGAAGGCCGGAAGGCAAAACGGCCGAAACGTCATATATTAAACTTGTTTAAAAAGTCAAATCCTAACAAAGGGTTAGTGACATGCGCGATCACGAAACTCCATTGGAAAGATCTTCTTAAACGTGGAATCTTGACTTCTAAGCTAGTTTGACCATAGCATTTTATGCTTTCGCCGTTAGCAGTCGAGATATGAACAGAAGTTGGTTCCAAGGTAATTCCATTTACTACAGGACGTGGTAAAATGGAAATACTGGCTCCTGTATCTACAATAAAATTTACTTTAGACGCTCCTATTTTTGCAGTAATTTCTAGTAACGGCGGCACTACCGGAGCAAACGCAATCCGCCTTTTTAGTTTTCCGAATCGCTAGGGGCGGAAGATGAGGGACGCGAGTTAGGTAGCATTTGGATATTGTTTTTTTTCTTCGGACATTTACAACACAGCTTACATGTACGAGGCTCTTTTGTGAAGTAAATATGGGTTCTACATACTCTCAATCGCTGTTTCCTTCTATACGCGCATAGACCGACTGGTGTTGTTTCACCTGTATGTCTAGTACCGTGGTGACTTGTTCGAGCCTGACTTTCTACAGTCTGAAATACCGGTGTATTTTCTATTAACGGCATCAAGTTGTCGGACAGTCAACCTAACTCTACCAAGGGCATCTCGGTGTGAGCCGCTATCACCGGGGCAATTTGCTTCGGCAGTGCACGTATAAACTTATGGCGCACTATTTCGTTGCTTGCTCCTATTCTATTTGCAACTGTTAACACCTCCTGGAGGTATATTGACGGACGACCCGCCAACGTAGTGGTCCTCATCAATTTCTCCAAGAGTTCAGGTCTAGTCTTTTCGTAGGGTAGACAATACCGACTCCCTTAATTTAACATAATCTAACGAGTGTAAAACCGCTGGCGGTATATTCGTCACTAGGTCAGGTGGCAATGCACTTATAACGGCATAAAATTTGGTCTCATCCGTAGTAATATGTCGGAGATGGAACTGTGCTTCTAATATTGCAAACCATCCCTCGACACTTACTTATATTATTTATTTGAAAAAAAAGTTTTATAATTATTTTTATTATTATTGTATCTTTTGTTAATATTTTTTAGAAGCCGCGACCAAAAGAAATGGCGGGGGAGGGGGGCTAGGTATGATAGAATAGAAGGAAAAGCGTTTACTCACCAGAGGTTGAATTAACCGAGAGATTTGTGTTTCAAATTGTTATTGATAAAAAAATTTATATATATATATATATATATATATATATATATATATATATAACTACTTCATTTACTCACATAAATTTAATATACGAAAGTATAAATATTACATAGGCATGACTTCCTTAGATTTCAAAACCCGATACTATGACCACAAAAGTACATTCAAAAATAAAAAAACACCGTATAAAAACAACACTAGCGAATAAATACTGGTAGTCAGATGGAAAATAATGAAACAAGCTACCACCTGCAGACATTTAGATGACCCATGTACATTATGCCTCCATGAAAAATTTGCTATCCTGTACTTTAAAGAACCTCAAAATCTATTAAACTGTAGACGAGAAATAGCAAACAACTGTGTTCACAAAATAAAACTTACTCTAGGATAGCGATACAAAATAGCTTTAAAACTAACAATAACAATAGAAAACAAACAAATAAATAAATTAAATAAACATGAATATACATAAACGATCATACATATATGCATATATATATATATGTATATATATGTGCATGTATGTGTGTACACATAGGTATATTTATATAAATAAAAAAAACGGAAGGAAAAGATCTACCTCAAACCACTAACCTAGTCCTAAAACAGATACTTTGTTCGATAAAATGCATGCCCATTGGCTGATAGGAAGGGGCACGGTGGATACTAGAAAGCTGATTGGCTAACTAGAAATCCCCAACATATATAAAAACAAAAAGCAACCACAGAATTCGCGCATAAACCTGATGAATCCTATAGTGGATGAAACGTGGAATATTCAGTGTAGCTTAATCACCATATATATTTTATAAATTACTATATATATATATATATAGTTCTGGTTAATGCCTTTGATAAAACCTGCGTTATTGTCAAAGCGAATTTTTTCTACACGTGCTAATTTCCTCACGTGTTTAAGATGGCGACAATTATTTTTGTATGCGTGTTTGAAAGTTTTTTCTATGTTTTTTTTGTTTTTTTTGTGTGTGTTTTACGTGTATCCAGCCAAAAATTTTTGAATTTTGTAGAACTGCGTCTTACAATTAATTTGATTTTTTTTGTTGTTGTATTTATATATATTTTACAAGGTATCCATCTTCAGACTTCTCAGGCCAGGTCCTATTTAAATCACGAAAATTACTCGGTAGGAATCACGTAATTTTTTTTTTTTTGATAGGGTGAACCGTGTCACAAAACAGTAAAAATATATTTTATCGGCACTTCTTTAGGCAGATTTATATATATTTACTTGTTTTTTTTTTCTTTTTTTCCGCGGACTTTGCTATTACGTCATCATCGTTTGTCCGTGTTCATATGGACGTTGGGCGTTCACCAAATTATGGCGGTTAACATAATGTAATTCTTGTTGGTTTGGGCACCATTTCGGCGGGTCCCCCTTTTGTCGATTCGTCGAAATTAATAAGACGGGAGTAGAAACCGACCTGGGAATAATAATAAAGAAACAAAGGAACTTCCAAACGAAACGGTTTTATATTCATTTCAGCGTACAAGTGGTATCGGGTTATAGAAAGTTCGTGATTTTCATTTTTGTCCCCTGACTCTGGAACCCCTCGCGTCTCCGTCTTTTTTGCTTCCAACACTTTTTTGTATCTCTCTTTTTGTCTTTCCCACCAGAACTGTTCTCCCTCCTGATTGGTTACAACCTCTGGTCACATTTTTGAGGAAAGGAGGAAGGAAGGAAGGGGGAAAGGGAAGAGTAGAGAGAAAGAGACATGTAATGGAGAAATAGTAGTCTTGGCTTCACTATAGAGTGTCTAAACTTATTTTAAAGAGTTTATGGTAATCGTGAAGAAAGAGAGAGCCTGTTTCCTCCGTTTGACTATAGGTGGCGTTACTGTCTGTCCACCGAGTTACGGAAGCACAAAATGTATATAATGGCACCCTTGAAATAAAAATAAATGTTTTTGTTATATTTTAATTTTAAACATGTTTTTTTTTTTTTTGCAAACATATTTAAGTTTTTTTTGTTTTTTTGTTTTTGCAAACATATTTAAGTTTTATTTAAAAAACAAAAAAACATAAATGTTTGGAAAAATAAAACTTAAATATGTTTGCAAAAACAAAAAAAAAATGTAAATATGTTTGAAAAAAAAAAAAAATGTTTAAAATTAAAATATAACAAAAACATTTATTTTTATTTCAAGGGTGCCATTATATACATTTTGTGCTTCCGTAACTCGGTGGACAGACAGTAACGCCACCTATAGTCAAACGGAGGAAACAGGCTCTCTCTTTCTTCTACCGAGTTCATTTAGTTAAAAAGAAATAACAAGTAATGTCGCACTCGACGCTACTTCGTAAATAATTTTTACCAAAAAGATGTCCAAAAATTAAAGAAAATACTGAAGTAGATATAGTTTTAAAGCGAGCCTCCCCCACCTCCAAAAGAAAATAAATGTGTATATTTTTAAGTACTGCACAAGTTCCCCCAAAATGACTTTTAAACGATACCCCCCTCCCCATGTTAAGAATGGCTTTTGAAATAATAATGTTATTTCGGCGCGGTACCAAAATTACATAAGACCGTGTTTTCTTTTTTGTTGTTTTGTAATAACACAAGAATTATTTAAACTGAATTAATTCTTCTAAATAAAATAATTGCTTTCTTTGATAATACGTGTTTTCTTTCTTTATTTTTGTTTCGTAATGACACAAAAAGTGTTAAAACTAGAGTATTTTTTTAATAAATATTTGGTTTCGTTTTTAGTATCTTGACTCCGTGATGAAGTTTATTTTTTTTAAGCAAGAGTTAAAAATAATTTTGAAAAATATTATGGGGGTGCATAGTCTCTTTTAAAAACAATATCTCCTTCAAGAACGGTAATAAAATGTGTTTTCAATCGATATTTATTCAATAAGGGACCAGTTTTCCTACCTAGCAAAAAGGGGGGATTTTTCCGGGTACGAGTTTTCCGGGTACGATTGTCATTTATTAGAATCGATCAAACGTGGAGTTGTACAACCATCACCCCCATGCGTAATTTCTATACTGATATGTTTTTTGAAATGTTTTTCACTGGATTATTATTGATTGAACACTAATTAACCAGATTATGACAAAAAAAACAAAAAAAAAAATTTAAAAAAAAAACATTTCGACATTTGACAGGGGTGTTCACTTTTTAGTTACTGTAAG
Source organism: Euprymna scolopes (assembly GCF_053919585.1). NCBI lineage: Eukaryota > Metazoa > Mollusca > Cephalopoda > Sepiida > Sepiolidae > Euprymna > Euprymna scolopes. Next base: position 89,545,860 of record NC_136527.1, on the reverse strand, counting down.
AATTTCTCTTACTCGTTTTTGCCTTTGGCAGAAAAGCAACAAAGGCTCACCTTAAATTCCAAGAATATTTTATTTACAAGAAACGTAAAATGAGTCCATATTTGCATAAGAGTGCACCTCTTTAGCTTCGGCCAAATGGCGGGTACTTTATGCCTCGAAAGGTGTAGGCAGTTTTCTTCTGTGGAAGATGCTGGTTGAATTCAGCCGCTCGTAGAAGTGGTTGAGGGTTCTTCGAAATCCTTCCAGACTGGTTAAATTAGAACAACGCACATTGCGATCGATGTTCCATAATAAAGGATGCCCTACTGCGGGCAATGATGATGAATGTAATTAGTCCATAAAACATTTTTGCCTCAGGCTTGAATCCGCATTTAAGTGAGCGGAGATAACAAATAGAATAGAACCCTGCCTTATAGTTCATTTGGCACGGAGCGAGACACCACGCGTCTGCTTTGCTTGACACGGAATGGAAATCTGTTTGAAGAAACACAATATTCCCGCCAATTCCTGAATCCTCCGCAGCAACTGAAACAATGCAATTTCATTTGTCAAAATAATTGCGTGATTGGAACAATCTAGCAGTTATCGCCCTTGCATTCTGAAATTTCTAACATCACAACGTTCTGGTAAATCGGTCACCCATTTTTTTTTTTTCTAAACTCGGAAGTGTCTTCGGGAGATATGAAATGGTCACATGCTGACGAAGCAATGTATCGGGAGGCGTACGATATAAAAATTGACAACGGGATGGAAAGTTATGAAACATTTCTTCAGAATGTTAGTGAAACTTATAATACTTAAAAAATTAAAAACATGCTACATTAGATAAAAACACTAAAAACATAACCAGTTAGGTAGAAAAGTAACTTATCTTGCCTTTGATAACATTTAATTGTTATATATTTGTTTTTTGACAACTTTTTCGAATCTATGTGTATAGTAATACAAACCACAAAACTAAATAAGTTAAAAAAAAATTAAAAAATAAAAAAACACACTCGAAACTTTATTTTCATAAAAAAGCAATAAAAAAAGTCATGTTCATTCTATTTTTCTTTTTTTTTTTCTTTGAGAAACAAAAATTACTTTCTATGGTTTTGATATACCCGCGTTTTTATTGGTTACAAAATGGGTGACTGATTTATCAGAACATTGTAACTAAAAAGTGAGCACCCCCTTTCAAATGTCGAAATAATGATTTCTTTTTTAAACTTTTTTTTTATTTAAGTATTATAAATTTTACTAACATACTAGAGAAATGTTTCATAATTTTCCATCCCGTTGTCAATTTTCATATCGTGCGCCTCCCGATAGATTGCTTCGTCAACATGCCACCATTTCATATCTCCCGAAGACACTTCCGTGTTTAGAAAAAAAAAAAAAAAAAAATGGGTGACCGATTTACAAGAACGTTGTAACTAAAAAGTGAACACCCCTGTCAAATCTCGAAATAATGATTTTTTTTTCATAATCTGATTAATTAGTGCCCAATCAATAATAATCCAGTGAAAAAATTAAAAAAAAAAAACCTATCAGTATAGAAATTACGCAGGGGGGGGGGGTGATGGTTGTAAAACTCCGCCTGACCAAAAACAAACAAAACAAAAAAAATCAGTTGACATCATTGTTTTTTTTTTGGGGGGGGGGTATCTGAAAACTCCATTTATCGACTACAAAATCTCGTCCCAATAGTGTAGAAGCGGCCAAATATGTTTATTTACTTTTAAGAATATTTCATATAAATGAAAGTTAACTTAATTACAAGAAATAAAAATTATACATTTTTTAAATAAAATAAGAATTGTTTCACTTATTTTCATATAAAATATTAATAATATTATAATTTTTAATACTAATAAAAATGTCTGTTGGAAGACGTTTCGTCGGGGACACTAAATCATCTATCACCGTCTAGAAAAGAAGGGAAGTAATGCAACAATTAAATGTCTCGAGAAATATGCCGGGATGTCTTTTTTAATCTGTATAATTTTGCTAAATTTTATTGCATGCTTCTCAGTAATGTCCTTTTCTTATATTTTATTTCATTAAATCGCTTCGAAATCCAAATACTGAATGACAAAAAAAGTGAAGGGACCGATTTAACTTGTCACCGCTTCCGGTAGCGCTCCGCACAAAATTGGGGAAGACGTTAGCCGACTATAATCCCCCCTCCCCACCACCACTTTTTTTTTTTTTTGGTTAAGTTGGCCATGCCACTCTGTAATAGCTCAGAAAAAAAAAAATCATCAACACCTACCCCCCCCCTCGTTCAGAAACTTTCGAGAACTCGATACAGCAACGCACACGTGCGCTTCTAACCTCTTAAAAGAACGGGGGATCAAATCCGGCTTAACACCGGTCTATGATTTATTTTCACCTTTACTGCTTTTTTTTTTTTTTTCACCTTTCCATTAGTTAAATTTTCCCGCTAATTTTCCATTTCGTTAAAGTCTTTTCAATTCCAACTTTTTTTTTTATTTGCGTCAAGAATTCAACGAAACAAGAACAAAAAAGACGAAATCGTAAAGAAACCAAAATTCGGACATTTTTGAATGGAAGAACGAGGTTCATCCCGATTTTGTGGTTTTTCAAGATTCGTCATTCGGAAACGTTTCCTCGTTTAAACCGATCCAATTTCTCGATTTCCAAAAGGTAAGTCGCATCAAGAGGTTCGCAATTCTTAGAGGAGGGGGGGGGTTGCTATCTCCACAAAATTACTTTATTGTATCTATTAACATGAAATCCGTGCTTTAGGTGTATCAGAATTTTTGTAGGAATTTTTGACACCCCTAACAGTAACACGAAACTGCGAATAAAATATAAAAATCTCGTAATTTCTCTTTTAAAAGTGGGTTGTTTATTTTCTTTATGGATTATACTTCCAAAATAAACTATTAAAGTTGTTTTAAAAAATAATAGAAATATTTTTTTTTATTTTTTAAAAACAGTAATGAATTTTACGAACTCAATATTTTTCAATTTTTAAACTTTAAAAATCTATCAAAATTTTTCTATTGATTCTATTTTTACGATATTTTCAGGGTCAATGTGAAATTTTATGTTCTTAAACCGAATATAATATTTTAGACAAACGTTGTTTTTTTTTAAATTCACGCCCCCCCCCATTTTCAAGTGTCTGTTAAAAAGTAAATAATTAATTTATGTACCAAAGTTTTATATATCACAAATTGAAGAGAAAAAGGTCAATAAATAATATATTCAAATTTAAAACAAAAAAGTAGTGTTTTTTAAAAATTTACCTGTAAAGTCCAAAGTTTAAAACTTTTTTAAACCACGTTGTTTTTTTTTGTTTTTTTTTTTGTTTTTTTTTAATGAAACCTTGGTCCTTGCTCCTTAAATTGAAAAAAAAAAATTAGGGCTTGAATTACATTTTTCGAGTAGTTATAAGCTTGGAAAGACAGGGGGTCGAATAATTCACACCTCCCATTTTGAAATGTCTATTAAAAAGTAAATAGTTAATTTACTCAGCAAAGTGTTATATATCACAAATTGAAGATAAAATGTCAATAATATATTCAAATTTAAAACAAAAAAAGTAGTGTTTTTTAGAAATTTACCTGTAAAGTCCAAAGTTTAAAACCTTTTTCAAAAAAAAAAAAAAACCACGTTGTTTGTTTTTTTTTTTTAATGAAACCTTGGTCCTTGCTTCTTTAACTGAAAAAAAAATAGGGCTTGAATTACATTTTTTGAATAGTTATAAGCTTGGAAAGACAGGGTGGAATTATTCACTATTTTCACCAAATTTCTGACACACATGGTGCTTCTACAGAATTTGAACCGAACTACAGCGACTTTTGCCGAACTAAACTTAAAAACATAGATTCGAAGGTACTTCTACATTTTGTCGCCGAAACTGGAGTCGCCATTTTATTTCACGCATCTGCAGTCTAAATGCAAGGGAGAAATCATTATTTTAAACTATGACCGAAGCATGAAATAAATAACAAACAAACAAAAAAAATTAAACTGGAGAACGATTGCTTCCGGAAAGAATAAATTAACCTAAGGGTTTGTATTACTGTACACATAGATTCGAAAAAGTGGTCGAAAAAACAAATATATAACAAATAAATGTTACCAAAGGCAAGATAAGTTACTTTTCTACCAAACTGGATAATTTTCTAGTGTTTTTATTTAATATAACATGTTTATTCAGCCCGAAAAACATACAGTGTTTACCGATGTATTGGAAAATTTTAAATGGCGCCCAGCCCGACTCTCTCTTTCACATGGTAAGTTTGGGAAAAGGAGTTCAAAATAAAAAAAAAAATTTATTGTTAGAATCTCGCTCAATATATATATATATATATATATATATATATATATATCGTGACATAGGTTGACATATATTCGGGAGGTTTTTAACAGTAGTTTGTATATTTTTTTTATTTTTAACTTATTTTCCCAAACTTACTGTATGAAAGAGAGTCAGGCACTATTTTGACTTTCCAATATATCGGGAAATACTGTATGTTTTTCGAGCTGAATAAATATGTTACATTAAATAAAAACACTAAAAATTTATCCAGTTGGGTGGAAAAGTAACTTATCTTGTCTTTGGTAACATTTATTTGTTATATATTTGATTTTTGGCAATTTTTTGAATCTATGTGTATAGTAAAACAAACCCACCTAACATTTCTTACTTAATTTAATATTTAGAATTATTCATTTGTTCAACAAAAAAAAAACTATTTTATAAAAATCCAGGGTTTGTATTACTGTACACATAGATTCGAAAAAGTTGTCAAAAAACAAATATATAACAAATAAATGTTATCAAAGGCAAGATAAGTTACTTTTCTACCTAACTGGATATATTTTTCGTGTTTTTATTCAATGTAACATGTTTATTCAGCTCGAAAACATACAGTGTTTACCAATGTATTGAAAAATTCAAAATAGCGCCCGACTTTCTCTTTAACATGGTAAGTTTGGGAAAATGTGTTATAAATAATAAACTATACAAAATACTATTAAAAACCCACCGAATATATCAACCCATGTCACATATATTGAGCGTGTTTCTAACAGTATTTTGTCTAGTTTTATATTTATAGCACCTTTTCCCAAACTTACTGTGTTAAAGAGAGTGTCGGGTGCCATCTTGAATTTTCCAATACATCGGTAAACACAGTATGTTTTTCGAGCTGAATAAACATGTTACATTAAATAAAAACACTGAAAAAATATCCAGTTAGGTAGAAAAGTAACTTATCTTGCCTTTGATAACATTTATTTGATATATATTTGTTTTTTGACAACTTTTTCGAATCTATGTGTACAGTAATACAAACCCAAGATCGAATATTGCTTTCATTGCAAAATTATTTTATTAAAATTAGATTTTCTTACACAAACTTTTTGGGTGCTAATACAGAGAGTGATCCGCGCTAATTTTTAAATTGTAGTTTAATTAAAGCTTTATGTTCTTTTTTTTATTCAGTTGTAAGGTTAAAGTATAGAATAGGTACAAAACATCCGCCACTCCCCATGTTAAAAATGGCTTTTTAAATAATAATGTTATTATTTCAAATAACTACACTAGTACCAACTTTTCAAGAAATGTTTTTGCAATTATATTTTGATAATTTTTTTATACAATAAATGTTTTGCTTTTCAAATGACGCTCGTCCACTTTATACAATTATGAATATGTTTTTTTTCATTTTCTGTTTTTAATAATAAAAAAAAAAAATCTTTCAGGAAAAACTTTCCCGTTTTCGTTAATTAAATCAAAACATTTCCAATTAAACAATTATGGATATTTCACTTTATTTATTTATTTTTTTTTCAGTTTTTTTTTTTTACTTTTTTTTGTTATTTATTTTATGCTTCGGCCATAGTTTAAAATACTGCTTTATCCTTTGGATTTGAACAGCAGGTGCGATAAAGTGTACAAGCACCGATTCAAAAAAAGTTGTCAAAAAACAAATATTTAACAAAGAAATGTTACCAAAAGCAAGATAAGCTACCTAAGAGGGTAATTTTTTTAGTGGCATTTTAACTTTTCGTTCTATGTTTTCTACTGGTTTTATTTATGCCATTTTTTTATTTATTTTTTTCAATTTTCGCTTTGCGCTGTGTTTTTTTTTTTTTTTGTTTTCATTTTTCAGAACACCTTCTTTATAGAAGCTTAACGTTTTTTCGCTGTTTTTTTTTCTTTGCTTTTTGTTTTGATATTTAAACAGGGTTATTTCTTTGCTTATTCTTTACTTTGCCTACCCCCCCCCCTTTCGCACATGCCTCCAAACACCCGGGCAATGCCGGGTACCCTCACTAGTGAAATATAATTAACTATTTATTTTATAAAATGTATACAATACTTTTACAATTTACATATCGTACAATTGATTTTTTCACCATTGCTTAAACTAAAACTAGCTAACCTAACTAGAGTTGAGAGAAGGGGTGCACCCCCTCATTTACAAAGAGACAGAAATATGCGTGCTCACCTCCTGATGGTCCAGGTCCAGACAGAAAGAGGTTGATCAAAAAAGGGAATTATGGGATTGAATTTCTGTGTATCTTTGTGCTTATGACCAAATCACCACCCAACCATGCTGAAGAGTGTTAACAATCGTTGCAATGAGATACAGTGCCACATACTAAAATCATTAGTCTCTGTAGATTTTGCTTTTAGTCTAGAATTTATGCAATTTAATTTTTCTTTTACTGGATGTTAAATTATTTACCACCCAAAATATATTTATATTACTATAGAATTTTCTTTTCTAGTGGAAATTATTTATTTGATTTATAATTTATTTAAACATTTTAGATATAGCACAGTAAACGACCAAGTTCTCTCCGATCCTCTCTCCTCTGATCTTGAGCACGTGGTACAATGGGGAAAGGGGTGGTTGGTTACTTTTAATGCATCTAAAACCAAGCTTCTCTCTTTACATCATCAACATTCTGATCCACATCTGGCATCAATTGAAATGAATGGCTCTCATCTTCAGGAGGCCTCAAGTTTGACAAGCTTCTGGGCTTGACCATTACTCCTGATCTTAAATGGAACATGTACATCAAATCTGTTGCCAAGGCCGCTGGAAAAATGGTGGGATCTTTCTATCGATCCAGTAGATATCTCACTACTGATGCAATTCTCTATCTATATAAGAGCCAGATACATCCAAGGATGGAATACTGTTGCCACATCTGGGCAGGAGCGGCTTGAAAGGTCTTGTCCTGCCTTGATAGAGTTCAAAATAGACTTCGTAGCCTCGTAGGAGATGTCCTTTTCTTTTCCTTGCAACCTCTATCTCACAGAAGAGATGTTGCGAGTTTGTCTCTGCTGTATCGTTATTTTCATGGAAAGTGTTCGACTGAGCTTCAATCTATGGTCCCCCCTTGCCAAACTTTCACAAGAAATACTCGTCTAGTTGAAAACACTATCAATAATTCCCCCCACTCTTTATCTGTGCCTAAACCTAAAGATAGATTCCATGAACAAAGCTTCTTTCTTCGAAGTGAGCGCCTGTGGAATTGTCTTCCGTTTTCCCTGCTTTCCGGCTGACTACAATATGGTTGTGTTCAAGTCTAACGTAAATAAGTTCTTGATGAGCTGTTCCATATAAATTAACAAATTTACCGAATTTTCATTACTACCAATTACTATATTGTCCAATTTCTGCTGTACCCTCTTTAACCCTTATCCTTGAGTGGCCTCTTGGCCTTGATAATGTGCCTGTGTAAAAAAAAAAAAAAGCTTTACTTAAAGGTTTGGTAATGCATGTCTAGTGCTAACTGGGTTTTGTTCGTTTTAGGTATCCAATAAATACATGGAAGTGTTTTGTTCTTTTCTTCTAACTTTTTCACTATCTAAATTAATATTACGTACTTTATAGGTATCTGAAAGTTTATCTATAATTCCTAGTTCTGAATATGACGTTAAACTATATCCAATAGTGAGGCCCCAATTTGTGGGCTTTGGAGAGTGTGGAGCCACTCCTTAATTGTCATCGCTCCTAGGTCCATTCTGACCCAGAGTGGTAGTACCTGTTAGAGCCCCAACTATGGGTTAAATAGAATCCGACTTGGAAAAATAAAAAATTCTATTAAAAAGATTTTTCCGATTCAAGCTAATGCACCCAAGTCATATAGATATATTTCTTTATTTTTGAAATTGCAACTTAATAACTTTATAATATATAAAAACCGATAGAACATTAACTCTATAATAATATATACGAAATCTGCAAGAACTAAAATATCATATTTAAGCATACTTTACGACCAGGCTTTACCGGGCATTCGCGCTAGCTTAGAAAAATAATTTTTCAGTTTAAAAAGTTAAAAATAGCTACAATAATATCAGAGCGTCTCCATTTACACCAGACATCTACAGAATGCCAACGTCAATATATTACATATGAATGAGTCTGCTGTGAAATTTCCACAAGTCCCGCGAGTTGTTGTTATTATTATTATTATTAATATCATTATTATTAATATTATTATTATCATTATTATTAATATTATTGTTGTTGTTGTTGTTATTATTGAGATTTTAGAAAATGAATAAAAATCTTGTTTATCTCCCATGTGATTGTATATTTATTTGATGCCCAACTGCTTTCCCTTTCAACCGTATTCAAATCATATGCAATAAGTACTGCTGTGTTTATTAAAATAAATGACAAATTCTTTGGTAATAAAAGCAGTCACTTTTATTTGACAGATGGATGTGGGGTTGGAGCGAGAGAGAGGATGGGTGGTGGACAACAGGCAGAATGTGATCGACACCTGTTTTGTTTTTATTTAGCAGTTCAGCTTTGCTTGAGCCCTATGTATTGTTCATAACCTTATGCGCATATATATATATATATATATATATATATATTGCAATTAGAAAGGGAAGACTTTTATAATTCATGATTAAAAGTAAATTTGTATATATATAAATAGAAATATAATCTTCTTTCTAAAAAGGGTTATATATATATTTATATATATACAAATTTACTTTTACTCATTAATCATAAGTCTTCTCTTCCTAATTGCAACATTTAAATTTTGTATCCCTAACAACATTATGAAATATATATATATATATATATATATATGGGTCATTCCATGTCAAAACACCAGCAAAAAGTTGAAATCTGCACCCACCGACACCGAATTACTTGAAATTCGGCACAAATATTCCCCTTCATGAGTTAGGAAAATTTAGCAAATTATTAGGTCTTAAACCTTACCGTTCGGATTTTAGAAGGGTGTAAAATTTGCATATTTTGCTTCCAAATTTATGCTGCGAAATGTCACAGAATTTCAGTGTTTTATAAAATTTAAAAAAAAATACTTCCACACATTCAATATTTCTGAAATTTGGTAGGAAAGGCATTTAGAGACTGTAGAATCCGAATATTTAATTATTTTAACCCCATACCTGGTAGAAAATTTTTGTGCACCCAAAAGCATGTCCCCACAAAATCATTAATTTTTACCCATGTAGCTTACGGTCAGTCTAGAAGAAATATGTCCTCTTCAATTTTCATAATATTTTTTTATAGCATCTACTATGACTGCTTAAGTTCTCAAAAAAATATTGTGAGGGTTTCTAGCCTACTTTAGAAGATATGGCACTGTGAAGTTTATCTTTTTTTTTTCTATGTATGTGCAGTAATTCAGTGAAAGATTGATAAAGACAATCCTCCCAATACTCCCAAACTCCTCAAATGTTCATATTGTGTTAAGTAATTTCTTAAACAATTCAATAAGATGATCTTTGTTAATTTAAAAAGAAAATAATTTAAATATATTTTGCAGATATTGCATTTTGTATGGTACGGATAGATTGTCTTTAACAAGCGATAAACATTGACTCATGCAATAGGATCAACACTTAAGAGTTTTTGTAGATGGCATTAAACATTGATTTAAAAGAAATTATTTCTGATTGAATTTAAAAAAAAATTCATTATTTTCACAAAAAAAAAGTTGATTCTTTTGTTTCAAATGCACGTGAATTTTTAAAACTTAGAAGATTTGTAATTGACACTAAACATTTTTTTTATCCATAAGAAATGCTTTCAATTTCATCGCTTTTAAAAAATATTTATATTTCAAAAAAATATTTTCATTAATCTAAAACTTTTTTTTTTCATTTAGAAGAAAGTGATGATAATACATGGTGACCCCCCAAAAAACGGATCCCAACTCTAATTGGCCCCATTTCTTAGTGTTTTGTTCGTAACTAGTTTATTATATTCAAAACATCATGTCAAAACACTAGGGCCTTTGACCTTTTTTTTCTCCGTTCTACAGCATATGTTCTAGATATACTTTCTATGGTTTTTTTTTTTGGGGGGGGTCGCCCTGTATACAAATTTTAAACTATACTGTGCACCAAATTTTGTTGTGTACATTGGATTAAATTGTTTTGTACACAATTTTTTGCACAGATAATTTATCCACTTTGGACAAATGATAAATTTTACCATTTGGTGTTGTACATCAATAGTGCACAGAATATTTGCTAATGGCACAAAGCATATATCCTTAAAATCCTCTTTCCAATAAAATGAATGTGATGAAAGAGCTGGATGCATGAACTTAATCAGCAAGTCCTTATTTTCCATATTAATTTCTAGGACCATGCCAGTCCAAACGTTACTGTCATACCTGCAACAAACATATTCTGAAACAACAAATTTCATTGGTTTTTCTTCAACCCCGATAGAGACGTCATATATCAATTCATAGTTTTCATCTTCACTACATTGTTTCATGGCTACTTTATCTCTGTCGAGTGGAATAAATTGATGAAAACTTCTTGTCCCTGGAACTGTGGATGCATTTTCAAATCTAATAGTGAGATTTCTCATTGCTTCCTCAACTTCCTCCTTTTTAATCAAAATAAATTTGATTCCTTCAATTACAGATTTGCAGTATTCAAACATAGTTTCTGTGGAAAGGATTTGTTTGGAATTTGGTCTTCGTAGACTTTCTTTTGCTACTGTCCTTTTGACTGCCCTACCTATGCCATCACATGGTTGTTTACCATGACTAGTTGCAAAGAAGTTCCATGTTGCATCAAGTTCAAAATCTTTTTGATGGTTGCATAAATTGACAAAGTTCTTATAATTCTTGTATTGTGCCGCATAACCATTTGTAAAATATTCAATACTTTTCACATTTGGCAAATTAGCCTTGATCACGTCGATAATGTTTTTCTGTACCATATAAACAAATGCCACATTATGGAAGTTGTCACTCGATATAATACAAAAACATTAACTTTGCATTGTATTTTTAAGCTTAAAATAGAATGCAACTGGGTGTAAAGTGCATTGAGAGGTACTCTAATGAAAACTCTGAATCTCATATTGAACAACAAATTTGTAATTTTCAGCAAAATCCCCAAGAAATAAAACTTCACTATCACTGATATCTTTTTTTTTTTTTTGCTTTAAATGCCTTGATTGTGATTTAGCGAAGTAAGAATGAGGTGCTAATTTATTTAATTGCAAAATAACTAAATCCGCATAAGCTTGACAAGATTGTTTGTGAGTTATTAAAGTTGTTCTGTCACTTGTTGTCCATTGAGAGAACTCAACAGAGTTTTCATTACCAATGCATTCTTCAAGGGTGTCATAAAGAAATTTTTCCAGTTTCTGTGATGATTTAGAACAATTTGTGCATCTATGAATCATCATACACTATTACTTGTATTGCAGACAATATATTTCAAAAGATCTTAATACGGTACATCTAGTGGTTCCAGTAATAGTTTGATGTTTTGGTGGATAGTGCATACACATACAGCATGTGTACCTGCACTACCAGCAAGGACACCATTTTGGTCTAAGACTACAACATTTTGAAAACCCTAAAGATACTTTCGGGTTCTGTTCCTTTAATTCTCTGAAGAGCTTATTTATATTGCACAATATGAGTCTCTTCTGCTGATGTAAATTACGTTTAATACTAAGTCTTTCCTTCCTGGCATCAATCGAGTGTCCTCATCAGCTTGATAAAATACTTGCACTAACTGTGCAATATCAGCAGACAAAGACTTGCCTCTTTTCGTTCATGCACAGCTAAAATGCCATTTTCCAAACACAATTTGTGAGCCTTGCGTACAATGTGTTCTGAAACACCAAATACATTTTTCTGTGATCAATCGGTACCTATTTACTATGCCTCCCCACGGGACAGAGTTTGACACCAGGGTCGTTTTTTAACGTGGAGAAAAGGTACAAAAATAAAAATTTTCTCAGTCGTGAAGGACTTCTCCTCCACCGAAAGAGAACAAGAAATAGAAGTGCAGCATCTGAAGAACAGATACTACACTTTGATCTTGTGTGATCAATCGATAGGGGCAAGTGTCAAGATCTGTATTTTCGTTTTAGTGGATTCCACAGTTTTTACTTTTGCTGCAAGAACCTTTTATCATTTTATCAAAGCACTTAGCTTTATCTAAAATCTCATTTTTTTTTAATTTTAAAGGTTCATCACATAACAGCTCAGAGTCAATGTTTAATGACCTACTGATTGCAGAAGAAAGTTTTCTCTTACCTAAACGAGCCTTTCCTGAGTGATGAAGCCCTTTCGTTTTCATTGGAGAAATTCCAATAGCAGAGAAACATTCATTGATATTTATCTTCTGTTTTTTATTGAAGTACTTGCATCAACCTCTTGCATTTCCTCATCCGATACACAACTTTGTTTTTCATCAAGAAGTTTGCTGATGCGTATTCGGCAATTAGGACAGAGTTTAATTTGCTTCTTATGATTTTTAAATGGATTGCAACAACTCTTTTCAAGCCACTCATACTTAATTAACAAGGTCTGATTGTGATGGTCACAGATAGTATTTTATCCTCATCAAGTCCTGTCCTATACATCCATTTACATCCATTGCATTCAAATGATCCACTGAAATTAATCCAACCTGTTTATCATGGAATAAATTAGTACTTGTTTCAACTGTTAGTTCAGTACAAATAGAACAATTCATCTTTATCTGAAAAAAAAAAAACTACTTCAATTATTCTGTGTGCTAGTAAAAAATCCAAGTAGGAAAATTCCACCTTTCTCTTTGAATACTGGAGGAAAAGTGACCAATAAATATTTTAGGTGCCACAGACAAGTTCCAGTCTGGGTCAAAGGAGAGTCATTCAGAGTTCACTGTTGGCCTAATTCTAAATTTATTACAATTTTTTTTTGAGAACTTAAGCAGTCATAGTAGATGTTATAAAAAAATATTATGAAAATTGAAGAGGACATATTTCTTCTAGACTGACCGTAAGCTACATGGGTAAAAATTAATGATTTTGTGGGGACATGCTTTTGGGTGAACAAAAATTTTCTACCAGGTATGGGGTTAAAATAATTAAATATTCGGATTCTACAGTCTCTAACTACCCTTCCTACGAAATTTCAGAAATATTGAATGTGTGATCTGTTTTTTGGGGGGTCACCCTGTATTATCATCACTTTCTTCTAAATGAAAAAAAAAAGTTTTACATTAATGAAACTATTTTTTTGAAATATAAATATTTTTTAAAAGCGATGAAATTGAAAGCATTTCTTATGGATAAAAAAAAATGTTTAGTGCCAATTATAAATCTAAGTTTTAAAAATTCACGTGCATTTGAAACAAAAGAATCTTTTAAATTAATGTTTAATGCCATCTACAAAAACTCTTAAGCTTTGATCCTAATGTATGGGTCAATGTTTATCACTTGTTAAACACAATCTATCCGCACCATACAAAATGCAATATTTGCAAACTATATTCAAATTATTTTCTTTTTAAATTAACAAAGATTATCTTATTGAATTGTTTAAGAAATTACTTAACACAATATGAACATTTGAGGAGTTTGGGAGTATTGGGAGGATTGTCTTTATCAATCTTTCACTGAATTACTGCACGTACATAGAAAAAAAAGATAAACTTCACAGTGTCATATCTTCTAAAGTAAGCTAGAAACCCTCACAAAATGTTTTTGAGAACTTAAGCAGTCATAGTCGATGCTATAAAAAAAATATTATGAAAATTGAAGAGGACATATTTCCTCTAGACTGACCGTAAGCTACATAGGTAAAAATTAATGATTTTGTGGGGACATGCTTTTGGGTGAACAAAAATTTTCTATGGGCTTAAAATAATTAAATATTCGGATTCTACAGTCCCTAAATGCCCTTCCTACGAAATTTCAGAAATATTGAATATGTGGAAGTATTTTTTTTTTTAATTTTATAAAACACTGAAATTCTGTGACGTATCGTGGCATAAATTTAGAAACAAAATATACAAATTTTACACCCTCCCTTAAAGTCCGAACGGTAAGGTTTAGGTTCAAATAATTTGGCAAATTTTTCTAACTCATGAAGGGTAATATTTGTGCCAAATTTCAAGTAATTCGGTGTCGGTGGGTGTAATGGCCTGGTGAATTGACATGGAATGACCTATGTATATATTGAGTAAAATGATTCATAATCTATAATTAAAAATCTGTTTCTAAAGGAAAAACAAACAAAATCAATAAATTGTACGATCGTTTCAGAAGCAATGTTTTTATTGAAATAGACAATACGTCTTGAACAATAATTTTATCATTTTATTTCATAAAACAGTCTTCTCATCAGCAAAAAGAGTGGGGAGGGGTTAAAGATAACAAAAATAAAACTAGCATTTTTTAGGTACTTCTACACTAGGTGTATCAGAATTTTTGTAGGAATTTTTGACACCCCTAACAAAACTGCGAATAAAATATAAAAAACTCGTAATTTCTCTTTTAAAAGTGGGCTGTTTATTTTCTTTATGGATTATACTTCCAAAATAAACTATTAAAGTTGTATAAAAAGTAATAGAAATATTATTTTTTTATTTTTTACAAAACAGTAATGAAATTAATTGAATATTACGAGTTAAGTATTTTTCAATTTTTAAAATTTAAAAATCTATCAAAATTTTTCTATTGATTCTATTTTTACAATATTTTCAGGGTCAATGTGAAATTTTATGCTCTTTCCAATAAACCGAATATAATATTTTAGATAAACGTTTTTTTTTTTATTCACGCCCCCCATTTTCAAGTGTCTATTAAAAAGTAAATAATTAATTTACTCACCAAAGTTTTATATATCAAAAATTGAAGATAAAAGATCATTAAATAATATATTCAAATTTAAAACAAAAAAAGAAGTGTTTTTTAGAAATTTACCTGTAAAGTCCGAAGTTTAAAACCTTTTTTTTTTAAATCACGTTTTTTTTTTTTTAAATGAAACCTTGGTCCTTTCTCCTTTAATCAAAAAAAAGTTAGGGTTATAAGCTTGGAAAAACGGGGGGTCGAATTATTCAATATTTTTCACAAAGTTTCTGACACACCTAGTAAGGCAGATATATCTGGAAATATTTAAAAATATAAAAAACAGTTACTTATTTTCATGTTGATAAACAAAATAAAATAAAAATAAAATCGGGTTAAGAGGGGATATCTTTAATATTTTTAATAAAATATATATATACGTTTTAATCGCCCGACTTTAAAGCCTGTATCTTAGTCCATCGATTCATTGGCATGTTCTTAAATGTAGTTTATGAATGGTTAAAATGGTGATATATACAAACTTCAAATATATATTAAAAAGTTTGATTCATGTCCAGGTAACATACATCTAAAATTTCAAGTGTTTAGACCCAAAATTGGCGGAGGAGTTTTGTAGAGTCTTCAAAGGTCAACTCTTTCAGCTTTGACCTCTTGACAGCCAAATTTTTGCCCCAAAACTGATTCAAAAGCTTGCTGCATGTCTGAATACACTTTATGTAAAATTTAAAATGTTTAGACCCAAAATTGGCTGAATAATTAGAGATTGCAAAGGTCAAATATTTTTATCTTTGACCCCTTGGCAGTAAAATTTTCGGCCAAAAACCGATTAAAAAGCTTGCCCTATGTCTGAATACACTTTATGTAAAATTTCAAATGTTTAGACCAACTATTGGCTGAGAGGTCAAATTTTTTTAAATTTGACCCCTTAACATTTATTGTTTTGGGCTCAAATCAAATTAAAAAGTTTGATCCATGTCCAAGTAACCTACATATAAAATTTCAAGTGTTTAGACCCAAAATTGACGGAGTTTGGTAGAGTTTTCAAAGGTCAAATTGTTGAACTTTGACCCTTTGACAACCAAATTTGTGGCCAAAAACCGTTTAAAAAGATTTTCCCAAATCTCAATACCTCTTATGTCAAATCTTGAGACTGAACCTTTAATGCATCTAAAACCAAGCTCCTATCATTACATCATAAACGCTCTGATCCCCACCAAAATGTGTACATGATGGATACATTTTCACTCCTTCTCGTCTCCACCATAGCTTCAATACAATAGAAAGTTTTAAAAAAAAATAATAAAATAAATAAACATTTACAATAAATTTTGTAATAATGCATTTCACAGTTCTGAGAAAGAAAATCACCCTTTTTATCTTTATGAAACTCTTTTCTCTCAAGTTCACAAATAACCAATTTCAGTCCTTTTTTTTCTTCAATTAGATACATAGTAATTTTATTTATTTTTATTTTCAGTGTCTCTTCTGATGCGCGATCTTTGATCATTGACAGTAACCGCGTCGTAATTTTTAAAAATTAACAACTGTAAATGGCAATCGATAGCCTCATGCGCGCTTCTGCTTAAATTATAATTTGTTTTTATTTTATTCATTTTATTTTTTAACTTATTTATTTTACTCTGATTGAAACGAGAAGCCGCTACTATCTTCCATAAGTGTCATCCATTGTTCGACCCACGGTAAAGGTTTTTTTTTTATTTTCATAATATTAGGATGTTATGAAGCTGACGTAATTCGACTTAAAAAGACATTTTTCTAACCTATCCTAAACATCCTCCTTTCCCCTATACGCTATACTTAATAGTCTCTTTGAAATGGATGCCTCTCATCTAGTGGAGGCTCCATGTTTTGATAAGCTTCTGGGATTGACCTTTACTCCTGACCTGAAATTGAACACGTTCATCACGACTATTGCCAAGGTCATTAGGAAAATGGTGGGATCCTTCTACTGCTTCAGAAGATATCTTGCTGCTGATGCAATTCTCTATCTATTTAAAAGCCAAGTACGCTCAAGGATGGAATACTGCTGCCATATCTGGGCAGGAGCTGCTAAAAACAGCATATCCTACCTTGACAGAGTACAAAATAGACTTCATGGCTTGGTGGGGGATGCCCTTTTCTCTTCCCTGCAACCTCTTTCCCACAGAAGAGACGTAGCAAGCCTGTCTTTGTTCTATCGTTATTTCCATGGCAAGTGCTCGTCTGAGCTCCATTCTCTAGTCCCCCCTCGCCAATCTTTTTCAAAAAACACCCGACTAGCTGAAACCACCGTCAATAATTTTCCCCACTCCTTATCTTTGCCTAAATGAAAACGTAGATACCATGAACAAAGCTCCTTTCTTAGAACTGCACGCCTGTCTTCAAGTTCAACACAAACAAATTCCTGATGAACTGCCCCCTAAGTAATGACACCTTATCCAATACTATTGCTACACTATCCCTTTGATTACTGTACACACAATAACCCTTATCCCCGAGTGGCCATTTGGCCTTGATAAGTGGTGAACTCCATGTAAAAAAAAAAGAAGTGAAATAAGTAATAAAAATGATTTTATTATTTTCAACACTAAAAGGTTTTTTAAATTTTATTTTTGAGTATTTTCAAAAGACATTTTTGTTATTTTTGTTCGATATTTGTTTCAGACTTCATCATTATTTTATTATCTCATATTTTAATATACACATACACATAAATATACACATACATACATACACGCATATTTTTTTTAAATAAAATGTTTGTTTATAAGACTCCCGTTTGATACTACATCCATTTATTTGTAATTTCTTTGCATTAATTGTAAAACTCTCTCTCGGGCAGTCCGTCGATTACGACGCTGACGTGGAGGTCAGTTAGTTTCCGTGTCGAAGGTGCGAAGTGGGTTCGATCGGATCTCTGAAACCCTGGCTGCAGATGTGACACCTGATGGCAGGAAGTCCGGGTAGTGGTGCCCGTAGTCGCGCTTTTTTTCTTCCTCTCTTGGCAGTCCGTCGATTTTGACGATGACGGCTTCAGCAAGAGCACAACCATCATACTCTAATCACCTGAGTGCAGAGATCATGCTGTGTACTTCACTTACTTGTACTTGAAACGACATTCACCCTGGAGGAGTTGAGTCGGCTTCATGAAGATGCACATCTCGTACCGCTGCGGCCCAAGCCCGGCGATCGGAGGCAAGATCCCGAGTGAGCAATAGCCAGTCACGTCTCCAACGAGACAGGCCATAGATGAGCGGGCCCGAAATAAGCTCAGCGTCGGCTTTGATAGTCCCGAGCCATGTTCTTAGCTGGCCACCGACACGTTTTTTCCAGCCGGGTAGAGGACGTGGGGAGATAGCCTCGTGGATAAAGACCCCTGCATCACAGCGAGAGGCATGGCCGAACCATCGAAGGCGTCGGGCCCGCAGTAGGTCAGTAATTGCCTGGAGATTGCAGCGACACCGGACTTCTTTGTTTGCTGTGGCGTCCAGTCCATCAAACTTGCTGGTACGTCCTCACTCCATCGCCACAGAACTTTCACCTCTCTCCCAGCCTAGGCAAAGTAGGAATAAGCAGCTTGCCCAGTACTGTTAGCATCCTCTCCACTGAAAGCAAAAGTACAGAGGCAAGGACGGGCCAGGACAATCTGCACACATGCAATCAGCTCCATCCGATGGCTGAGGCAGACCCGAGCACTGCAGTGCTCATTCATCCGCTGCGATTCCTATCTCATCTGCCAAGAGCATCGTTGACCAGGCTTGGATTTTTGTGACCCTAAATAGGGAGCTAGTGGGTACTACACCTTGCCCAAGAGTGACCCAGCACTGTAATGACTAAAGGGTAGTGACATTTTCCCCAAAACCCTGGAGCTCCCGCACCAAGGCCTCGTTGCCGGATGTATTTTTATGTCATACCCAGGACAATTTGTAAAATTTTAAAACTACATTTATATAAACGACCAAATATCTTTGAAATTCAATATAATGATAAAATCAGGATTATTTTTAATTATTTTCAACACTTAAAGGTTTTAAAAAATTTTTCATTTAAATTTTATTCTTGAATATTTTTTTTAAAATTTTGGTTATTTTTGTCCGATATTTGTTTCAGATTTTATTTTATTTTATTCGTTTATTTTTACTTGATTTATTGATCTTTTTTGTTCCACGTTTTACGGTGAATCAGCTTTGTTCCAACCGCCTTTTTTTTATGTTCTATTTATCTTATGTTTTAGGCTGGTCAGTCTTGAGGGTGAAAATTCAGATGTCTCAAGTGAATCGAGGAAGATGGAAATATTTAATAACATCAAAAATTTCATCAACAACTTTGTACATTTTATAAATTCCTGGTTGGAAATCAATATACTGGCATACATATACCAAATTGCATTGTGCGATTAATAACTAATTTACAGCCAAATTTTTGGCCGAAAACTGATTACAAAGATTTTCCCAAATCTCAGTATCCTGTATATCAAATTTCGAGTCTGTAGACTTAAAATTGGCAGAGTTATTATGTAGGGAAATGTAAACAGACAGACAGACATGTTCACTTTTATAGATATATAGATTATGATATGTCCTAAGATGGCCTATTAATTCGGACAATCAGGTGACTTGGTTCCTTATGTAGAATGTTCTGGGTTGGTTATCTATCTCCACATAACACTTTCCCCCAAGCCAATTTCTCCTTGGAGAATTTTGCTTAATACCGGGGATCAGTCGGTTAAATTTTCTTTTCACCCTTGTACTTTTTCTCCTCAACACTGTTTGAGGGGGTGGAGCTGGTGGTGAAACTGGTACTCCCTGACCTGGAGTAGAAAATACTACTATCGGAGTAGGTTGTGCTATGGGTAGAGGAATATTAAAAGTCGTACAATACCTCTAAGGGCAGTTCGTTATCTTCTGTCTGTTTGTAGTCATCAGTGTGTCGAGGTCTTAGCTACAACATTTTATTTTTTACTTAATTTATTGACTTTTTTGTTCCATGTTTTATGGTGAATCTTAGGAAAAAAAAATATGTTACAAACATAATGATAACTTTATCTAACCTATTCATGTTATAAAAATGAATTTCTTACCTGTGAGATTCATCTGTTTCCACATTTAAAATGGATATATTTTTTTTAATTTATTAGTCTTGTATTTATAAGATTAGCATTATATTAGTAACCTCTTTTTCTTTATTTTTTTAATTTTATTTTATGAATTTCTTACCTGTGAGATTTATCTGTTTCCACATTTAAAATGGATATATTTTTTTTAATTTATTAGTCTTGTATTTGCATTATCTCTTTACAACCCTTCCTTTTCATAACCTATCATACTTTCATAAATCAGAGTCCATTTTCTGTAGATTGTTTTTGAACCCAGTCAACGACGGGTACTTTTCCTAGTATATATATATATTAGTAACCTCTTTTTCTTTATTTTTTTAATTTTATTGATCTTATGTTTTAGGTTGGTCAGTCTTGAGGATGAAAAATCAGATGTCTCCAGTGAATCGAGGAAGATGAAAATATTTAACAACATTCAAAATTTCATCAGCAATTTTGTACATTTTATAAATTCCTGGTTGGAAATCAATATACTGGCATACATATACCAAACTGCATTGTGGGATTAATAAGTAAAATTTTATTTTCCAATTTTTACTTTTCATTTTTGGTAAATTCCACTTTGAAAGCTCAAATGGAAATTCACAAATCCGAAACTGGCTCATTAGAAATGGAAGCTCATGCAGATGAAAACCGATATTCTTGTAATATTTGTACATCATCTTTTCAAGAGAAATCAGAGTTGAAACGACACATGTCGATACACAAGAAGAAACCATATTCTTGCAAAATATGTGGCTCTTGTTTCTCGCAGAATTCTTTTCTCACAGAACATGTGAGAATTCACACAGGTGAGAAACCATTTTCTTGTAAAATCTGTGAATCGAGATTCGCTCGGAAATCGTATCTGAAGGTCCACATTCGAACGCATACGGGTCAAAAACCTTACGCATGCACTGATTGTGAGTCGGCTTTCGCGGATCATTCGAGTCTAAAAGTTCACGCTCGCAAACACAGTGGGGAGAAACCATACACATGTACAGTTTGTCAGTCTGCGTTCTCACGCAATTCACATCTGACATCACACATGAGAACACACACTAAGGAGAAACCATATTCGTGTCCGATTTGCGGATCGACTTTTTCTCGGAAGTTCAGTGTGAAATCTCACATGCGGGTTCACCCGGTTGAGAAACCGTTTGTTTGCGAGATTTGCGACACAGCATTTCTGATGAACTCCCATCTTAACGTCCACATGAAAATCCACGCAGGGTTGAAACCATTTCCGTGTGACGTTTGTGGTGCAGCGTTCGCTCAGAATTCGCATCTTCAGTCGCACTTGCGGACTCACAGCGGAGAAAAACCATTTGTTTGCAAAGTTTGTGGCTCAGCTTTTTCCCGCAATTCGCATTTAGAAATGCATATACGCATACACACTGGAGAGAAACCATATTCTTGTACAATTTGTGATTCTGCATTTACAGAGAAGTCGACATTAACAAACCACATGCGTGTGCATACGCGTGAGAGACCATATTCTTGTGAAATTTGTGGATTGACGTTTGCATATAGTTCCAGTTTGAGGAAGCATCTTCGAAAACATTCAAATTGAAAAAAAACTATTAATCTTCAGAACAATTGTGTATAAAGTATCAAAGTTCAAAAAACAAATTAAAAAGAACTTCGATGCCTACAAGACACCAACTTCGGTTGTCTGCAGTCTCTGTATAGCTTCAAAACAATACTGATCTCGTGAAAATCCGTCGCCTCTATCGAAAGTTTTTGCGATACATGATTGCAACGTCTTGTCAGAGTGCCACTCCCTCAGTCACTGAAAGTCCATGTGCCTGGAGATGACTTTTTAGTCCTGCCAGTGACTTGCACACTCTCAAGCAGACCTGACATTGAAGATGGTCATTGGTATACATACATATATATGTACACATATACACCTACATACACATAAATATACATATATACACATGTTAATTTTTTTTTTTTTTTTTTAATTTTTATTTCGGACTATTAGTCTCATCTTTATTAGTTGTTGTTTTTGATCTTTTTTTATTGTAAGCACTATAAACAGTTTCTTTTTTTTTTTAAATAATAAACACTTTTTTTATTTATTCCTTAATTGGAATTCGTTTTTGAGATGAGCATTATATATATTAATTTATTATTTCGGACTATTAGTCTCATCTTTATTAGTTGTTGTGTTTTGATCTTTTTATTGGTTTGTTTATTCACAACGTTTCGGCCAACTATTCCTCTGGCCTTCGTCAGGTGGTAACCGTGACGGATAGGAACTTCGAATCTCCTAACTGCATTCTCAGCCATCACTGCCATCCGTAGTTGTTGTCGTCTCACCACATTTTTGACTAATTAACCTCTGGCACGCTTTGGGTGGGATTGAAACCGCTATCTTCAGACAATGTTCATCTGGAACCGTAGAGATTCAACGTCTCTATGAACTGCGCCACGGGCCCCGAAGGGCGATCAAGGTTGGATTCTTTGATCTTATAAATCCACGTTTATTTATTATCTGATCTTCCATAGTCGGATCCGTACCGATTGGTATATATATTATTCCTTCAAAAAATTAACATATAATGCTCATCTCAAAAAATGAATTCCAATTAAGGAATAATACATATATATTGGTATACATACATATATATGTACACATACATATAAATATACACATATATACATACACGCATGTTTTTTTTTGTTTTTTTTTAAATAAAACGTTTGTTTATAAGACTCACATTTGATACCTACATCCATTTATTTGTAAAATAATGTGTAACATTTGTCATCATCATCATTATCTACAGCAGAAGTGTGAGTTCTGTGATACGTACATATGTACATTAAAACAGACAGATGTGTATTATAGATTAGCCTGGATGCCAAATGTTGCCCGGGTGTTTGGAGGTGTGTGTATAGAGCAAAAAAAAAGGTGGTTGTAGGTAGACAGGCTTAAACCCGTGACGCGAAGGCGGAAAAGAAAGTCAAAGAAAATCTGTCTTTATTACGAGACCGGAAGTCAAAAGCATTCAAATTAAAGTCAATCCAACGCTGCAAAGAAGGTGGGCTCTCTCTACCGTGCTAGAAAACTAACACCCGAAAGTATCCTGTACCTCTATAAGGCCACCATTCGCGCATGTATGGAGTATTGCTGTCACATTTGGGCTAGTGCATCTGCTACTAGTCTCTCGCTCCTTTACAAGGTTCAAAAGAGAGTCGCAAACCTGATAGGTCCTGAACTGGCATCTAAGCTTCAGCCTCTGTCCCATTGACGAAACGTTGCATTCCTCTGCCTTTTCTACAAGTATTTTAGTGGTGAATGCTCCGGCGAACTGCAATCACTTGTGCCCCCATGACGTAGACACCCTTGACAAACCCGACAGGCAGCTAAATCCCACCCCCACACAGTAGAGATCCCTAGATGTAAAAGATCTTTGTACTCCAGTAGTTTCTTCCCCAGAACCGCTAGACTCTGGAATTCCATTCCAGATCCCTGCTTCCCCAACTGTACTGACATGCAGAAGTTCAAGTGTAACGTGAACCGACATCTTACTGCCCAAATCCCTACATAGTACCCCAGTAGTTGTTGCCCCTGATAGTAGCCCCCTACACCAAAGTGGCAATGTGCCTTGTTTGGGGTGAAAATGTAATAAAATGTCAGCAGAAAATATCGACCCCCTCCTTGTACAAAATGGCTGAGTTTAGGGTGAAGGAATTAATGTTTTTGGCCAAAAGGGGAGAACAATATAAAGCTATATACTAATGCATCAATTACTTTATACCTAGGTATTTCAGAGCCTTATGCTTTTCATTAGAAGAGGTAACAGATTAGAAATGTGACGTCTGATGCCTTAAAAAATTGTGTTCTAGTCTGAAAACAAGTTCATTATCACCAATTCTAATTTCAGAAAAAAAAAACGCATTCAAAAACAAGTTCGCATAAGAATACACAATGGAGACAACAAACCTTAATATCCTTAAAAGAGACCTCGGATATAAATTTAAATCATAATGAAATTAAGTGTTAGCTCCAGGAAGGAGCTTCTTGATCTCTTAAAACTAGGGTTATAACAATATATTCTTTTCATTATTTTGACTCTCAAGTATATATTAGTTAATGTCTTATATGTTTTTAGATAGTGATGTGGTTCTTGGTTGATTAAATGTGTCGGATATATACTCGAGAGTCAAAACAATAAGAATATTCTCTTGCCTTAATCCTAATAATCACACGTATATATATAATTGTTCTATAAGAATAATGGGTACTTGTACAGTTTAGTCAAGACATTAAAAAATGAAAATATTGAAAAAAGGTTATATTGTACGTATCCGTTATGGAACGAAGTTCTCCGAAAAAAAATTTCACTTAATTTCAGCAAGTAGTTTTTTTTCTTTTTTTTTTTTTTTTTTTTTTTACAGCGAAAAAACAATTTGTTGTGATACCGAGCAAAAGGTTCAATTTTTAGGAAGAAAAGCTAGAATTAAAGATGGGGTGGGAGTGTCGGCATTTACATGGAGTTATCTCCCCATGGCATGTTGTTCAGCTTCAGCAAATTCCAAAATGGCTGACTTCAACGCGTTCTCATAAGAACATGTTTTTCCGCTGTAAAAAAAAAAAACTACTCAATCAAATGAAATTTTTTTTCTGAGATCTTCAGTCCAAAACGGATACGTACAATATAACCTTTTTTTCAATATTTTCATTTTTTAATGTTTTGACTAAACTGTACAAGTGCTGAATAATGTTTACATTTTTTTTATTATCAAGAATAATTTTACAAAGTTCCAGTTCAAATGGTTATACAAGTAATGAATTATTTTGTTTTATTATTTTTAAACTCAAAGTCATACGAGATTCAAAGAATTATTTTTGTCTTGATTTACATAAGAGTCAGGAAAAAAAATCATGGAATACATAGAAAAATGCGGGCATGAAAAGTAATATGGTATTGAATTAAAAAAGAGAACTGCTTAAAATTACATGATTTGGGGCATTTGTCATCTTCGTCCCGTTATGACTACGCACATCATGCAGACATTTTTGTATTTTCTTTAACTTAAAATGCCGACAAATGTTCCAGGATGGATAAGCCCGCAAAATATTATAGAGATCTCTAAAGGAATATAAGCGGATAGATATGATTATAGTCGGGTTCCTTCCTTATAACAATATGATTGGCTTCTTAAGCTATAAATACCGACCTTCAAAGCCGCTTTGGAAAGACGTCATAAGTTACGTTGAAAATCAAATGCTAATGAATAGCAGCTCTGTTCATGAACAGTGGATTATTCTTAGAATATATCGTCAGGACTATTAAGCAAATTCAAACGTGTATTTAGCAAGACATAAATATTGTACAGTTCGAAGCATCCGAAGACAGCCTGTATAATGCATTACATAATCATCGAATTTGATAATTCCAAGGGATCACATATCAAGCTGATATATATACGTGTGAGTTTGTGAGTAATACTGGATAGTATATACCTATTTGTCTTCGTAACATTGCTCTATTGAAAGGTCAGCACCGTTTCTCCTCTTTTATAAATACATTTCTAGATAATGTTGACACGGATGATACGCCTTCTATTCTGCTATTGTTTCTCGTTTATATTCCGCGAATATATATAAAACTTAGAAAATTAAGTTGTTAAAATTAGAAAAGAAAAGGACAAGATGTTTCAGTAAAAATATAATAAATTCATAACTTAAAATTTGCAGCATTAAGAATTTTTATATAACTAGCCTGGGTGCCTAGTGTTGCCTGGGTGTTTGGAGTGTTGAGCAAAAAAAAAAGTGGTAGTAGGCAAGCAGGCAGGCAGGCTTGAACCCGTGACGCAAAGGAGGAAAAGGATGTGAAAAAAAAGTGAAGTCTTTGCTGTTGCACCCATCACCAAGTGACGTGGGTTTTAATTAAGGCTAGACAATTGAAAAGAGGGATGACTTTTGAAAATATCGGCGAAAAAAGAAAAAAACTCCTTGTAGAAAAGTGAGCATGAAAAGTAATATGGTTAAGATTAGAAAATTAAAAGGACAAGTTGTTAAAATTGGAACAGTAAACATTTATTTATGTTTAATGTAGCACTTGCCAACTGGTGACCCTTCTATTCTCCCAGTGTTTCGTTTATTTCCATTTTCATATGAATGCCTTTTTCTGTAAACATCCTTCGTGTTATTTATTCAGTAAGGTATTACTTTTATACACCATTTCTATTATATGTCAATGTAGTTCTTCGCAGTTATAGTTGGCTAATGTACTTCCTAGTATACGTGGTCCATCTTGGGTTGATCTTGATGTGATTAATCCTTAGAAAAGCTGCAAATGAAGATTTATAAAAGTCTTGGTGGTATTTGTAGCAGCTTTATTTTGGATGTTCTCTCCATCGATAAGCTTATGGATCTGACTGACTTTCCTTTGACGTCATCTTCGCAAGCCCAGATAGCCAACAATTTACTCCTGCCACTTGCAACTCCACCCCCTCTCTGTAAGATTCGCAACACTGGTTATAAACGAGTACTAAATAAAAGAAAGTAATCACTAGGGCTAGGACAACAGCATATTCTTTGCATTGCTTTGACTCTCGAGTGTGTATCTGTTGATATTTTATATGTGTGGTTCTCAGTTTATTATGTGTCTATGTTGGATATATACTCGAGAGTCAAAACAATGAAAAAAATATGCTGTTGTCACAGTTATAGTCGGCTAATGTACTTTCTAGTTTACGTGGTCCATCTTGGGTTGATCTTGATTCGATGGATACTCGGAAAAGCTGCAAATGAAGATTTGTACAAGTCTTGACGTAATTTACAGCAGCTTTATTTCAGATGTTCTCCCCATCGATAAGCTTATGAATCTGACTGACTTTCCTTTGATGTCATCTTCGCAAGCCCAGACAGCCAACAATCCACTCTTACCACCTGTAACTCCATCATCTCTCTCTAAGACTTGCAACACTGGTTATAAACGGGTACTAAATAAAAGAAAGTAATCACTAGGGCTAGGACAACAGCATATTCTTTGCATTGTTTTGACTCGAGTGTGTATCTGTTGATATCATATGCTTTTATATAGAGTGATGTGGTTCTCGGTTAATTAATTGTGTTGGATATATACTCGAGAGTCAAAACAATGATAAGAATATTCTGGTGTCACAGCCCTAATAATCACACATATACAGAAAAGAAGCAAATAACTTGGATGCATTTGTTTTATAATGTTAAGCTTTTTTATTATCAAGAATAATTTTACAAAATTCCACTTCAATTGTTCTCTCTCATTCTCTCTCTCACACACACATTCTCACTTTTATAGATATAATAGATAGATTATGCTAGATATATTTCCATATGTCTGAATAATCTATATACAAATTTTCAAATCTGTAGATAAAAAATTTGTTGAGTATATAGGTTGAGAATTGTTCTCTCTCTCTCTCTCTCTCTCTCTCTCTCTCTCACACACACATTTTCACTTTTATAGATATAATAGATAGATTATGCTAGATATATTTCTATATGCCTGAATACCCTATATACAAATTTACAAATCTGTAGATAAAAAATTTGTTGAATATATAGGTTGAGAATTGTTCTCTCTCTCTCTCTCTCTCTCCTCTCACACATTCTCACTTTTATAGATATAATAGATAGATTATGCTAGATATATTTCCATATGTCTGAATAATCTATATACAAATTTTCAAATCTGTAGATAAAAAATTTGTTGAGTATATAGGTTGAGAATTGTTCTCTCTCTCTCTCTCACACACACATTTTCACTTTTATAGATATAATAGATAGATTATGCTAGATATATTTCTATATGTCTGAATACCCTATATACAAATTTACAAATCTGTAGATAAAGAATTTGTTGAATATATAGGTTGAGAATTGTTCTCTCTCTCTCTCTCTCACACACACACATTCTCACTTTTATAGATATAATAGATAGATTATGCTAGATATATTTCTATATGTCTGAATACGCTACATACAAATTTTCAAATCTAGATAAAAAATTTGTTGAGTATGTAGGTTGAGAATTGTTCTCCCTCTCTCTCTCCTCTCACACATTCTCACTTTTATAGATATAATAGATAGATTATGCTAGATATATTTCTATATGTCTGAATACGCTATATAAAAATTTTCTAATCTGTAGATAAAAAATTTGTTGAATATAAAGGTTGAGAATTGTTCTTACTCTCTCTCTCTCTCTCTCTCTCACACACAGACACATTCTCACTTTTATAGACATAATAGATAGATTATGCTAGATATATTTCCATATGTCTGAATACCCTATATACAAATTTACAAATCTGTAGATAAAAAATTTGTTGAATATGAAGGTTGAGAATTGTTCTCTCTCTCTCTCTCCTCTCACACATTCTCACTTTTATAGACATAATAGATAGATTATGCTAGATATATTTCCATATGTCTGAATACCCTATATACAAATTTTCAAATCTGTAGATGAAAAATTTGTTTTATAAGAATAATGTTAAGCTTTTGTTATTATCAAGAATAATTTTACAAAATTCCAGTTCAAATGGTTCTGCAAGTAATGAATAATTTTGTTTTATTGTTATATAAGATTCAAAGAATTAATTTTATTGATATCTTTTATGCTTTTATACAGTGTGATGTGGTTCTCGATGGATTAAGTGTGTCTAACTGTGTGTTAGATTACCTCTGTAAAGCTGTAGCGGTACGCAGCAGATTGTTTCATTACCAAGTCGTTTTGTGGGTGTAAATCAGACTTGCAACACGTGACATAAATGGCGATTCTCTTTTGAACCCTGTCAAAACAATGAAAAGAATATGCTGTTGTCACAGCCCTCGTATTCAACTATTTTAAAATATTTTTTAAAATATTATTTTAGGGGGAGGTTTAGTCCTGTTTTGAACTAGGTGAATGGGAGCTTAACCTGTACTCATCGAATGGTTCTAATTTTCCATTGTCATAGTGCTATTTTTACTTATTTTTTTATTTTTTACATTGGAGTCATCACTTATAAAAGCCGGGAGGCCACTCAAGGATATGGGTTAATGAGTTATTCACTGTTAAATGAAACTACAATTTTATTGCTTATTTTTTTTTTGTGTTAATAAAATTATTTTCCGCTGCTTTGTTTATTATACAACACTTTTAAAATGTATTTATTTCCGAAAATTCATGATAATAGAAAAATAAATTAGGCACAAGGCCATTCAAAAGTGTGGGAAGGAACGGATTTATGATCATCCTTGTTACTTATAATTGTCTAAGCTATTCCTAATTGGAATCCTCAATTGCCATAATACCATATTCACTTCAGGATTCGTCTTAAAAATCAATTTGTTTTATCCTAACGCAAAGGCTGAGGAGGGTATGTAGATGGGAGGACAGGATCGTATGCTTGTGTGATAAACGATCCCGTCCCCATGTGTAGTTTGATGAATGTATTGGATGGTAGAAGGATTGATAAGCAAAAAGTCACATAATGACGACGAAAACATACCGGTATATATTAGTGAAAGAATGTAGATTCATTTACATGAGAAATATTAAGAATACAGATAGAAAGAATGAGAGTTCGTTGAGAATAAAAGTTTGTTACTTGCGATTGATAGCTGCGAGAGGCTGACGGATAGTCAGGACCGATGTTGGTTGGTGGCTGATGCCCCCACCAGCAGCGACTCTTCGTTACCTGTCGACTGGTCAAGAGTTCAGCAGAAACAGGAAGTCATGTGGCTGTGTCGCTCTTCGGTTATCAGAGTTAAAGGGTGACGATTGAGTTTGCCTGGGAATTTCCATTTCCACGGGTAGAAAAGCAGATATTTATGGAAAGTTGGGTTGAAAGATAAAAATTGTATTCTTTTTGAACTTGTGAATCTGCACGGAATTTTGGATGAAACCCTTTATTTAATTATTGGAATTTTTTCATCGGGTTGTATAAAGGTTCTAAGTAATTTGCAAGGGTATTTTCGATCGATAGTCGACTCAGAAATTCAGACCGCCTAGTAGTGTCAGTAAACAGCACACTTAAATCCCAATTCTGACATGAGGAGCTGTTGCTCAAAACGACAAGGTATTACAAAAGGGCTTACTGGAAAGCCATCAGAGAACACATCTGATGAGGCAACTGAATGGCACAAAGTGTGCATTGAAGCACATGTTCCCACACAGAAGTATTATAGCAACCCCAATGGTTCACTTCAAATTTTGCAGTTACTCTTGCACAAAGACAGCTGGTTCGTACATCATAAGTCAAGTACAAATTGGCAAAAAGTTGCAGATGCTATAAATGTAAGAGTGAAATAGCCCCTATGTAAAAGCCAAGTATGTCCAAGGATGGACCATCTTGCATGATATGAGCATTAGTTTTTGATGCAATTCTCTATCTATATAAAAGCCAAGTATGTCCAAGGATGGAGTCCTGCTGCCACATCTGGGCAGGAGCTGCTAAAAACAGCCTATCCTGCCTTGACAAACTCCAAAATTGGCTTAGTGGGGGACACCCTTTTCTCTTCCCTGCAACCTCTCTCCCACAGAAGAGACGTTGCGAG
This sequence comes from Euprymna scolopes, assembly GCF_053919585.1. Classification (NCBI taxonomy): domain Eukaryota; kingdom Metazoa; phylum Mollusca; class Cephalopoda; order Sepiida; family Sepiolidae; genus Euprymna; species Euprymna scolopes. The sequence continues at coordinate 89,515,121 of NC_136527.1, read as the reverse complement.
ACTGTCTTTGTTTTATCGTTACTTCCATGGCATCTGAGCTCCAATCTCTGGTCCTCCCTTGCCAATCTTTCACGATAAACACCCGTCTAGCTGAAACCACTGTCAATAATTTCTGCTACTCTTTATCTGTGCCAAAATCAAAATTAGATTCCACGAACAAGGCTTTTTCCTTAGAAGTGCACACCTGTGGAACTCTCTGCCACTTACCTGTTTCCCTCCCGACTTCAACTTGGATGTCTTCAAGTCCAACATAAACAAATTCCTGAAAAACCGCCCTCTTAAGACGCTCTATCAAATTTCCATTACTAATGATTACTATGATATTATCCCATTGATTACTGTACACACAATAACCCTTTTCCCTGAGTGGCTTCCAGGCCTTGATAAGTGGTTAAAAAAAACAAAATAAAATGCATATTACACGCACTGGATAAGGTGGGTAAATTAAATAACTGGAACGAATACTAAATATAATTTGATCCTTCTTAAATAAAAGGATCATCCAGGTTGTCATTGATAATTGATTTGGAAAAAAAACACAGAAGTCAATATTTCAATTCTTCAGAATACTGTTCTCATCTTGGGCACCATTTTCACAATGTTTTAGTCGATCTAATCTCAGATCTTCTTCAGATGTCTCTTGTGAACTAATTTGGATGGAATTTTGAAAAACATCCTAATAATATGATTAACCAATCCTCATCTCAAAATTTCAGACACATAACGGTAGAATTGCGTGTGCAACGACATAATGAAAATTGATACAGACTTTATTTAAAACAACTATTTATACATTTTTTATGCAGACTACCTTTTGGTGGAAAATGTGTAAGACTGTGTGTATAGTGTACGTGTGTGTTTGCTGATATCTGTGATCATGTGTGGACTGAGATTAATAAATTTTGTTTAATTTTTCTTACAAAATTAATTCAGGGATTGTAGATTTCATTTGTTTGTTTTTGCAAAGTTTAGATTACCTCTGTAAAGCTGTAGCAGTACACAGCAGATTGTTTCATTACCAAGTCGTTTTAAATCAGACTTGCAACACGTGGCATACATCGTCACTGTCCTATGCCCCAGGAAAAATAGAAAGAGAGAGAAATAGAAGAAAAAAAAGGAAGTTGATATTGCCACCATATGAGCTGAAATCCTAAGCCGCAACTGCTGGAAATAAGGAGTGATAACCACATCTGTCTCAAACTGAAAGTCTTCTCCATTGTGTTCATACGTTAGAATTCAAAAGATATGGGGCATTTATGAAGTGGAAGGTTTGTCGTTAATATTCGTGTACAAATAGTTTTCCTTGAGAGAGCCACAGTTCTAGAGTGAGCCTCACCACTCGAGCCTAGATGACAGTTCAGGACCTATCAGGTTGGCGACTCTCTTTTGAATCCTGTCAAGGAGTGAGAGACAAGTAGCAGATGCACCAGCCCAAATGTGACAACAATACTCCATACATGGGCGAATGGTGGCCTTATAGAGGTGCAGGATACTTTCAAGCGTAAGTCGCTTTCTAGCACGTTAGAGAGAGCCCACCTTCTTCGCAGCAGCCTTGGCAATGCTCTCAATGTATCTATTCCAGTTCATGTTCCCTGTAAACGTTAGGCTGAGTAGGACACGTCCACAGGATGGATAATTCAAAGCTCCCCAAGAAATTCTATATGAAAAAATTGCACAAGGTACGGGGCCACGAGAAGTCCCCAAAATATGGTACAATGACCAACTGAAGCACACCCTGGCTCTAACAAACATTGACTCATCCTCATAGGAGGAAACTGCCAGGGACAGGAAGACGTGGAGAGGTGCTGCACACCATGACTCTTCCACCATAGACTTGGACTTATAAATTGTGTCTGTGTGTTTGTCATGTTTTTTTTTTGTTTTTTTTTACATGGTCGTCACCACTTATCAAGGCCCGGAAGCCACTCTGGAATAAGGGTTATTGCGTGTATAGTAATTAATTGGATAGTATTCTAGTAATCGTTAGTTTTGGAGATTTGATAAAGTGTCTTACTTAAGGGGGCGGTACATCAGGAATTTGTTTGTGTTGGACTTGAAGACATCCAAGTTGTAGTCAGGTGGGAAACAGGCAAGCGTTCCACAGGCGTGCATTTCTAAGAAACAAGCTTTGTTCATGGAATCTACGTTTTAATTAAGGCACAGATAAAGAATGGGGAAAATTATTTACAGTGGTTTCAGCTAGACGGGTGTTTATCATGAAAGACTGGCGAATTGAAAATAAAAATGCCCGCTTGTCTTCTTCATAAAGTCATCATTTAATCTGATTGATCAATTTTTTTCTCTGAGAGTGACTTGCCTTTTCATTTTTTTTTTTTGGGGGGGGGAGATAGGGGTGCGTATGGAATTTTCCCTTTATCTATAATATAAAGCTGAATGTGTGTGTGTCTGGTCACAAATAAGCTCCTATATGGTTGACTATTATAGAAAACTGATCACATATTATGATAGAAGATGTATCGAGACACAGGATTGGGTATGTTTGATCTGGCAGAATGGTGGTTCATTAAAATCGTGGGGTCTGCATTCGCGCCTGGTCCACAAAGTATGGAAATAAAAAATTTTAAACTTAAAAAAAACGTTTACAAGTGTTTTTGATATAGATGTACATAATAATACTTTGATAAGTATGTTTTAACTTAAATAGGGATGGTATAATAAAATTGTGGGGTCTGCGTTCGTGCCTGGCCTCCATAGAATGGAAATAGGCACAAACTTTAATAAAGACTTTTCATATCTATCTGCGTAAGTATACTTTGATAATTATATTTCAGTTTGAAGAAATATGGTATAATAAAATTATGGAGTGTTCGTTCGCCCCCGACCTCCATAAAATGGAAATATGTCACAAAGTTTAACAAAGTTTTTAAATATAGATCCACAGAATATTGTTATAAGTGTTTCAGTGTGAACAGGTATGGTATAATAAATTATGGGGTTTATCTATTTTATTTTTACTTTCATCATATTTTGCTTTGGTTTTGATACCCCCAAATTCAACCCAAATTTATAACCCTTCCTTTTCATGACCTATCATACTTTCATAAATCAGTCCATTTTCTGTAGGCTGTTTTTGAACCCAGTCAACGATGGGTACTTTTGCTAGTTTAAAATAAAACAAACGAAAAAATTATTAAACAAGATTTCAACAAAATAAAACAAACATTAAAGAAACCTTCAGGTAGGAATATATTTAAGTGTTTTTTTTTCTTTTTCTTCATCGTTCTGTCTTGGTGTTATTTTGATGGCCACGAGTCTCAAATGTAACGAGAACTTCTGTTTTTTTTTTTATGTAAATCCAAGGAGGGACGCAGAAGTCCTCATTTCATGTAAGACTCGTGGTCATCAAAACATTTAATTCTCCTCATAGAAAGGATTTTCTCCTTCATTTGATGTTTTTTGCTGAAGTCTGATTGTTTTGATTTCATTTAAAAGAACATATATATAGTAAGTTATAAAATATATATGGCGATTAAGCTTTTTTCTTCTTTTTTTTTACACAGTGGTCACCACTTATCAAGGCCCGGAAGCCACTCAGGGATAAGGGTTATTGCAAGTACATTACGTTAGTGTGGAGATTTGATGAAGTGTTTACTTAAGGGGGCGGTTCATTAGAAATTTGTTAACATTGGACTTGAAGACATCCAAGTTGTAGTCCGGAGGGAAGCAGGCAGACGGAACAGAGTTCCACAGGCGTGCCGTTCTAAGAAAAAAGCTTTGTTCATGGAATCCGCGTTTTGATTTAGGCACAGATAAAGAGTGGGGGGAATTTTTCACGGTGGATTCGGCTAGACGGGTGTTTTTTGTGAAAGATTGGCGAGGGGGGACCAGAGATTGGAGTTCAGACGAGCACCTGCCATGGAAATAACGATAAAACAAGGATAGGCTCGCAACGTCTCTTCTATGGGAGAGAGGTTGCAGGGTAGAGAAAAGGGCATCCCCCACTAAGCCACAAAGTCTATTTTTTACTCTGTCAAGGCAGGTTAGGCTTATGCGCCTAAGCCTTAAGAGTCCTAGAGTGGATGAAACGCGGAATATTCAGTGTAGCTTAATTGCCATATATATTTTATAACTTACTAACTAGCTCGTATTTAACTTAATTCATTTCCTAAAGAACATTTTATTACCTCGGTTGCAGGATGAGAATCTCAATTAAGGAGAAACTTTCCGGCCTTTTCCATTTTTTTTTTCAATTTTGAGGAAATAAATTGGTGCAGCTGAGATAAGTTAGGTCACGTGAAATGTGTATCATTATCTTATTGAGGATGTCAGTCGATTAGAAAAGAAAGAACGATCGATCGGCTTTTACATAATGGCGTCTTTATTATCATTGTAGCTATTTACTATGCCCCCCCCACCCACCCACAGGACAGAGTTAGACACCAGGGTCGTTTTTAAACAGGGAGAAAAGGTACAAAAATAAAAAAAATTGTCTCAGTCGTGAAGGATTGCTCCTCCACCAAAAGAGAACAAGCATCTGAAGAACAGATACTATACTTTGATCTTGACCAAAAGACCAAGTTTGTGAAACAAAGCAAAACGTACACAGGTAAGGAACGCAACTCGAGACGGTGAAAACCCTTATTCGTCCCTCATGCAATATCTTCCCTTTTCTCAATGACAAAACAGAACAAACAAAAAAGTGTAAAAATGAAAACAGAGTCTATAAAATATAGTGATCTAGGCATTCATTGGGATGACTACCCTCATACCTAACAGGGATTATTCTGCCATTTCACTTATGTTGTGAAATCTCTGAATCTCACAGGATCTCTTACTATTCTTCCTGACCGTGTTGTCCGCAATCTTTCCGGGCTTGGTTTTGTTGGTGATGGAGTCGAGTTTGGGTTTTCTCTTATTTCACCTTCATATTGAGGGGTTCTGTGTTACATATCTCTTCTGTACTCTGCCCTGTATTCTTGGGTAACTCGCTCTGCACTTCATATGGCTGGTGTATTTCTGATGTGAGTGGGGGTGTGTCTGCAGTTTTCTTCAAATCTACTCTATTCCGTCGATATAATTCCCCATCCGCTTTTATATGGTATGATCGCTTATCCAGTCTCTGCCATACCACTGCTTTCCTCCACTCTTTTTGGCCATTTATGTGTGGTTTCATCCATACTATATCTCTAGGATACAATGGTTTCAGTGGTTTTACTTTGTGGTTAAAAGAATGTTCTTGCCTCATGCGGTCTTGCTTCACCATTTTTCTTAGATTTGGGGGCAATTCTGGCTTGAGTAAATCCTCTCTGGTTGGGAGAAGTATTTTTATTCTCCATGACATCAGCTTCTGAGCTGGTGATAAGATACCCCTGCCTGGCGTATTCCTGTGATCCATGTTGTTTAACAAATTAAAAATTAACCATTGTGTCATTATCGAGGATGTCAATAGATTGAATAAGACATAACGACAGATCAGCTTCTATAAAAATGGCGTCTTTATTTACATCTGCCAAACATGAGTACACCGGTAAGGGGGCGTAACTCCAGCCGGTGAAAACTCTTGTTCAGTCCCTCATGCAACATCTTCCCTTTTCTCAATAATAAAAACAGAAGATAAAGACAAAAAAAAAAACAAAAAAAAAAACACAACAAAAAGTCTGATAAGAATTAAAACAGACTACAAAACACAGTGATCTAGGCATTCCTTGGGCTGACTACCCTCCTACCTAACACGGATTATTCTGCCCTTTCACTTATGTTGTGAAATCCTTGAATCTCACAGGATCTCTTATTATTCTTCCTGACCGTGTTGTCCGCAACCTTTCTGGACTTGGTTTTGTTGGGGATGGGGTCGGGTTGAGGTTTTCTCCTTGACATCAGCTTCTGAGCTGGTGATAAGAGACCTTTGGCTGGCGTATTCCTGTGATCCAACATTGCTAGGTATGGATCAGCCTTATCATCCATCGCTTTCCGGAAAAGGTTCTTTGCCCTCTTTACCGCAGATTCCACTTTGCCATTTGCCTTGCTATTGTATGGACTGACACATGTATGTGTAAAACACCACTTTTTTGCAAAGGTAGAAAATTCCTGGCTACTAAACTGAGGCCCATTATCAGTTACGACCTGATCTGGTATTTCATGTCGTGCAAAATGGTGTTTAAGTTTAGTTATCACTGTCTTTGCTTGTGTATTGAGAAGATGATCGATTTCTCAGAAGTTGCTCATGTAATCAACTGTGCAGAGATAGTCTCTATCTGCAAACTTAAAGAGATCTATCCCCACTTTCGCCCAGGGTCTGTCAGGAACTTCATGGAGCCTTAATGGTTTTGCTGGATTGGCTGCTTCATATTTTCTACAGGTGGGGCATTTTGAAACGTAGTCCCATATGTCACTGTTCATATTTGGCCAATACAAGCATTCTCTTGCTCTTCTGCAACATCCCTCTACTCCCAGGTGTGTGGAATGCAGCTTTTCTGTCAACACTCCCCGCTGTGTCAGTGAGACCACTACCCGGTTTCCTCTGAAAATTAACCTATCTTGCACCATCATTTCACTCCGCATATTAAAAATATGGTCTCACCTCTGGGTCAAGATGTATTTTGTCTTCTGGCCATCCAGAATTACTTGCTGCAACTGCTGCATGCTTCCTTCATGGCTGAGTGCAGTTCAAGCAGCCTTCTCTCTGTTACAGGAATATATTCTGCTTCCTTGACATCACCTTCATCGTCCATATATTTACCACCCAATCCATAGATATATGCTCTTGATAGCGTGTCTGCAAGGAACATTTTCTTCCCTGAATAGGACAGAACTGTAGCATCGTAAGCCTGTAGTCGCATCAGCATATTTTGCAGTCGTTTTGGGCATTTCACCAATTCTTTTTTCATGATCGCTTCCAGTGGCCTATGATCCGTTAGTACTGTTATCTGTCGACCAAACGGATATTGGTGAAACCGTTCACATGTGTAGACTACTGCTAGTAGTTCCTTCTCAATTTGTGCATACCGAGTTTCTGTATCAGTCAGTGCACAGCTGATATAGGCTAGGGGTTGACCCTCTTGCAGTAGTGCAGCCTTTCTCACTTGCATCGCATTGAATGACCAAAGACGGTGTTTGTATAATAATACCGTTGGGGGTCATAATACCTTAATACTGGTGCCTCACTCACTAACTCTTTAAGTTTCCCAAAAGCCTCTTCATGAATTTGAGACCATGTCCATGACACATCTGCCTTCACTAAATTTCTAATAGGTGCCATCGCATTAGATATGTGTGGTAGAAATTTTGCCAGGTAATTTATGAATCCAACCAATCGTTTCACTCCCTTCATATCTGTTGGGCACGGTATCTCTTTTATAACTCTTACCTTCCCAGGATCAGGACGTAAACCATCACTGGTAATTATGTGTCCCAGAAAAGATATAGACGTTTGTTGGAGATTCAATTTTTCAGCATTCAATAGCATCCCATGATCACGACACCTCTGCAATAGTTTCCTGAGTTTTTGGTTATGATCAATTGTTGCTTCTTCCATCGTTTTACCCTTCCCAATCACCAGAAGATCCTCCACTTTGTTAACCACCCCCTCTAAATCGGACACATTGTCAAGAAGGGTCTTTTGAAATATCTCCAGTGCTGGAGCAATGCCGAAAGGTAAAACTTTCCACCAGAACCTACCATATGGTGTAGAAAATGTTGTTAAGCTTTGTGTAATTTTACACGCCAAAATCCATCTCATAGATCCAGGGTAGAAAATACCTTGCTGTCAGCCAGTTCTGGTAGTAAATCGCCCAGTGTAGGTAACTGAAAATGTTCCCTCTTCAAAGCTTTATTCAGTGGTCTTGGGTCTCTGCATTTCTGTAGGCTTCCATTTTTCTTAACTACCAGTGCTAAAGCACTTACCCATTGTGTCGTTGGTGTCGGCTCACCAACACCAACATGGGTCACTCACTGGTTCAATAATCTTCTTTTTAACCAGTTTTTCTAACTCGACTTTTAGTTTGTCCTAAGTGCCACTGGTATTCTTCGTGTTGCTGCAACATTTGGTATTACTCCTGGATCCACCTGCAAATGTACCTCTCCTGGTAATTGACCCAATTCTTCCTTGAACACATCTCTCAAGTCAATGATAATGCTGTCTGAGTACTGGCTGCTGGATTCATTCATTTGGGAAACTTTGGCGACCATTTTGAATTTGTCGTTATTGATTGTGACGAGTTCCATTTTCTGGATTGCATTTGCTCCCAGTAAGGGATGGAAATCCTCTTTCACAATGACAAACTTAACTGCATATTTCTGTCCAGTTTTGGGGTTTATCATTTTAACTCGACACTCTCCCAATGGGTTCACTTCTGCTCCATTCCACATGACAAGAGTCTTATTTGAATGTTCCAGTATTTTTCCAATCACGTGTTTCTCATTCAATATGTTCATGGACGCTCCACTATCGAGCTGAAAGGCAATTAGTTTTCCTTTCACCATCATTTCCGCTTTTATCACAACTTGACTTATAGCATTCACCCTTTCCTTTGCTGTTACGCTGTCTACATGTCCATAGTCTGAACAACTACTACTGTCGTTTTCCTGGTCATAATGTTGTGTTTTGACCGTCTGCACCTTCTTTTTCCTTGATACTTTGCATTTCACGGCAAAGTGTTTCTTTCTCTTACATTTATAAGAGGTTTTACCAAATGCAGGACATAACCTTTTGCTTACTCCATGCCGCAATGCACACGCCCAGTACTCTCTGTCAGATTGTACCGACGTCTTTCTCCTCAGTTTAAAATCAACCCTGTTCACTCCTGCAGGCCTTACGATTCTGGACTGGACAGTAGCATTTTCAGACAGCTTACAGATGTCAATACATTTTGTAAGTCTAACTGTCTTATTTTCAATAACTCAGCTTGTGTCTGGGGCTTGTGTATTCCCAGTACTACCTGATCTCTGAGTACTGATGAAATCTCACTATCTCACTACTGATGCAATTCTCTATCTATATAAAAGCCAAGTACGTCCAAGGATTGAATACTGCTGTCATATCTGGGCAGGAGCTGCAAAAAACAGCCTATCCTGCCTTGACAGAGTACAAAATAGACTTTGTGGCTTAGTGGGGGATGCCCTTTTCTCTACCCTGCAACCTCTCTCCCACAGAAGAGACGTTGCGAGCCTATCCTTGTTTTATCGCTATTTCCATGGCAGGAGCTCGTCTGAACTCCAATCTCTGGTCCCCCCTCGCCAATCTTTCACGAAAAACACCCGTCTAGCCGAATCCACTGTGAAAAATTTCCCCCACTCTTTATCTGTGCCTAAATCAAAACGTGGATTCCATGAACAAAGCTTCTTTCTTAGAACTGCACGCCTGTGGAACTCTGTTCCATCTGCCTGCTTCCCACCGGACTACAACTTGGATGTCTTCAAGTCCAATGTTAACAAATTCCTAATGAACCGCTCCCTTAAGTAAACACTTCATCAAATCTCCACACTAACGTAATGTACTTGCAATAACCCTTATCCCTGAGTGGCTTCCGGGCCTTGATAAGTGGTGATCACTGTGTATAAAAAACAAAAAAAAAACCACAATTGTCACAAAAATTGCACGTTTTTATCAACGTCTGAAGTGCCGTAATGAAATATTCTCCAGTTTCTGATTCTCCTTGCTTTCTAGAATGAAATATGTAGCGCTCGAAGGTTTCATTCGTTTCCCCTATAGCATATTTATCAAATGCCTGAATAATTTCAGTGGGTGTTCTTTTGTCCTTGAGTGTGGAAAATTGAAACTCGTAGTAAACTTTCAATGTGTGGTCTCCCAACGTATAAAGCTAAAGTGCCCTCTGATATTGTAATGACTGTTTCGTCAAACACATAATAATGGCATAGTTATATCATTATACCATTTCAGTTTAAACAACTTCCACTTCACCGCTAAATTGTCTTCCATACATAGGGGTGTCGAAGGCCTTATGCCAGCCACTGGTTTGTTTGTTTCTTCCATGTCCGCTTTCGACATTTTTTCTTTTTTTTTTTCTCTCGTCCACGTGACGTACGTATAAATTGCAATTCGAAACAAGAACAATAAAGTCACTTATCTGTTTCTGCAAATAACTTTCCACTTCTTATTCTTTTTTACATCTTACGTGGACATCTTTCCATCCCACCGCTGCCACCATGTGTCATTATCTTATTAAGGATGTCAATGGATTAGAAAAGACAGGAAAATTTTTTTTTTTTTTTTTTACACAGGCATCACCACATTATCAAGGCCAAGAGGCCACTCGAGGATAAGGGTTAAAAAGTGTACAGTAGAAATTGGACAATATAGTAATCATTAGTAATGGGAATTCAGTAAATCGGCTTTTACATAATGGCGTCTTTATTATCACTGTAAACAAAGCAAAACATACACAGGTAAGGGAGGCAACTCGAGATGGTGAAAACTCTTGTTAGTCCCTCATGCAACAAAATATGACACAGGTGCTTCTACCATTATTGACAACTTTGAATCATCATCATCGGCGGTCACTCGTGTCCGAGTAAGACTGTCCTCCGTTGTGGCTTCTGTGGGTCCTCAGGTGAGCATAGAGCCCAATCCTAGACCCAATTTGTCTTGTGCAATTTGGGCAGATAAAGGTAGTGGTGGTGGGGTGGGGTTGGGTGTGTCTGGTTGATAATCTGTCCTTTCTGTGCTTGCGTTTATCCTCAGCAGCTTGATTTAGGTCACTGCTATAAAGTGCAGCACCTTCGTGGACAGCGCTCCTCCATGCCAACCTGTTCCCAGCCATGTCCTCCCATGTCTCAAGGTCCATGTGAAACCGCTTTAAATTTACTTTGATGTTGTCCTTATACCTCATCTTTTGGCTATCCTGGGCACGCTTTCCCTCAACAAGCTGAGAGTAGAAAATCTGTTTTGGGAGGCGGAGATCCGGCATTCGGACAACATGACCAGTCCATCTGAGCTGGCGTTGAGCAACAGTAGCGGTGATAGTAGGAATGTCAGCCTCATTCAGGACTCTGGTGTTGGTGTGTCGGTCCTTCCAACTGATTCTGAGGATTTTTCGGAGGCATCTTTGGTGGTACATCTCCAGGGTTTTTACGTGCCTCCCGTATGTGGTCCAGGTCTCCGATCCATCGAGAAGAGTGGGCAGCAAGACAGCTTTGTATACCATGATTTTGGTCTTTGCCAGAAGGTCACCGTTCTCAAATACTCTCTTCCTTAGCCTTGAGAAAACCCCACTGGCACAGCTGAGACGGTGTTGTATTTCATCATCTATGTTGGCTTTTGATGATAGGTTGCTGCCTAGGCATGAGAAGTAGTCCACATTTTCCAGTCTAGCGTTATCGATGGAGATATTGAATAATGGATATAGAAAGCACCCGAAAATTTTGGAATTTTTTTTTATCTTTAATTCTTTGAATTAAAAAAAAAAAAATTTCTAACTTTTAGTTTAACTTGCTTTTATATTTCACCATTTCGTTTTTTAGTAATAAATGCTTCTCTACATTAAAAACCGACCCTGTGAAATTTACCTGTTAAGTCCGAAGTTTAAAACCTTTTTTTTTTTTTAAAAACACTTCTTTTTTTTTTTTTTTTATGAAACCTTGGTCCTTGCTCCTCTAATTGAAAAAAAAAAGGGTTTGAATTGCCTTTTTCGAATAGTTATAAGCTTGGAAAAATAGGCGGTCGAATTATTCAATATATTTCACGCATTTGTAAGGTCAGTTTCTGACACGCCTACAACAACAATACGGTAATTACACAAAGGTAAATAAATGAACAGAAAGGGTTGTTTTCTTTGTGAACGGTGACTGAGGTAATTAAATGTTGTTTTTTTTTTATGTAAAGAAGAAAACTGGGTAAAATCCATTGAAAGCGGTCGGTGGTTCTATGAGAAAATAAAGCTGTGTACGCATTATAAATGTTTCTTTTCTGTGTCTTATGTTATACATTAGTACATTAGGGGTCATTTCGAGTTAAAAGTTTATTTACTGCACCCATCTGGACTAGAGAAAATCATGATTTAAATGTGTATGTCTCGTCTAAATAACTAACGATGAATATCTAATATGGCCGACAAGACGGGTGATCAAAAAGTCAGATCGAGCGTACCGGAAAACGAAATGAGATCAAATAAGGTCTCATTTCGTTAGTCTCATTTCGTTTTCCGGTACGCGGTACGCTCGATCTGATTTTTTGATCACCCGTCTTGTCGGCCATATTAGATATTCATCATTAGTTATTTAGACGAGACACATACACATTTAAATCATGATTTTCTCTAGTCCAGATGAGTGCAGTAAATAAACTTTTAACTCGAAATGACCCTTAATGTACTAATGTATAACGTAAGAAACAGAAAAGAAACATTTATAATGCGTACACAGCTTTATTTTCTCATAGAACCACCGACCGCTTTCAATGGATTTTACCGAAAACTGTTCTTTTTCTCGCTTAATTAGCGGAGAGATATGCAAGGAAGGGCAAAAGGAGTATATGAGGGTAACAAGTCCATCTACGTGTGGAAGAATTGTCGTTTCATTTTCTTTAATGAATAATTTTCTACCTTATCGATTTTCGTAATTTTTGGATATAATCATCTTAAAAATACGAGGAATACGTAGATACCGTTGTTTTCATGTGAAATTCAGTTTAATGATTTCCGACATTTCGTCCCAATAGTGTAGAAGCGTTGACTTAAGCCCCTCTACCCGCAACTGATGAAGCATGGAGAAAACAGAAGAGGAGGCTCAGCAACGTCGGTGATAAATGTTTTTTGTTTTTTGAGTCCAGCCACTCAATAATCCCTAAACTTCGTAAAAAATATTGAATAATTTGACCCCCTGTCTTTCCAAGCTTATAACTACTCGAAAAATGTAATTCAAACCCTAATTTTTTTTAATTAAAGGGGCAAGGAGCAAGGTTTTATTAAAAAATATATATATATATACAAATAACGTGGTTTAAAAAAATGTTTTAAACCTCGGACTTTACAGATAAATTTCCAAAAAACTGTTCCCTTTTTTGTTTTAAATTTGAATATATTATTTAATGATCTTTTATCTTCAATTTGTGATATATAACACTTTGGTGAGTAAATTAATTATTTACTTTTTAATAGACATTTCAAAATAGTGGGGGGGGGGCGTGAATTAAAAAAAAACAAACGTTTATCTAAAATATTATATTCGGTTTATTGGAAAGAAGATAAAATTTCACATTGAACCTGAAAATATCGTAAAAATAGAATCAATAGAAAAATTTTGATAGATTTTTAAAGTTTAAAAATTGAAAAATACTGAACTCGTAAAATTCAATTGATTTCATTACTATTTTTTAGAAAAAAAAAAATATTTCTATTACTTTTAAAACAACTTTAATAGTTTATTTTGGAAGTATAATCCATAAAGAAAATAAACAACCCACTTTTAAAAGAGAAATTACGAGTTTTTTATATTTTATTCGCAGTTTCGTGTTAGGGGTGTCAAAAATTCTTACAAAAATTCTGATACACCTAGCGGAAGCAACAGTCCGAAAACGAATGGCTGGCAGGTCCTATGAAGTAGAAGCAAGAAACGGACAACCATGCTACCGAAACAGACGATTCCTACGCAGAAAGCCAGAGTCCAAAACATTCCTTTCCAAGGCACCATCAGACCCCACGCACGCACACCTGGCACTAACTCATGAACCCAGTCCCTATTTAAGTGTCATCTTACAGTAATGAATATATCCCAAAATTGCGAAAAACAATAAAGTAAAAACGATTGGTACTTCTACAGTTTATTGCCGAAAATGGAGACGCCATCTTTGTTTTCGCGGACCCGTCTTTAAAATCTGAGGGAGAAATCAGTATTTTAAACTATGGCCGAAGCAATAAGCATGAAATAAATAACAAAAAAAAAAAAAAAAAAAAAAAAATTAAACTAGATAATGATTTTTTCGGTTTCATTTAAATTAATTTGTTGTTGACCCTTCAAAGTTGCTTTAATTAAAAAAAAAAAATGTCATTAAAATTATTTATTTGTTCGAAAAACAAAAACAAAACAAAAAAATACCCCCCCCAAAAAAAAACTATTTTATAAAAATCCAATGTTGCTTTCATTACAAAATTGTTTTATTAAAATTATATTTTCTTACACAAACTTTTCAATTGATGTTTTGGGTAAAATCCCTTGAGAGCGTATTGTAGTTCTATGAGAAAATAAAGCTGTGTACGCATTATAAATGTTTCTTTTCTGTTTCTTATGTTATACATTAATACATTAGGGGTCATTTCGAGTTAAAAGTTTATTTACTGCACTCATCTGGACTAGAGAAAATCATGATTTAAATGTGTATGTCTCGTCTAAATAACTAACGATAATTCTCTGATATGGCCGACCAGACGGGTGATCAAAAAGTCAGATCGAGCGTACCGAAAAACGAAATGAAATTGACAACTTCTAAGCAAAAATGAGTACGTTTTATTTTTCTTGAATAAAAAAAAAATAAATAAATAAAATAAAAAAACTTACTCGACGAGAACACGACTGTTTTAGCTTTAATAATTAGTTTTTATTCAAACGTAACAAATAAAAATTTCAATTTAGCATGAACTTTGCGGTTTTCGGATTATTTTTTATTAAATTATTGTTTTTTAGCCGGATTCAACTAACAAACAAAAAACAAAAAAACATTTTGGTGCTTATGCACTTATGTTACCGTTTTTTTAATGGTTTAAGTGCCTTCTCAAATGTTTGAAGTGTTTCTAATGTTTTTATCTATAACTATAATCTCTGGCAAAAAAAAAACAAAACTCCCCCCCCCCCAAAAAAAACGGCCAAAAAAATATCCACCAAGTAAATAAAACATAAAATAATCCAAAAAGCTCAAAGTTCAAGCAAAAAAAAAAAAAAAAAAAAAAAAAAATAAAGGCCAGTTGTCAATTTGATCTCATTTCGTTTTCCGGTACGCTCGATCTGACTTTTTGATCATCCGTCTGGTCGGCCATATTAAATATTCATCGTTAGTTATTTAGACGAGACATACACATTTAAATCATGATTTTCTCTAGGTCAGATGAGTGCAGTAAATAAACTTTTAACTCAAAATGACCCCTAATGTACTAATGTATAACATAAGACACAGAAAAAGACACATTTATAATGCGTACACATTGAAATGACACTCCTTGTTATGCAAAATGCCCCATGACTCTCACTAGAAAATACCTACAACTTCAACTCTATTCGCACCTACTGAAAACCTGCCCATATATCTATTCACCTAATTACGCATGACTCAAAACGTGCTGTCTTATCCATGCTATATTGCACTTACATCCTAACCCTCCTATCATCTAAAATAGCTCGGGCACAACTCGTAGCTCAATTCTTAATACCTACTCATACTGTAACATTATCCTAGACCTAAGCTAACATAAATAAAATAAAAAAAAAGGGTAAGGCTAAAATCACATTGTCTCCTCCCTAACAAGCCCTCTTACAATCATAGACGCTTACACTGCATGAACTTCACCCACCCCCTTTACCCATTAACAAGTAAATAGCATGTCCCTAAATCACTTTGAGGAGTGTAACTAATCAGTAGAGATATAATCCCCCACAAACTAACCCAGTAACACTAACCACGCGGGGTCGCAGAAATACCTGGATTAGAACCTAGGCGCGGAGAAAACCCTCTCAGGGCTGATGGACCCAGTAGGTCTTCCCAGATCATCCGTCTAGGAGAAGGAAAACTCTGAAACTAAACCAAAGGGGAGAGAGGCCTCTTCAGTCTTGGATGACAACCTTCCTAGAGCTGGTGACTCAAACAAATTCACCGGTTTGCAAACCTAAATTGCTTAAGGAGTAGATAGGCTCTGTCTATCGCCCGGCTTCCATACTCCTTCTTTGCCTATTAGTCAAGCGCAGAGAAACTATCTCAGTGATTCGACAGAAACACCCAGCGGTAGATCTTGTTTCCTGGCTAGGGCAATGAACGCCGTTCTTCCCCATTCCCAGCACGCCCCACCCCTAAAACTGAACATTTGGGAGTGCTTGAGTATAAGATATGCCTGAGCGATTAGATTGGGTTGACCTTCTTCTAAAGGGTCGAGGGTACCGGATTGACAGTTCCTGGCTGCTGTTCCCGACTGGTAGTACAGGTTCCCTAACTCTTTGGTAGCGCTTAGAGCGGCTGCTCCATCAACAGTTGAATAATATCGGGTTGTTTGCAGTGCCATGACGCGCATGGAAAGGGACCCTGCACTCATCCCCGGTGGGCTTTCCTGAGGCCACAATCCTAATTGGAGAAAGGTCAGCTGATGGTCTACTTGTGATGCATGTCTGAAGCTCCGCATAACCTTTTGTTTAGCTCCCCCTTACCGAAACTCTTAAAAAAAAAAATATGACGACAGTACAATCTAAAAATAAGCTTAAACCAGGATTAGGGACAAACAAATTCAACTTGCCTCCTCCCTTGAGGCTCTCATTCACAAATATCCGTGGGCTTAGAACTAACTTAGCTGATGTTGAAGCATTTCTCTTAACAAATACCCCGGATATCTTAGCACTAAGTGAGACTAACCTACACTCCTCCATTCCCTCTAACCACTTTAACATGCCTGGATATCTCCCACTCTGCCGTAAGGACTCTGACAGACATATGCACGGACTTGGAGTTTACATTCGTAATACCCTTCCCTTGACTAGAGAAACAAACCTAGAAACAGATGATCAAGCCTTTATGTGCTTTAGACTAAACGTGCAACACAATATTAGCTACTATTATTTTCTCTACCGCTCTCCCTCGACTCAGGACTGCTCCATAATAAACAAAGTATCTGACAGCATAGACACGGCACTGTCCCTCGACACTAACGCACAAATACATGTGTTTGGTGACTTTAATGTCCACCACAAAAACTGGCTTGGATTCTCTACTCACACAGATGCAGCGGGCAGCACAACACATAGCTTCGCTATATCTCACTCCCTATCACAAATTGTTACGTTTCCAACCCGTTTCCCTGACCAGGAAGAACAACACGCATCACTTCTAGATCTGTTTTTGACCACAGTTCCCAATGACTGCATAACGAAGGCCCACAGCCCACTCGGGAACGCTGATCATGCAGTGATAATGGTTGAAATCGCCCTAAACTCCAGACCCAAAACTGAAGAGCCAGTGCTCAAAACAACGAGATATTATAATAAGGCTGACTGGGAAGCCATCAGGGAACTAATTAGAGATGCTCCATGGAAAAATATTTTCTCTCTCCCTGCTGAACAATGTGCAAACGAGACCACTGACTGGTTCAAAACTGCAATCGAAGCGCATGTTCCCATGCGGAAATTTTATAGTAAGCCCCACTCTCCCCAATGGTTTACGTCGACTTGTGCAACTGCCATTGCTCAAAAGCAGCATGCATACCGTAGGTTTAACCGACATAAGTCCAGTTCAAACAGACTGAAGTATATAGAAGCTAGAAATAACGTTAAGAAAGAAATAGTGACATCTAAGAGAGAATTTACGGAAACCACTAAAAAGCGCATCGAAGCACAAAAACTAGGAACTCGAGACTTCTGGAAAATCTACAACAGTGTAGTAAATAATGGGCAATCAACAATTCCCCCACTAACCAACAATCACGAGGTTGTTTGCTCAGCAACCGACAAGGTAAACATGCTTGCCAGTCGGTTTGCCTCAAACTCCACACTGGACCCTTCCAACCACCCCCTACCTGACTTTCCTATGCGGACAGACGCCACACTAGACGATCTGAAAACCACCCCTGCTCAGGTGTATGCTATCATAAAAAACCTTGACACCTCAAAAGCATGTGGACCCGATCTTATCCCAGCTGTGCTATTAAAAAAGTGCTCAGCCGAAGTAGCTCCAGTTCTCTCCAAACTCTACAACAAATGCCTTAATGAAGCTTGCTTTCCGGGCTGTTGGAAAACTGCTTCTGTTGTACCAGTATTCAAGAATTCTGGCGAAAGGACTGACCCATCAAATTATCGCCCCATTAGCCTCCTCCCACTTTTTGCCAAAATATTTGAGACCATAATTAACCATGCTCTAGTCCATTATCTTACAGATGCTAAACTACTGACTGACAAACAATATGGATTTAGACAAGCCCGTTCCACAGCAGACATCCTCACTGTGATCTCTGAACGTATATGCCATTCACTGGACAAAGCGGGGGAGGGCAGAGTGGTAGCTCTAGATATGTCTAAGGCTTTTGACAGGGTATGGCATGAGGGTCTCCTCAGTAAAATCAGATCATACGGTATCACTGGTAGAATACTTAACATAATTAAATCCTTCCTAGATAAGAGAAAAATCCAGGTAGTCCTCGACGGTCGTACATCTAAACAATATGATATAAATGCGGGGGTGCCCCAGGGTTCTATCCTTGGACCTCTATTGTTCCTGATATTCATAAATGACCTCCCCGACAACATTGCCTCTGATATGGGTATATATGCTGATGACACTACACTCTATGGCAGACACGACAGGAAGACGAATGAACACATTTCTAAAGAAATGGCGGAAACACTAGAGGAAGACCTCCAATCTGTAGTGGAATGGGGACAAAAGTGGTTGGTCGCGTTCAATGCTGCCAAGACTAAACTAGTTTCATTCAATAATTACAAGAAACCCTCCCTACCACCCATAGCAATGGCCAACGACTCTTTATCTGAGAGTCCCTCTTTCAAACTCCTTGGCCTAACGTTCACAGGAAACATGAGTTGGAACAATTACATTGAAGGCATTGCCAGGGCCGCTGCAAGAAAGGTAGGCTCTCTCTACCGTGCTAGAAAACTACTAACACCCGAAAGTATCCTGTACCTCTATAAGGCCACCATTCGCCCATGTATGGAGTATTGCTGCCACATCTGGGCTGATGCATCTGCTACTAGTCTCTCGCTCCTTGACAAGGTTCAAAAGAGAGTCGCAAACCTGATAGGCCCTGAACTGGCATCTAAGCTTCAGCCTCTGTCCCATCGACGAAATGTTGCATCCCTCTGCCTTTTCTACAAGTATTTTAGTGGTGAATGCTCTGACAAACTGCAATCACTTGTTCCCCCACGACGTGAGCACCCTCGACAAACCCGACAGGCTGCTAAATCCCACCCCCACACTGTAGAGATCCCTAGATGTAAAAGATCTTTTTACTCCAATAGTTTCTTCCCCAGAACCGCAAGAGTCTGGAATTCCATTCCAGGTCCCTGCTTCCCCAACTGTACTGATGTTATATTCGCATATCTCTCCACATTTCCATGAATAAACCAGAAATCAGCAAGGCAATGACGGCAGCAACAATGGCGACCCTAAGACAAATCTGTTCGCCGTTACAACGTAGTCAAACACAATAAATACACAGGACAATTTCAAATCCCATCTCTTTAGATACACGCAGCATTAAAATAACTCGCACCTTACTTCAACATAGAAAACCTCCAGAGAAAGCTGCACAGCAAAAGAAAAAACCTAAATAAAAAATCACAGACACTACCGTAAACGCAACTCAGATAGCATAAAAACGCAAATAATGATTCCACAAAACACCCCAACAATACGACACCGACTAGGTTACATTCACAACTTTCTCAGCTTTAAATCGATGTAACACATGCACACACACACACACCAAACAGATAATTCTCTACAATTCATTAAAGCACGAAAAACAAACACAAATAAAAAATACGACGGCCATTTTGACGCCGGAGCCGATGTACCTTTTACTACGTCCGCATGTGCTGTATAAATAAGCCGGCCGTCAGAGAAAAAGTCAGTCTTCCAGCAGATCGCTGGCCAGAGCAGGTCGCCTCGCTACCAGCAGAAGCGGACACAGCTGTTCCCCTCAACTCTTTGCAGCAGCTCAGCGACAGCCATTCCCCTCACCCTTCTAGCAGCAGCAGCGGCAGCAGCAATAGCCGTTCCCTTCAGCTCCATCCAGCAGTAGCAGCAGCGACAGCCGTTCCCCTCAACTTTCTAGCAGCAGCAGCGGCAGCAGCAATAGCCGTTCCCTTCAGCTCCATCCAGCAGTAGCAGCGGCAGCTCAGCGACAGCAGTTGATTCAAAGTGCCTAGTCACCATATCACCGCTTGTTCCCTTGAGGAATACCACCAGCGAACCCCGACTCATCCCAGCGACTCCTCAGCGGCAACAGCGGTGGCGATGTTCCAGTCCCGGACGTCATCCCTAGACCGTACCAGCATCTAGGCCCCTGTACCTGCCCGAACCTGATCAGGCCAGGATCCCAACCTCTCTAATCCCTATTCCGGCCTTTCTGACGCCCGGCTGACCGTTCCAGCCTTGATTGAGGATATATATACTTATTCACATTGACCCTCAATAAAGGTTTAAACCAAATTACTTCGTTTGTTCTCCTTGCTTCCATACGCTCGTGTTATTTTATAACAACTGGTGTCAGAGCGTTCAGCAAGATGAGTACAGACAGCTACGAGGGTTTCACGCGGTCGGAACTATTCACACTAATCAAAGAACAGAAGCATCTGCTATTCAACCTGAGGACAGGCTCAACACAACCATCGGAAGAGGCACTTCAGGAGATCCGAAATGACATAGATGCCATGACAACCGCCCTGAGATCAACAGCAATAACAACAGCTACCACCCCCCACACAAGCAGCGACTACAGTATGCTAATGCGCCAGCAAACAATTCGGGACGCCATGAGACAACAGAAGCCCTTCCGCCCTGGACAGGACGTAAACCAATTCATATCAGCGCTCACCAAAATATACGCAATACACATCTTACCGGAGGGAACAACATATCCAAGCCTGGAGGGCGAATTTGTCAAGGCCGCGAAAGACATGCTGGACCAGGGTATATTTCAGCAAATGCTGGATTCTGCACAAGATACATCCACCTTCAACAACCTGAAGGAGTATCTACTAACAACACACGGCAGCCAAATGACCACCTTCCAACATCTAAGCAAGGCCTGGGACTTAGAACGACATGACGGCGAAAAACTAACAGATTTTGCCGGTCGACTCGAAACCACACTCAGGGAAGCGGCCGTCCACATCAAGGCAAAACACAGAAAGGACAGAAACAATGAACTATCCGTTGACGGACTCATATCAATCATAGGCGCAATGCTTATGAGTGAAAAGGTGAAAGCATGGAACACAAACATCTACCCGCACCTCGTCAGAACAATGGACAACCACTATACGGCAACTGGTATAGCGGCTGAAGCACAGCGATACCTGGATCGCGGCATAAAATCTGATGTCACCAATTCCCAAGACTCCGCACTTCTCTCTCAAGAGCACCACTTGAGCCAAAGAAAACCTTACCATGTAACAAACATGCACACCCACTCTAGTGGACGCAAGTGCTCGAACTTGATAGACGCACACAAGAAAACCGATCAACGTCAACATCAGCAGCAAGAAGCTCGCAGGCAAACAGTAAGTTTCCCTGTATGCCAGAGATACCTCAGAGGCCTATCCTGCTTTAGGCAAAATTGCAGATACCGTCACCCACCCCGCACCCAAACACAAGCCCTTATCGCAACAACAGGCAACAACATGCCGGAGACAGAGGACCAGGATTTTCACTTCGGTCAGGACGAGATGTGATGCCCCGCCCGACCCGCTCCAATATCAGCCATCACGTCTTCAACTTTCAAGAACAATCTAACTACTCACCACTTGTCTACTCCACCTTTTACATTGGCGACACAAAGTTCTTAGACATCGCGATGCTTGACTCAGGATGCTCGACCTGCATCATACCAGCATCACAACTGCCAGACGAAGCCAAGAAGCACATAAAACGCTCGGACGTCAAAGTGAGGGGCATCAATGGCAGCATTACCGCGCTTGGCCAACTAACATGCGACATTGTAATCGGCAACCAGAACACACCCGCATTCTGTGGCATAAACGCCCTAATAACGGCACAATCTACACCAATCCTGATCGGCCAAAACATCCTATGCCATGATACCCTCATCTCATACACGGTCGACAACGAAAAAGCGAAAGTGGAGTTCAAACGCACACTTGCCCAAGGAGGCTCCACACACACAGCTAACATCGTACGGCAAACGTCGTCACCAAACAGTCCCACAGGCGACTCCCAGACCAAGGTCATCCAGGACTACCTAGCTATCGGACCCCATCCCGAACTCCACACCTTGGATGAAAAGCTTACATGGCTAAAACACAACACAGGACTCACACTACCAAACCATCCTAACCGTGATGAACTAGAGGCCACCACCAACCTATTAATCCGCTATGCCGACATCATCGGTACTGAGAATGGCGACAAGGGCACATTCATCCGTCCCATTCGGATACCAACCAACGGCCAATCACGCAGCCAAAAACAACATCCGATTGCTCAAGCCCTGGAAGAGGAGGTCAATGCCGAGATTGGCCGCATGGCAAGCAAAGGCATCATTGAAGCCTGCAGCGACCCCAAAGGTTTCAACAGTCCAGTATTCGCCGTACGTAAGAAAAATGGGTCAATTCGCGTTGTTGCAAACTTTAAAAGAACGCTAAACAAAGTGCTAGTCGACCTGGACCCCTACCCAATACCCAGGATGGATCACCTGCTCAACAAAATCGGCAAGGGCAACAGGTATTTTGCATCCCTTGATCTGCGTAGTGGATATTGGAAGATTGAAATAGATGAGCAGGACCGGCACAAAACAGCCTTCACATGGAAGGACAAATGCTACCAGTACACACGCCTGGCCTTTGGTCTCACTTCGGCCGGACAAATCTTTTCCCGTTGCGTAGCAGAGGCCTTAGCCACGGTCACATCACGCAGCAACATATCATCTTACATCGACGACAACCTGGTGCATGCTAAGACATTCAAGGAGTACATCATCGCGCTAGAACAACTGTTCATGGCCCTCCAAAAGTTTGGACTTAAGCTGAACCCAGACAAATGCTCCTTCCTCGCACCTGAGGCCAAATTTCTCGGCCGCATAATAAACAGCGAAGGGTTCAAGGCCGACCCCGAATATGTTCGTGCCATAGGAGAAATGAAACCCCCAACCTCAAGAAAGGAACTCCAAAGTCTCATCGGCCGCCTGGTTTGGATCAGACAATTCCTTGAGACGCGCCTTCATGAACAGATCAGATCAAGCATGTTCTCAAAACTCATGGCTCCTATACACGAGCTCAACAAGGTCAACAAGCCATTCCACTGGACCGAGAATGCAGACAGAGCATTCAGGAAGATCAAGGACCGATTATCCTCCCCGCCGGTTATCTCATTTCCAGACTTCTCCATGCCCTTCACGCTCACTACTGATGCCAGTGATGTCGCATGCGGAGCAATCCTGATGCAAGAGTCCAGCAACGGGAAGAAGAACATTGTCGGAGTCGCGTCCCACTCCTTCAATACAACAGAGCAAAACTGGTCCACAACGGAACGCGAGGCATATGCAGTGAAGTGGGCGATACTGAAATTTGACTACTTTCTACGTAACCGTCCCTTCGTGGTGTTCACTGACCACAGATCTCTGACATATCTTGACCAACGAGAATTCAACAATGCAAAAATACGAAGATGGCAGGACGAGATATCGTGCTACAAATTCGTATTAGAATACGTGGAGGGCGAATCTAACGTTTGGGCTGATATGTTCAGCAGAGGCTGTGGACAGAAGAAGATCAAGACTCCCAGCGACCCCAATCCAGCAGGAAGGACATTCATACTGGATGGCTCAAGCTTACGCATCTACGTCCCATCATGGTGCATCAATGACATCGACAGTCTGAAACTTATTCCCAAGATGCACACACCACGGAACGCCCACACGCAAAGACGCATCAGCGACGCGTTTTTCGCATACCACACCTACTCCTCCATTCCTGCTGAACAAATCTGTGAACACCTGGATATTGCAACCAAACAACAGAAGGATGAGACCCTGGCCGGAATCATACACGCACTCCAAACATCATACCCGGACGGCCCACAAATTGACCCCGATGACCACCGAGCTAAGTTGTTCAAGAGAAAGCTACATCAATTCTTCTTAGAACCAGGAACCACGGTCCTAATGATAAGAGACCACAAACATTCCCCTAGGCTGGTCGTACCATACAAGCTCAGACCCAAATACCTGCATCAAGCACACGACGCCAACAACCACTCAGGCATAACACGGATGCAGGAACTCCTCTCCAGTTACTGGTGGGAGTCCAAGAACAACGACATCAAGGCTTATGCTGATTCCTGCATCACATGTGCAAAATGCAAGGGAAATTATGGCAGACGCACCCGCTGGCCTATGGGCCACTGCAAGCGGGGTAAGAGACCATTTGAACTCGTCTTTGTTGACTTTGTCACAATGCCCAACTCAAAGGGGAAAAGATATATACTTACAATACTGGACAGCTTCAGCCGGTATCTCACAGCTATACCATGTGCAAGAGACCGTGCCATCGACGCCGCCCGTGGTCTATACCAGTTCTTCCTCCGACACAGAGAAATCCCACGCATAGTGTCCTCCGACCGAGGCACACACTTCACAGGGGAAGTCTATCGACAGTTCTGCGAACAAATGGCCATCACACAGGAACTGCATTGCCCTTGGCGCCCACAAATCTCAGGGAACATAGAGAGACAACATCGGACAATGAAGAACGCCATCTACATGCTGTGTGAAGACAGGAATTGCGAGTGGACAGATGTTCTCGAATCTGTTGTGTCTTCCATGAATGCCACAATCAACAAGGCCACCGGTGTCTCCCCGCATTTCACAGTCACGGGTCGCCACCCTAGCATCGGGTTGCCAACACCCCACAGAAAGGAAGCCAGGAGCGATGACCCAGGTGCATATGGCATGCAAATCAACGCTCTGCTAAGACAGGTTCATCACCGTGTCGCCCTGGCCAATGATGAAGCAGATCATAAAATGGAGAACCGCGAAAAGCACTTCTCCCACGAGAACCCGCTACAAGTAGGAGACAAGGTCCTACTTCACCGTCCTCAATCAGCCACGGCCCAATCAACACACATGCAATGGATAGGAAGCTTCACTATCACCAAAACCAACAGCTTGATGTACCAAGTACAAGATGAGAGCGGCATCACAACCTGGGTACACCGGGCGCACATCCGACGAATAGCACCACGCCCGCCGCACCTGTCTATCACAAACCTCCCACCCCCACCCAGCATCACCGACGAACAGCATTCCACGAACGGCCCCACATGCAATCCGGACAAGAATCGGACGCCATCCTCACAAGCCAGCCAACCCAGGAGATTACCAGCCAGAACAACAAGAGGACAACTCCCTACACGCTTCAGAGACTTTATCATGTAAATATGATCGAGATCTGGGGGAGCATTGTTATATTCACATATCTCTCCACATTTCCATGAATAAACCAGAAATCAGCAAGGCAATGACGGCAGCAACAATGGCGACCCTAAGACAAATCTGTTCGCCGTTACAACGTAGTCAAACACAATAAATACACAGGACAATTTCAAATCCCATCTCTTTAGATACACACATCATTAAAATAACTCGCACCTTACTTCAACATAGAAAACCTCCAGAGAAAGCTGCACAGCAAAAGAAAAAACCTAAATAAAAAATCACAGACACTACCGTAAACGCAACTCAGATAGCATAAAAACGCAAATAATGATTCCACAAAACACCCCAACAATACGACACCGACTAGGTTACATTCACAACTTTCTCAGCTTTAAATCGATGTAACACATGCACACACACACCAAACAGATAATTCTCTACAATTCATTAAAGCACGAAAAACAAACACAAATAAAAAATACGACGGCCATTTTGACGCCGGAGCCGATGTGCCTTTTACTACGTCCGCACGTGCTGTATAAATAAGCCGGCCGTCAGAGAAAAAGTCAGTCTTCCAGCAGATCGCTGGCCAGAGCAGGTCGCCTCGCTACCAGCAGAAGCGGACACAGCTGTTCCCCTCAACTCTTTGCAGCAGCTCAGCGACAGCCGTTCCCCTCAACCTTCTAGCAGCAGCAGCAGCGGCAGCAGCAATAGCCGTTCCCTTCAGCTCCATCCAGCAGTAGCAGCAGTGACAGCCGTTCCCCTCAACTTTCTAGCAGCAGCAGCGGCAGCAGCAATAGCCGTTCCCTTCAGCTCCATCCAGCAGTAGCAGTAGCAGCAGCGACAGCCATTCCCCTCAACTTTCTAGCAGCAGCGGCAGAAGCAATAGCCATTCCCTTCAGCTCTATCCAGCAGTAGCAGCGGCAGCTCAGCGACAGCAGTTGATTCAAAGTGCCTAGTCACCATATCACCGCTTGTTCCCTTGAGGAATACCACCAGCGAACCCCGACTCATCCCAGCGACTCCTCAGCGGCAACAGCGGTGGCGATGTTCCAGTCCCGGACGTCATCCCTAGACCGTACCAGCATCTAGGCCCCTGTACCTGCCCGAACCTGATCAGGCCAGGATCCCAACCTCTCTAATCCCTATTCCGGCCTTTCTGACGCCCGGCTGACCGTTCCGGCCTTGATTGAGGATATATATACTTATTCACATTGACCCTCAATAAAGGTTTAAACCAAATTACTTCGTTTGTTCTCCTTGCTTCCATACGCTCGTGTTATTTTATAACACTGACGTGCAGAAGTTCAAGTGTAACGTGAACCGACACCTTGCTGCCCAAATCCCTACATAGTACCCCAGTAATTGCTGCCCCTTATAGTAGCCCCCTACACCAAAGTGGCAATTTGCCTTGTTTGGGGTGAATATGTAATAAATAATAAAAAAAAAAAAAAAAAACATGTTTAAAATTAAAATATAACAAAAACATTTATTTTTATTTCAAGGGTGCCATTATATACATTTTGTGCTCCCATAACTGGGTGGAAAGACAGTAACGCCACCTATAGTCAAACGGATAAAACAGGCTCTCTCTATCTTCACGATTACCTTAGATATTTATCGTTAATTATTTCGACAAGCCATACACATTTTAATCATGATTTTCTCTAGTTCTGCGCGAGCCTTTTCTAGTCTCACACAAAAACACGCGTTCACATCTCAAGCTATATTACTTGTCATATACATACGCGCACACAAACATACGTGCGCACGTCCACACATGTACATATATTCACGTTCACGTATATACACTCACGTTTACTTGTATACACACACACACTAACATACATACATGTACTCACATACGTGCACATGTACGCACATGGGCAACGTCACTTCCCCTTCAAAGGAAATCCACACATGCGCAAAAGACCACCGGAAACAACTATAAAAGCAAGAGCAATAAGCAGCTTCTTTTTTTCGGGCCAGCTTCCGAGCAGGGCGGTCTATGGACCGACAGCGTGCCTTTTCGGCAGGCGTGTGCATGCGCGTGCCTCACGCCACTTGCTACTATGTGGGACAAAAAGCTAACAGACCGTACATATACTTTATACGCTTTCTCTCTCCATGAACTGGATTGACATTCTCACTCTTTCTCTCTCTATATATATACAACTTGTCCCTGAGAATACCTTCGCGTAGCTGATTGCTAACATGGCGCACAGCTTTTACTGATGTCAACCCTCTATCTTTTTCTTTGTCTACACGCTGGACTATCATTCCCATTTCCACTACATTACTCACTTCTCTTCCCACGCGCAAACAAACGATAGTGACCCGAACATGAGATGAACACACATTTCCTTTTTCTTCTATGCTACAAGTCCTGCAACAAACGATGGTTACACCCGAACGCGGACATGAACACGTGTTATATCTAAAACATTAATTCTTTCAACAGTAAATAAACGACACATTTATTTTATCCTGCAATTAAGTTTTTGTTTCCTTCATTCCATTCGTTGCATTATTTTTCTTTTGTAATGGGATTAGAATATATATATCCTAGTCCTCTACAAACAATGGTGACCCCGTTATTTAAAAATGAGATGGATGCGTTTGTACGAAACACTCATACACACACACTAACTCTCTCTCTCTCTCTACAACAATACACTTTCCCTCTCACCAGCTAACAACGAGAGACGCACGCCAAACTATAGACTTTCTTTCTCACCAGTTAACAGCGAGAGACGCACGTCAAACTAAACACATGTTGTACCCTTTTCTTTCATTTGTTTCTTCACGAAATAAATCCTAGTTCGTTTAATTCAATTTAACACGTAGTTCGTCTCTTTCTCAATTCAATTCATTATTTCTAATTTGCACCACTTCAACAAATTGGTGACACCCGAACGCGAGAACACACATTTCCTCCTATGCCACAAGTTTCACAACAAACCGGCGCACGACGAGACATGAAACGAACAAGCATGGCGACCCTACCTTTTCGAAATTAATTGTTTTGAGCGAGACGCGCGTTTTATTTGATAAAAAAAGAAAACTTTTCAACAAAGGAAAACAAGTGAACTACTACCGACAGGAATAACTACTACAAACAACAATGACAAAACCCCTCGTCAGACTCGGCAGAAAAATAAACATGGAGCTGTCGACTTCATACCGAATTTAAAGAAAAATTTGAGCTTGACAAACATTTTTCACAGTTTCCTGACATTACCCTGCAACAAATGCGAGGAGCAAAATCACATAGGCCTATGCACATTCTCTCCCACACAGCAGACACAACAACAAAGAAACAATTAGAGGACATCCCTATCAACACATAGGAAGAAGTTGAATCAACAATACGAGTTGAGATGCACCACGAATTCTGATAAACTCACAGCTGGAAGTTTCGTTGACAGCCGGCAACCGGACACTATCGTTCAACACCAACGAATGCACAACAAACGCCTGTACAGACAATGTACACACACTACCGCAGACTCACATGCGAAGACAACGCCCACTGGAAACCCGTTCAACACGAACGAATGTGCAACTAGCGCTCGTCCAAACAATGTATACACACTACTGCAGACACACTTGCGAAGACACCGTCAACTGACACACGACGTCAACACAAAACAAAAATTTTCCTTCCAAACGAACAATTCACTTCACTGTCCAAGCAACTCGTTGCACATGTCAGCACAAATAAAACCAAACAAACAAATGTCAGCCTAAAAAAAGAGTAAACGCCTTTTCCACGCGTAAGTAAATACTTTTTTTTATGAACACACTCTGTTTTTGACGTCTTTTTAAACAACCATATCAACAAACAAAGACAAAAAAACAGGACGAAAAGTCAATTCCGAAAATATTACTTACAAAAAAAATATATAAATATATATACACTGCATTTTTTTTTCTTAGGAAGGGGAGTATTGCGGGAGCCTTTTCTAGTCTCACACAAAAACATGCGTTCACATCTCAAGCTATATTACTTGTCCTATACATACGCGCACACAAACATACACGCGCACGTCCACACACGTACATATATTCACGTTCACATATATACATTCACATTCACGCGTATACACACACACGCTAACATACATACATGTACTCACATACGTGCACACGTATGCACACATGGGCAACGTCACTTCCCTTTCAAAGGAAATCCACACATGCGCAAAAGACCACCGGAAACACCTATAAAAGCAAGAGCAATAAGCAGCTTCTTCTTTTTTTGGACCAGCTTCCGAGCTGGGCTGTCTATGGACCAACAGCATGCCTTTTCGGCATGCGCGTCTCACACCACTTGCTACTATGTGGGACAAAAAGCTAACAGACCGTACGTACACTTTATACGCTTTCTCTCTCCATGAACTGGATTGACATTCTCACTCTTTCTCTCTGTATATATACAACTTGTCCCTGAGAATACCTTCGTGTAGCTGACTGCTAACATGGCGCGCAGTTTAACTGATGTCAACCCTCTATCTTTGTCTTTGTCTACACACTGGACTATCATTCCCATTTCGACTACATTACTCACTTCTCTTCCCACGCGCCAACAAACGATAATGACCCGAACGTGAGATGTACACACATTTCCTTTTCCTTCTATACTACAAGTCGCGCAACAAACGATGGTTACACCCGAATGCAGACATGAACACGTGTTATATCTAAAACATTCATTTTTCAACAGTAAATAAACGACACGTTCATTTTATCCATCAATTGAGTTTTTGTTTCCTTCATTCCATTCATTTCATTATTTTCTTTTGTAACGGGATTAGGATTTATATATATCCTAGTCTTCTACAGTTCAGATCGGTACAGTAAATAAACTTTTAACTCGAAATGACTCCTAATGTACTAATGCATAACATAAGACACAGAAAAGAAACATTTTTAATAAATATGCACGTTTCATGAAAAAATGTCCCGTTTTCATTAATTAAATCAAAACATTTCCAATTAAACAATTATGGATATATATTTTCTTTTACCTTTATTTACTTTTTTTCATAGTTTTTTTCCGGAAGTTTAATTTTTTTGTTAACTTCGGCCATAGTTTAAAAATACTGATTTCTCTCTCGGGTTTTAATGACAGGTGCGCGAAAATATGACGTCTCCGTTTTCGCCAATAAACTGTAGAAGTACCAAGAAATTATTAAAGAAAACATTTTTCGACAAAAAATTAGCGAAAATAAAATGCTTTGCTAAAAACATTGGAGAAGGGAAAGTAAATAGTGTCTAACTATTGCCATGTTTTTGTAAATTGTGCGTTTTGCTCTGGTTTTTTTTTTGTTTTTTTTTTACATGTAGGTCACCACTTATAAAGGCCCGGAAGCCACTCAGGGATAAGAGTTATTACGTGTACAGTAATCAATGAGATAGTATTGTAGTAATCGTTAGTAATGGAGATTTGATAGAGTGTCTTACTTAAGAGGGCGGTTTGTCAGGAATTTGTTTATGTTGGACTTGAAGACATCCAAGTTGTAGTCAGGTGGGAAACAGGCAAACGGAAGAGAGTTCCACAGTCGTGCACTTCTAAGAAAGAAGCTTTGCTCATGGAAACTACGTTTGGATTTAAGCACAGATAAAGAGTGGGGAAAATTATTGATAGTAGTTTCAGCCCGACGGGTGTTTCTCGTGAAAGATTGTTGAGGGGGGACCAGAGATTGGAGCTCAGACGAGCACCTGCCATGGAAATAACGATAAAACAAAGACAGGCTTGCAACGTCTCTTCTGTGGGAGAGAGGTTGCAGGGAAGAGAAAAGGGCATCCCCTACTAGGCTACGAAGTCTATTTTGTACTCTGTCAAGGCAGGATAGGCTGTTTTTAGCAGCTCCTGCCCAGATATGGCAGCAGTATTCCATCCTTGGACGTACTTGGCTTTTATATAGATAGAGAATTGCATCAGTAGTGAGATATCTTCTGGAGCGGTAGAAGGATCCCCCCATTTTCCCACCGTTTTTAGCAACAGATCTGATGCACGTGTTCCATTTCAGATCAGGAGTAAATATCAAACCCAAAAGCTTGTCAAAACATGAGGCCTCCCCAAGACGAGAGCTATCCATTTCAATTGATGCCAGATGGGGATCAGAGCATTGACGATGTAAAGATAGAAGCTTGGTTTTAGATGCATTAAAAGTAACCAGCCACCTGCTCCCCCACTGTTCCACGTGCTCAAGATCAGAGGAGAGAGAATTAGAGAGAACTTTGTCATTTATGGCCTTTGATATGTTGCCATAGATGGTCGTGTCATCAGCATAGATGTCAACAATTGATTTACGGTTGTTCTAAAAAATAGAACGGAAATTTAAATTTCGTTCCGTTTTACTCATTTTTTTTTTATTTGTGCTCCAAAAAAACGAAAGTGATCACAAGAATAACATTCAACAATCGTAATTTTTATCTATAAAAATAAAAAATAAAGATTTTTTGGTATTTTTTTTAGATTAATTTTGTTTTAAATGACAACTTTTAGAAGTTTTCGACTCTGCTGAATACGAAAATCGCATTGAAATTTTGCAGAAATAAGTAGTTATCGAGATATAAAAAGTTGTATTATGAATTGTATTCTTTGGCGGCCATCTTTTTTACGTGTGTGGGTGCACCATAAAAAAATCTACTCCTCTATGACTGACGCTGCCACCTAGCGGAAACATTTTCTGGGATTGCTCCTCCCCTTCCACTTAGCGGAAAAATCCACTTTTCTGAAATTGAGAATGCCCCCCCCCTCCCAGGTGTATCAGAATTTGAGGGGAATTTTTGACACCCCCTAACACGAAACTGCGAATAAAATGTAAAAAAACTTGTAATTTCTCTTCTAAAAGTGTGTTGTTTATTTTCTGTATGGATTATACTTCCAAAAAAAAACTATTAAAGTTGTTTAAAAAATAATAGAAATATCATTTTTTATTTAAAAAAAAACAGTAATGAAATCAATTAAATTTGTTTTGTTTTTTTTTTACATGGAGGTCACCACTTATCAAGGCCCAGAATCCACTCGGGGATAAGGGTTATTGCGTGTACAGTAATCAATGAGATAGTATCGTAGTAATAGTTAGTAATGGAGATTTGATAAAGTGTCTTACTTAAGGGGGCGGTTCATCAGGAATTTGTTTATGTTGGACTTGAAGACATCCAGGTTGTAGTCAGGTGGGAAACAGGCAATTGGAAAAGAGTTCCACAAGTGTGCACTTCTAAGAAAGAAGCTCTGCTCATGGAATCTACACTTGGGATTTAGGCACAGATAAAGAGTGGGGAAAATTAATGACAGTGATTTCAGGCAGACGGGTGTTTTTCGTGAAAGATTGACGAGGGGGGGGCAGAGATTAGTTTTAGTTGAGACCCGTGGCCAGGGTTAATGTTGGTTGCTCTCCTTGGGTTTGAAGTTGGGTTCTAAACTGACTCCTCGATTAGCTTGGCGCCCCTCTATCTAAACGTAAACATAGCTGGTGCACGGCAAGTCATTTCTGATTGGTCAAAGTTGGATTTTGACAGCCAATTAGACTGTTGGAAATTAACCAATCAGAGTTGAGTATTTTGGTATTTTGTAAAGATTTGTAAATATTGCCACATCTGGGCAGGAGCTGCTTGAAAGGACTTGTCCTGCCTTGATAGAGTTCAAAATAGACTTTGTAGCCTCGTAGGAGATGTCCTTTTCTCTTCCTTGCAACCTCTATCTCACAGAAGAGATGTTGCGAGTTTGTCTCTGATGTATCGTTATTTTTATGGAAAGTGTTCGACTGAGCTTAAATCTATGGTCCCCCCTCGCCAAACTTTCACAAGAAACACTCGTCTAGCTGTAAACACTATCAATAATTCCCCCCACTCTTTACCTGTGCCTAAACCTAAACGTAGATTCCATGAACAAAGCTTCTTTCTTAGAACTGCACGCCTTTGGAATTGTCTTCCGTTTTCCTGCTTTCCGGCTGACTACAATATGGTTGTGTTCAAGTCTAATGTAAAGAAGTTCTTGATGAGCCGTTCCATATAAGTTATCAAATTTACCAAATTTTCATTACTAATGATTACTATATTGTCCAATTTCTACTGTACACTCTTTAACCCTTATCCTTGAGTGGCCTCTTGGCCTTGATAATGTGGTGATGCCTATGTAAAAAAAAAAAAAAAAAATATTGTTGTTTTTAGCTGCTGCTATTATTGGTCATATTTGGGGCTGTCCTTTTTAATTCACAAATCGAAATGAGATCTCGCACTCAACTGCATGATATTTATATATATATTTTTTTTACATAGGTCCAACTCTCTGTTCAGCACCAGATGGAAAACAATTTGACACCACCAGGTGCTGTATGTAGGAGGACCATGACACTTTCCTGCAAGATTTGCAAAAACTTAACGTCATTATTTCCCCTGACCTGGATATACAGGCGAATGGGGACAACGCATGAATTTAATATTCCCTTAACACTTCCTCCTATGGAGTAAGCTGGTTCAATCCACATAGGGGGAATGTCATACACAAACTTTATAACGATTATTATTAGAAAGTTCATAAATTTTGTAATGATGACGCAAGCAGAAAGACCTTTTCCGAAAGCTTTCTTCAACTGAATTTTCCAATGAATGTGGCAAGTGGCCAGGAATGCATGTTTAATAAAATAATAAAAAGAAAGAATTCAAATAAAGAAATAAATAAAAAGCAGACGACAAGATCACGTGAGAGGGGATATGAAAATAAAGAGAAAGTCACTTTAATAAGTTATTATAAGAAAATCATAAAACTCTCCCCCACTTGAAACCGATTATTATTAGAAAGTTCATAAATTCAGCGCTGGACTGGCTTACGAGTCCTGCTAGACTAGTGGAGAGGCAGCTTACTACCTGAAGAGTCTCGGACTTTTTTTTTTTTTTTTTTTTACATAGGCATCACCACATTATCAAGGCCAAGAGGCCACTCAAGGATAAGGGTTAAAGAGTGTACAGTAGAAATTGGACAATATAGTAATCATTAGTAATAAAAATTTGATAACTTATAAGGAACGGCTCATCAAGAACTTATTTACGTTAGACTTGCAGACAACCATATTGTAGTCAGCCAGAAAGCCGGAAAACGGAAGACAATTCCACAGGTGTGCAGTTCTAAGAAAGAAGCTTTGTTCATGGAATCTACGTTTAGGTTTAGGCACAGATAAAGAGTGGGGGGAATTATTGATAGTGTTTACAGCTAGACGAGTGTTTCTTGTGAAAGTTTGGCAAGGGGAGACCATAGATTTAAGCTCAGTCGAATACTTTCCGCACCAGGCAAAGATGGCATTTGTCTTGCTAAATAATTTTGAATCGTCTTTGTTACAACAGGTTCTAGACCCCCTCCCCCCAAAGATGATTGACAACTTCCCCAAGCAGGGCTAAAAGACAGAGGTGGCCAACAGCAGAAAGAGGTATATCATTATGTGTGATATGGTGTGGCATGCATGCACAAACACCTCGAGGAACCATGAGCCGTAAAGTAGACATTAAGGATGAAAGAACAACAGTCCATTACAGAACGTATATACATACAGATGGTCCGTTTAGGATAACACATGGGCATTTAGTAGTGCCACCTATACACATTCAACACACCAGGCTCCTTCACGTAGGGGTGCCTGTGCGTGAATTTTTTATGGCAGGAGGTACACAATCTCCAACCACACCTCTCCTTAGTCGACATTTTTTTTTTTTTTTTTTTCTGTGACGAGACAGACTTCTGTAAACTATTTACGTGACTACGGTCCTGCACGTATTTTACAAGGAGTGGAATTAAAAGAAAATACCTTTTACGTGACAAGGAATTATGGAATTTCCTATCCGGACAAGCGACGAGGCCTTGCTCCTGTAATACATGTGTGTCTACGGTTTTCATGCAACATGGATTGATGCCAGATGGAGATCAGAGCGTTGATGATGTAAGGATAGGAGTTTGGTTTTGGATGCATCAAAGGTAACCAGCTACATCTTCCCCCCCCCACTGAACCACGCGCTCGAGATCAGAGGAGAGAGAATCAGAGAGAACTTTGTTATTTATAGCCTTTGATGTGTTGCCGTAGATGGTCGTGTCATCAGCATAGATGTCAACGAATGATTTAAGTATGTGTTTAGGGAGGTCATTGATGTAGATCAGGAAGAGAGTTGGGCCCAGGATTGACCCCTGAGACTCCAGCTTTTATATTGCAGGCCTCCGATTTTTGTCCATCTACCACTACTCTTATGAGTCTATCGGAGAGAAATGATTTAATGATTGAGAAAACATTTCCAGTTATACCGTAGCTGGAAATCTTGTGAAGTAGACCCTTATGCCATACCTTGTCAAAGGCCTTTTATATGTCAAGAGCAATTGCCCTAGAAAGGAAGCCTTTGCCAAGAGATTCACAGGGTAGAATTAGCTGCAAAGTTCTTTGCAAATAGTCTGGCCTTGTCTGAAGCTGACGAGATGACCTCTGGTCCATTGATAATGGTTGGGATAGAACGCACACTTCTGTTCAGGATCCTATTTGTTATTTGCCAAAACTGGTGGGAACCAAGCCGCTGATCAGCTACCTTGGAGTTAACAGACTGGGCATATAGCTCTCTTGCATTTTTTATTACTCTTTTACAGTGGTTGCTGGCAGTCCTGAAAGCAGCTTTAGTCTCAGTGCATCTATTGTTGATGTGAATGTATTATTGATGTTAAAGTATTATTGATGTTAACGTAACGGTTACATGAAAATATATATTCAGATGGGAACAGATTGAATTAGAAATATCTCTGCTACGAAGATCGATGTTCGTTTCTCCATTCCCAACCACAGACTCCCGCCTCTTGTCCTATTCTCGTTTATTCTCATTGCTGTGTTTACATACGAGAATCCCAGGAACCATTCCACAGTTCAAGGGAAACAACTCGTCTCTGAAAATATAGGAGTTATTTCCTTTAGATTGGATTCTTAAATACGTTTTAATTTGTTGTCCAAACATTGTCCAAATAAGAAAAGGTTCCAGGCAAGTTATTGTTGGAATTTTTTTTTTGTACCAATAATGGTGCATCCCCCTCTGTTTACATTTATTATTTTTTATTTGGTTCTTATATATGATTTTTTGCATTTTGTATCCTTTATGATTTCTAATTTCATATATTTTGGGTTTGTACGAAACTCCCTTTAATATCAAGAAAAGGGAAATGCTAGCTCTGTAATGAAGTTACGAGCCCAATGCGTATTTCGTCCTCTTTTGAAATTCTGCTGATGAGGAGAGTGAACGCGTTGTTCATTGCCCGACGCTGAAAATGGAATTTTGATGAGCCTCCTTCAAAGAAGTAAACCCGGCAAGAAATTAATACCCGGCTGTGACGAGACAGACTTCTGTAAACTATTTACGTGACTATGGTCCTGCACGTATTTTACAAGGAGTGGAATTTAAAGAAAATACCTTTTACGTGACAAGGTATTATGGAATTTCCTATCCGGATAAGCGACGAGATCTTGCTCCTGTAATACATGTGTGTCTACGGTTTTCATGCAACATGGAGGGAAGGAAGATTCTAAAAGAACTTTAAACAAAAAAAAGAAAAAGGCACGTGCCTAACTGGCTTTCAATTGTGAGTACGCTCCTAAAATTAATTTCATATGCGAGTGTGATTAGGAGATACTACTATTTTGTATATTCTTGTTGTATTCGTTAATGGATACACACAACTTCTTTATAAGAGCCAGCAGTGTTGTTATTTTTTCATTACATGTTACTTTTTTTATATGTTACCTTGGCATTTAAGTTTAATGCCCACAAAGGGAAAATTTGTAACTTATTGCAAATAAAGTTTCTTCTTCGTTTCAAATCAAGACCTTTATATTTCATTCTTTACCCCCTCTTTTGTTTCATGCTTTTTTTCAGCCTAGTTACTTTAGCGTCAAATTTATCTGGAAGCAAGATAAATTCCGACATTATCTATATAAAAGACAAAATGGCCGCATACGAAGAAAGGCTTTTTTCGCATGGTTCTCATTTTATTTAATTTTTTTTTTTTTAATTACATATTTGTATATATGAGGTTACATTTAATTTAATTTTTTTTTTTTTTATTACATTTTCACCCCAAACAAAGCGAATTGCCACTTTGGTGTAGGGGGCTACTATCAGGGGCAACAACTACTGGGGTACTATGTAGGGATTTGGGCAGCAAAATGTTGGTTCACGTTACACTTGAACTTCTGCACGTCAGTACTGTTTGGGAAGCAGGGACCTGGAATGGAATTCCAGAGTCTAGCGGTTCTGGGGAAGAAACTATTGGAGTAAAAAAAACTTTTACATCTAGGGATCTCTACAGTGTGGGGGTGGGATTTAGCAGCCTGTCGGGTTTGTCAAGGGTGCTCACGTTGTGGGGGCACAAGTGATTGCAGTTCTTCAGAGCATTCACCACTAAAATACTTGTAGAAAAGGCAGAAGGATGCAACATTTCGTCGATGGGACAGAGGCTGAAGCTTAGATGCCAGTTCAGGGCCTATCAGGTTTGCGACTCTCTTTTGAACTTTGTCAAGGAGCGAGAGACTAGTAGCAGATGCACCAGCCCAGATGTGATAGCAATACTCCATACATGGGCGAATAGTGGCCTTATAGAGGTACAGGATACTTTCGGGTGTTAGTAATTTTCTAGCACAGTAGAGAGAGCCCACCTTTCTTGCAGCGGCCCTGGCAATGCCTTCAATGTAATTGTTCCAACTCATGTTTCCTGTGAACGTTAGGCCAAGGAGTTTGAAAGATGGACTCTCAGATAAAGAGTCGTTGGCCATTGCTATAGGTGGTAGAGAGGGTTTCTTGTAATTATTGAATGAAACTAGTTTAGTCTTGGCAGCATTGAATGCGACCAACCACTTTTGTCCCTATTCCACCACAGATTGGAGGTCTTCCTCTAGTGTTTCTGCCATTTCTTTAGAAATGTGTCCATTCGTCTTCCTGTCGTGCCTGCCATAGAGTGTAGTGTCATCAGCATATATACCCATCTCAGAGGCAATGTTGTCGGGGAGGTCATTTATGAATATCAGGAACAATAGAGGTCCAAGGATAGAACCCTGGGGCACCCCCGCATTTATATCATATTGTTTAGATGTATGACCGTCGAGGACAACCTGGATTTTTCTCTTATCTAAGAAGGATTTAATTATGTCAAGTATTCTACCAGTGATACCGTATGATCTAATTTTCCTGAGGAGACCCTCATGCCATACCCTATCAAAAGCCTTAGATATAACTAGAGCTACCGCTCTGCCCTCCCTCGCTTTGTCCAGTGAATGGTATATACGTTCAGATATCACAGTTAGGATGTCTGCTGTGGAACGGGCTTGTCTATATCCATATTGTTTGTCAGTCAGTAGTTTAGCATCTGTAAGATAATGGACTAGAGCATGGTTAATTATGGTCTCAAATATTTTGGCAAAAAGTGGGAGGAGGCTAATGGGGCGATAATTTGATGGGTCAGTCCTTTCGCCAGAATTCTTGAATACTGGTACAACAGAAGCAGTTTTCCAACAGCCCGGAAAGCAAGCTTCATTAAGGCATTTGTTGTAGAGTTTGGAGAGAACTGGAGCTACTTCGGCTGAGCACTTTTTTAATAGCACAGCTGGGATAAGATCGGGTTGGAATTGAGATGAGTATTATTTATTAATTTTATTTATTGCTGACGATTATTCTCATATTCTCTTAGTTATTTCATGACGTTTCGGCCAACTATTCCTCTGGCCTGACGAAGGCCAGAGGAATAGTTGGCTGAAACGTTGTGAAACAACTTGTATAATAGGGTTTCATATTGAGGTTCATATATCACGGGACTAACGACTGGAGGGGATGAATCATTACTCATGATGAAGGAGGGGACAGATGTAGTCAATGACCTGTCAGATTATTGGTTTGCTATGCTCAAGTTTTAAATAGCATTTTCTTTGGTTTACTACGTTCAAACCTTGATTTGTGAAACAAAATAATATTTCAGTCTTTGTTTTTCAGGTGTATTTTTCTATCTCTCTTTCTATCTCTCTTTCTGTCTCTCTTGTGTTTTTCGTCAGAAAGAAAAAGAATTGTAATTGTATTGAATACAGATCGGATCCGATTACAGTCGGCGTCAGATGTAAACAGTTGAAACCAGAATGCTGTTGCAGCTGGGTTGCGAGTCTCAACTCTCTGGTTTTAAAATGCTCTTTAATTGTTAAAATAAATAAATTTCTATTTTTATAAAAAAGAGGACTTGTTCGTTATTTCTTGTAGCGAACAAGACATCTTCAATGTCAGCACAACAATCCTCCCAGAGAACTCAGTGACAGACGCAATCAGTTGAAATCAAAACTCCAAACTGTCACCGTGGAACTTTGTGAAGAATGTGCCTCAAAGCCCTTGTAACCTTCATATTGGGGTTCATATATAACGGGACTAACAACGATGATGAGAGAGAGAGAGAGAGAAGACATTTATACATATTCTGCGGATTCTTATAACATTTATTAGCGAGGAGAGAGGGAGATCAGTTCTTTTTACATCAGAAGGGGTAATCATTCATTATTTATGATGGCGGAGGGGGACACATTACTTGGAAGGGAGTTATATAAAGTTCATATTAAGATGATTAACACATTACCTTCAATTGTTGAATACCGACACGAAGACAACAGTTACAAAAATCGATGATGTTCTTTATTTCATTTGACCAGTCGAATGATTTGATGTCAGGAATTCACATCGGTTCTACATTGTTAAACTTCTACCCCTTCGCCTCTGAAGGGACCCTCCACTGACCATGTCAGCTCTTTACCGACCGACTCTGCTGATTTCTCAAACTTGACTGCCCGACTGCTCGACTCTCCTACTCTAATCTGCTAATCCTAGCTCCTATTATTGAAAATTGCCATTTGGCTATGACGTCAGATATGTGGTTCCAAAATGTGACCAACTCATGTGGCTCAGCACACGTTCTCCAAACACACTTTCGACAACAAAGAATTCCAACTAACCTATTTTTTAATTCAGTTTTCATAACAGAACGAACAATTAAATTCTTTTTACAATACAAACAATATCTAACTATTTCCAAAACAATAGTTAAATTCTAACACTCCAATTTCTAAATCTATTTCTGAACCTTGCTTACAAGGTTCGATTCTTGGCTTATCCTAATCTCATTTTCAACTTATCTAATGTTTTTCTTATTTGCATTGAAAAGGGACAGCCCTTTTCTTGTAACAAACTAAGAGAAAATGAGAATAATAGTCCGCAACAAATAAAATAAATTACAAAAAATTTTTTTGGTAGGGGAGATGATGTGAGTCATTTTCTTTTATTTTTGTTTTAAATTTTGTTAAATTAAAATTAAAAAATTAATAAAAAAGAAAGAATCTGTTTAATTTAATTTTTGTTGTTTTTTTTTTTTTAGGGAGATATAGATTAAAAAAACTTTATTCCAAATTTACATTTAAAAATATAAAAAAAAATTTAAACTATATCTCTCTCGGCATTTTCTTTTATTTTTGTTTTAATTTTTGTTAAATTAT